>NC_048309.1:36408763-36768854 GCF_013100865.1 Trachemys scripta elegans
TTGGATCTGTGTTCACCAGGAGTTGGTGGGAGGAAGGAGGGGGGATGGTTAATTTCTCCTTGTTTTAAGATCCAAGGGGTTTGGATCTGTATTCACCAGGGAATTGGTGAAAGTTTTTCTCAGGTCTTCCCAGGGTGGGAATCTAGAATTGGGAAATGGTGGCAGCGGAACCAGAGCTAAGCTGGTAGTTAAGCTTAGAAGTTTTCATGCAGGCCCCTACATTTGTACCCTAAAGTTCAAAGTGGGGATCCAGCCTTGACAGAGGGTTATTCGGATTGCGCACCCTGCTGTCCAATGTCCTGTCTCTCTGCACACAAAACACTGGGAAGTGGGGGGTGGGAGTGGGGCAGGACCAGGTCAAAAAGGCAGAGAAGTACTGCAGGGATTCAACTGGCCATGATTCTGTCCCTGACTAGGGTTTTGGGTTTTTGCATTTGAAGTTCTTTTGGGTATGCCTGAGACACCCACAATTATAGCAGGCTATATTATCTTTTGCTGTTACTACAGCAATGTGAGCAGCCTTGCTCCTCATCTCTTTGGCCTGTCTGGCTTCGCATTCAGAGGCCCACATACAGAACCTGGGTTCACTCCCAAATTAAGGGCTGTTTGCAGGTGGGAGTTAAAACCTTCCTTTAACATCTTTAAAAACGCCTGATCAGTTTTCTTTGGGTCTGCAATCCCTGCATTGCTGGAATAGATCTCCCACTTTCTCTCACAATATTGAGCCACAGGCTCGTCCTTGCCTTGTACACAGCCCAAGATCGGTCACCAATTACCAGCTCTGTTTCCCAAGGCTTCTTGAACGGCTTCCTTAAACTCAGTGCAGGTAAGGGTCATATCATTTTCAGATTCACATTTAACCAAGGCCCAAATGCCGTTCCCATGTCCTTCTGTAGGGATCTTGGCCCATGATAGATCAGGGCCTTTAGCTTTTGTTAAGATATAAAGATCCCTGGGATGTACCATATAGGTGGTAACTATCTGGCTTATTTTTTTCCAGAATATCAAATTTGGGTCTTTGGGCTTTAAATCAGTGAGATCGTTTATAAACCCCTCATTTCCTCTGTGCAGAGAGGAGTGTACTTATAAGTATTATGAGCCACTCTGTTTTCACCTGCCCCTGACCACCAAGTGGTCACTTGGACAGGGGCCAAGGGAGCACTGGCACTTAATTTTGGGTTAAAACGGGGGGAAGGGGAGGAGGAGGAAGAGGGGGCCAATTATCTTGATCTTTCCCCGTGTGTGCCAGGTTCCAATTTTGAATTTGTTTCGCAAGATGTTTCCAATTAATTTCATTTTGGTCTTTATCAATTTTGCTGCTTGAGTCAGGGTCAGTAAAATTACCCTTCTGTTGTATGCTAGCAACAATCTGCCTTTTGATTCAGCTCTGATGTAAGAGCCTTTTGGAGTGTTTTCAACTCTTGTAATTTCCTTTCATATTCGCAATACACAACCCTAGTCTTTCTTTTGTCTGACCAGACCACCACAACTCGCTATCCATCGTACTCATATCCTCATTCCATCCATCTTTTGCCATTATCTTTTGAACCTTCTCATGTTTCCCTTTCATAAAATCAATGAGTCTCCTTCCCGTGGAGGGCATCCCTGATGTTCCTCGGGGCGAGTCAATGAGTCTCCCTCCTGTAGAGGGTATCATTGGTGCACCCTGGGGAACGCCAACAAGCCCCCCACCCCCATAGAGGGTATCGATGACGCATTCTGGGGCAATTCATAAGACATTGTATCCCAGCTTCATGAAACCCACTTAAGCGGCGCTTCAGGGGAGACTGACTGAGCACACCCTTGTATTCAGTTCACTGCAGCACACACTCTGGTGCTCAGTACCTGGCAGTGCAGCCTTTGCCTCCAGTGATCCCGGCACCCCAACAATCACTGCAGCACACACCTGGTGCTCAGTGCCTGGCAGTGCAGCCTTCGCCTCCAGCGATCCCGGCACCCCAACAACCTTGGCCACAAACACAGTCTCATTCAGTCCTCTTGCCTGTGCGTCCTGTATGTGGTTCGTATTAAAAAAGGGGTGTGGAGGGGTGCCTCGGGGAGTCCCAAACCAAGGTGTGTGCTAGAGGTGGTAAGTAAAAAGGTACTCACCTCTATCCCTGGTTGTGAGAAACACTCAGAGGATTCCCGATCACACCCTGCTCGCTGCGCCAAAACTGTTAGGCAAAAAGATTCTTTTCCCCAAGAATCAGGCAGGCACAGACAATACTGAAGGTTTTTTTTTCCACAATACCGGGAAGACTGACAAGCAGCTTCAAAAATATGGTGCCACCGTGGCCAGTTATATACCTTCTCTTATCAATTCTATTGCATTTATCTGTACTGTACATACAGAGACAGACATTGTTACAAGTCAAGAGAGAACCCTGAACAAAGATAAAAATAAGAACAGTACGTACATATAGCGGCCATCCAAATTGCATCAAACATCTATGGCTACCTTGCGGGGGAAGGAAGCGGGGGGGCGGGGGGGTGGAGGTAGGGATGAATGCTTACAGATATCTGGTGGGCTGTGAAGGGAGGGTTTATTCTATTCTAAGAACTAAGTGACTGGGCGGGCATTGACTATATAAGCTTATCAATGGTTTATATTGGTCACTGCCATTTGTGCTTCTGAAATATTAGACTCAGACTCATAGACTCTAAGGTCAGAAGGGACCATTATGATCATCTAGTCTGACCTCCCGCATGATGTGGGCCACAAAAGCTGACCCACCCACTCCTGGAATAATTCTCTCCCTTGACTCAGCTGTTGAAGTCCCCAAATCATGATTTAACGACTTCAAATCACTGAGAATCTTCCAGCAAGCGACCCCTGCCCCATGCTGCGGAGGAAGGCGAAAAACCTCCAAGGCCTCTGCCAATCTACCCTGGAGGAAAATTCCTTCCCGACCCCAAATATGGTGATCAGCTGAACCCCGAGTATGCAGACAAGATTCTCTAGCCAGACCCTCTGGAAAAAGTTCTCTGTAGTAACTTTTAATATCCCATCATTGATCATTGTTACTAATTACCAGCAATGGCACGTTATTGACCTATTGACTAAAATCCCTTTATCCCATCAAACCATCCCCTCCATAAACTTATCAAGCTTAATCTTAAAGCCAGAGAGGTCTTTCGCCCCCATTGTTTCCCTCGGAAGGCTGTTCCAAAACTTCACCCCTCTGATGGTTAAAAACCTTCGTCTAATTTCAAGCCTAAACTTCCCAACGGCCAGTTTATATCCATTTGTTCCCGTGTCCACATTAGTACTGAGCTGAAATAATTCCTCTCCCTCCCTGGTATTTATCCCTCTGATATATTTAAAGAGAGCAATCATATCCCCCCTCAACCTTCTTTTGGTTAAGATAAACAAACCAAGCTCCTCGAGTCTCCTTTCATATGACAGATTTTCCATTCCTCGGATCATCCTAGTGGCCCTTCTTTGTACCCGTTCCAGTTTGATTTTATCCTTTTTAAACATGGGAGACCAGAACTGCACACAGTACTCCAAATGAGGTCTCACCAGTGCCTTGTATAACGGAACCAGCACCTCCTTATCCCTACTAGAAATAACTCGCCTAATGCATCCCAAGACCACATTAACTTTTTTCATGGCCACGTTACATTGCCGACTCATAGTCATCTGGCAAACAACCATGACTCCGAGGTCCTTCTCCTCTTCTGTTACTTCCAACTGATGCGTCCCCAGCTTATAACTAAAATTCTTGTTAGTCATCCCTAAATGCATAACCTTACACTTCTCGCTATTAAATTTCATCCTATTACTATTACTCCAGTTTACAAGGTCATCCAAATCTCCCTGCAGGATATCCCGATCCTTCTCCGAATTGGCAATACCTCCCAACTTTGTGTTATCCGCAAACTTTATCAGCCCACTCCTACATTTGGTTCTGAGGTCAGTAATAAATAGATTAAATAAAATCGGACCCAAAACCGAACCTTGAGGAACTCCACTGGTAACCTCCCTCCAACCTGACAGTTCACCTTTCAGTGTGACCTGCTGCAGTCTCCCCTTTAACCAGTTCTTTATCCACCTCTGGATTTTCATATCAATCCCCATCTTTTCCAATTTAACCAATAATTCCTCATGTGGTACCGTATCAAACGCTTTACTGAAATCGAGGTATATTAAATAAATAAATAAAAAAATAAATATTAGATCCACCGCATTTCCTTTATCTAAAAAATCTGTTACTTTCTCAAAGAAGGAGATCAGGTTGGTTTGGCACAATCTACCTTTCGTAAAACCGTGTTGTAATTTGTCCCAATTGGCATTGACCTCAAGGTCCTTAACTACTTTCTCCTTCAAAATTTTCCTACTTGCTTGTCTGAGCCCGACTCTGCTAGCCTTGATGAACTGTCCTTTTCCATGGGCACAAGCTTTGTTCCTTCTTACCAATAAGCTGAACTAAGTTATCATGTATTGACAGAAACTATGTCCTTTTTTTCCTGTCTTTTCTGCTGGCTGAATTTTAACTCCTTCCTGACACTATAAACTAGTCAAAAAAGAGCAAAGCCTTGATACGAAATTTCTGTGAAAAATGTATATGCTATTTTAAAAAATCCATTAAAAAGAAAATCTAATATTTGCCTTCATAGTTTTTTTCCCTAGAGAATGTTGCTGCACTATTTGCATACGCCTTTAATGTTCTTCCTCGTATCCCTTTGCTTTGTGATTCGCAGCTTGTCTGGAGCACTTAAATAACATTTTATTTTTTTTGTATTGAACTCTTTCTTATTTTCAGCTGCAATTAATTAATTTGGGCAAAGACTGTTCTACTTTAAATTCATCAAGGGCCAGAATCTGCCTGTCTCCCTCTCATGAAGTTTGTTAAAGGTTTAAAATGTGAGAGAAAGCAACTCTTTTTTAAAACTTTTTTGAAAGGTTTTCACAATTCTCCAGTGGGTGCCAAAAGTTTTAGCATAGAAAGTGGTGTTTTCCCTCCCAACTTTTTCTCCTTTTTCAAAAACAACCAACCAACCTTTTTTCTATGTTTTCCATTGAATTTTTGGTCAATGGCCCATTTTTCAATTCAATTAGAATAAATTTCTGCTGGCTAAAGGACTGTGCAAGGTGTTCTGACCGGAGGCTAGAATAAGCCAAAGAAAAAATGGGGAAAACTGAGGCAAAAGTTGCTTCCATGCCACAACCAGCCAGGAAGGGGTGTGTCGGGGCAGCAACTTTGCCATGCTCCCATACACACATTAGACAGAATATACGACTGTCACAATCAGAAGAGTGTGGGTATCTATGCAGGTTTCTATTATTGATGGCTGAAATGCCTGATTTCACCTCTGTGAGAGAAAGTTATGGGCCAACACTCTGAGTAAGCGACATGCCCTTGTCCTCTGCCTTTGTTGTCTCTGCAGATCCAATGCACCAATCCAATGGTGACTGGAAATCACACCACAACACCTGGCTTCATCATCTTGGGATACTCCAAACTCATGAACCTGCAGGGTTTGCTCTTCGTGGTCTTCTTAGTCATCTACATGGTGATCCTGCTAGGGAATGGTGTCAATGTCTTGGTCACAGTGTTGGACTCTGCCCTGCACACCCCCATGTATTTCTTCCTCAGGAACTTGTCCTTTGTGGAGATCTACTACACCTCAGTCACCCTGCCCAAGATGGTGGCCAATTGCCTGGCAGAGGATGGAAGTATCTCATACACCGACTGTGCTGCCCAGATGTATTTCTTACTTTTACTAGGTGGCACAGAGTGTTTCCTTCTGGCGGCCATGGCCTATGACCGTTACATGGCCATATGTAACCCCCTGCATTACACACTTATTGTGAACAGGGAGCATTGTGCTAGGATGGTAGCCAGGTCCTGGCTTGTCAACATCCCAGTTCATTTTGGGCAGACATATTTGGTGTTCTCTTTGCCCTTCTGTGGGTCTCATGAAATTAACCACTTCTTCTGTGATATCCCCCCTCTGCTGGAGCTGTCCTGCATGGACACCTACAGGAATAAAATTGCTGTGTTTATGGCAGTTCTGCTATTCATAATCACCCCTTTTTTCTTAATTGTTATCTCTTATATTAAACTCTCCAGCACGATTCTGAAGATGCCTTCAGCCGAGGGCAGACACAAGGCCTTCTCCACCTGCTCCTCACACCTCACTGTGGTGACTCTATACTATTGCGCTGGAATGATAGTGTATTTGAGACCCAAGTCAAGGAACTCAGAGGACACTGAAAAACTGCACTCTCTGTTTTATACCTTTGTGACTCCGATGTTCAACCCCTTCATATATAGTCTGAGGAAAAGGAAGTGAAAGTCGCCCTAAGGAAATTAGTAGGTAAAAAATGATTCCACAAAATACAACACATATTCCACAAATAATGTTGTAGATTCCTCTAAAGACAATGCAGAACCCACAAGATATATTTCTGGTTCCTCAAGAGTAGTTCTAGATTTCTGAAGATCTATTCTAGACTCTTTGGAGAGTCCACCAGACATATTCTTCATTATTATGCGTTCCAGATTGCTCAAGACACATTTTAGACATCTTAACATCCTGAAATGATTCCTTCAGACATGTTCAGCAAGATACATTTCATATTCCTCAAAATATAGCTTAATATTCATGTTGAACTCCATTATGTATAGTTTAAGGAGTGGAGGAAAAAATATTCTCTTGATGAAAATGTCATATACAAAGCAATTCTTTCATGTAGGGTTCACATTTTTACATATCTGCTTTCTTGTAAATATAAAATGTGATGTAACTTTATTAAAGTATCAGAGGGATAGCCGTGTTAATCTGTAAAAAGCAAGAGAGAGTCCTGTGGCACCTATAAGACTAACAGATGTGTTAGAGCATAAGCTTTCATGGGTGAATACACCCTTCATCAGACGCATGACACGAAAGATTTTGCTCCAACACATCTGTTAGTCTTAAAGGTGCACCAGGACTCTCTGTTGCTTTTTAATAAAGTAAACATATGTAATGAAAGAATATATCCTGTGTGACAGACCCAGACCAGTAGGGTACAGGAGTCTGGTCCTATTGGGATCCACTGCTAAAGGATCCCCCCCAGCATAAGGGGGGGGTCCACAGGATATGGAGACCAAAAAATTACGGGGGACAACTAATAAAAGAACAGGGACAGGAGTGAGTTCAAAGGGTCAAACGAAGGAAACCAGATAGGGACACCGAGCAGAGAATCCTGGACAGCGCCCACTGCTCCTCAAAGGTGTCAAGGGAGCCAGCGGACGCCGCCCAGAGGAACTCTGCCCGGATACGTGAATGAACGGAGGATCTGAAATAGGTTCCACAGTCACAGGAGACTCCATCGGCCAACCTCCTCACTCTGGTTTTATAGACGGCCAGTTTCACTAGGGCCAGGAGGAGGTTGACCAGGAGGTACCACGACTTTGTGGGGCGACGGATAGGGAGTGCATAAATAAAAAGGTGAGGAGAAAAGTGCAACCAAAATCTTAACAAAATATCCGTGAGGAGCCGGAATAGGGGCTGCAGCCTGGCGCACTCCAGGTAAACATGCGCCAGGATCTCTCTCACGGCGCAAAAGGGGCAGGTGTCTGGGATGGGGTAAACCGCGCCAAGTACATGCCCGTGCTCACGGATCCATGAAGGAGCCACCAACTGATGTCCCCGGTGGGCTTCAGGATCAGAGCAGAATAAAAGCTGGCCCATCGGGGCTCCTCACCTTCCAGAGGTGGCAGAAGGTCCCGCCACTTTGTATCAGGGCGGGACGCGAGGGTGAGGACATGAAGAACATGGAGCACGAGCGTGTATAGATGTTTCCTTGGCGCGGTCCAGAACAGAACCGGCTGCAGATGGTGCAGCCGGCTCATGGCAAATGGACGGGGAGGGGGCTGGTTGGGTCCACGGGGTGGAGGCCCGATGAAAAAGTCTGGAGGGCTCGGAGTGGAGGGTGGGCGAGGCGTGCCCTCTCGCAGGACCTAGTCAAGATAGTCCCGAGCAGCGGGCAGCAAAGCGGCCCTCACCTCCTGAAGTATGCGCCGGGGAGTACGAGTTCTGTAGAGCCCCATGCGCTGAGCGAGCGTCAGGGGATCCAGCCAGTCTCCCCGGTCGTAGCCAGGAAGTCTCTGACTTTGGTGACTTCTGCTAGGACCAACCTCTGGCGCACCATGGGGGACTCCGCCACCTGCACACGAAGCTGGGGGTTGTGTAGCAGGGGCTCCGCGAGGACATCTGCCCCCACGGTGGCCGCCACGGACCTGGTCACTGAAAACAGTTTCCAGGTCCGGAGGAGGTCCTGGTAGAAGACTGGCAGCTTGGAGAGGCCTCGTGGAAGACCTCTCGGATGGAGACAAAGGAGCTGCCGGTCATATCGGAGCCCTCGGAAGCGGCGCAGGAAGGCGTGCACCAATACGCTCCATGCCCGGACTACCTGCACCATAAAGGAGCCTCTGCAGAGCCTGGAGGCGGAAGACGTGGACCTGAGCGTGCAGACACTTCAGGCCCTGCCCTCCCTCCTCCAGGGGTAGATGGAGAACCCCAGCAGAGACCCAGTGCAGTCCTGACCAAAAGAACTCCAGATTCAACGTCCGGAGGGTGGTCAGGAAGCCCGGGGCTGGGACCAGGGTGTTGAGCCGGTACCAGAGCATGGACAGGACTAGTTGATTGAGCACCAGTGCTCTCCCTCGAAGGGAGAGACACCGGAGCAGTCCTGTCCATTTCCGGAGCCGCTCCGACACTCTGCCCTCTAAACCTAGCCAGTTCTCCGGCGGAGACGGATGCGTGGCAGAAAGATAAACGCCGAGATAGAGCAGCGGACCCGCGCTCCACCGGGTGGCCTGAAGCGCGGGTGGGAGGGAGCTCACCTGCCACCCGTCCCCTACCACCAGGCCAGAGCTCTTGACCCAGTTGACCCGGGCGGAGGAGGCTGCCGAATAGATGGTCTGGCAAGCCTCCACCCGCACCAAGTCGCCCGGGTCCTGGACCACGAGGAGCACGTCGTCGGCGTATGCCAACAGGACCAGCTGCAGCTCCGGCTCCCGCAGCACCAACCCTGCCAACCTCCTACGGAGGAGACAGAGGAAGGGCTCGATCGCCAGAGCATACAGCTGGCCCGAGAGGGGGCACCCTTGACGTATTCCTCGCCCGAAGCTGACCGGTTCAGTCAGGGTCCAGTTGAGCCTGACCAAACACTCTGCGGAGGCATACAGCACCCAGAGAAACCCCACAAACTGGGGCCCGAAGCCAAACGCTCGCAGAGTGCCCAGGAGATACCCGTGGTCCACCCTGTCGAACACCTTCTCCTGATCCAGGGACAGGAGGGCGAATGACAGACCATCCCTACACCCGAGTTCCAAGAGGTCCCGGACCAGATACAAGTTGTCGAAGATGGTGCGGCCCGGGATGGTGTAGGTCTGGTCTGGGTGGATCACGTCTGCCAGCACGGACCCTAGCCGCAGCGAGATGGCCTTCACTACGATTTTATAGTCTGTGCTGAGGAGCGAGATGGGACGCCAATTTCGTAAATCGCGGAGGTCCCCCTTCTTCGGCAATAAGGTGAGCACGGCTCGCCTGCACGAAAGAGGGAGGACCCCGCCCTGCAAGGACTCGGCCCAGACGGTGACAAGGTCCAGGCCAAGGACGTCCCAAAACACGTGGTAGAACTCCACGGTCAGCCCGTCCATGCTCGGAGATTTATTGGTGGGCATGCGGCGGAGGGCTTCCGAGAACTCGGCCAGAGTGAGAGGCAGCTCCAGCTGGTCTTGGTCACCTGCGCTGACCGTCGGGAGTTCATCCCAGAGCATTCTGCAAGCGTTAGGATCGGTCGGATCTGGGGAGAAAAGGCCTGCCTAGAAGGCCCTGGCCCTCCCGCACATTTCTGCCGGATCCATGAGGGGGGGTGCCGTCCTCTGCTAGAAGGCAGGTGACATGCTTCTTAGCCCCCCTCTTTCTCTCCAGGGCGTAGAAGAAGCGGGAACCGCAATCCATCTCCCGAAGGAGGCGGATGCGGGATCGAACAAAGGAACCTCGGGCCCGATGGTCCTCGAGGGTCCGCAGCTCTTCCCTCTTCTCCCGGAACGCTCCGCAGAGGGGTGGATCACCGGGGCTGGTGGCCAGACGCCTCTCCAGCTCTAAGACCTCCCGTTCCAACTGCCCTATCGCCGCATCCCTCTGTTGGCTGGCGCCCCGGGTGTAGTCACGGCAGAAGAGCTGGGCGCGCACCTTCCCCAGGTCCCACCACCGCCGCGCCGAGGGAAAGGCACACCGCTGCCCTCGCCAGGCCAGCCAGAACTCCCGGAAGGACGCCACGAAGCCCACATCCTCCAACAAGCTATTATTAAAGTGCCAATAGGCCGGCCCCGGCCTCTCCGTGCAGAGAGAGGCTGTCACGGTGGCTAGATGGTGATCTGAAAAAGGGGCCAGCCGGACGCTGGAGGAGTGGGCCCGGGAAAGATGGAAGCGTGACATATAGATGCGGTCCAACCGGGAGTGGTACGACCGATGGACCTCCACCCGGACAAAAGTGAATGTCGAAACATCATCCGGGTGGTGGTCGCGCCAGACATCCACCAGGGAGTGATGTTCGACGATCTTCTGGAGGACATCCGCGGCGGCCAGGTGCTGCTCGGTCCCCGAGCGGTCCCGTTCCTCAAGGGTGGTGTTAAAGTCCCCGCCCAGGACCAGGCACTCGCGAGGATCAAGGTGCCGAGGAAGGCGGACGCCTGCTGATAAAAACACAACCTCTCCGGGCCCAATGTCGGGGCGTAAATGTTGACAAGATTAACTACAAGCCCCTCCATGCGGACCCGGAGGTGCAGCAGGCGGCCCGGCACAGCCTCGGGGTGACTCCCAGCACCTCGGGCCGTAGGTCGGGGGAGAACAGGGTCGCCACTCCAGCCATACGAACTGTGAGGTGGCTAAAATAGACCCTGTCCCCCCACTCCAGCCGCCAGCTAGCTTCAGCGGCCTGATCCGTATGGGACTCCTGCAGGAAAATCACAGAGTACCCCCCCTCCCGAAGGAAGGAGAGCACCTGGCTCCTGCGGAGACCCATCCTACAGCCCCGAGTGTTTAATGTTGCAAAGATGATCGGTGCCATGAGGAGGGCTGGGGGGGATCCTTGCTAGCAGAGACACCCACGGCCTCTGTTGGGCCGCGCAACAATCCGTGACCTACCCCATAGGCGATTAAGGAGTCACGGAAGAGGCAGACCCATTGGTAGGCTGCGGCGGCCTGCCTCCCGGTCCTCTTACCCTCCCCCATGAGGGCCCTCGCAGCCCGGAGGATCTGATGGAAATCCCCCCATCACTGGAGTGCAAGCTGTACCTTGTTGCGGGAGCCACGGACGTCCTCAAGGAATTCCCGTAGCTCCTCTCTCAGCGTACGGGGGGGTGGGGTTATCGATCTATGGCTATCCCCCAGCGGGGCCCCGTCACAGCCCCGTGGCCCATCGAGACGGGAAAGCAGGGGGCAGACCCTCGATGTGGCGTCCAATGGGCTGGCGCCACGTGGCCCGCCTCAGACCCTGGCTCAATGCGGGGCGGCGGAGGGAAAATAGCAGCCCCTGGTGGGTTGGGACAGGGAAAAACAAAGGCCGCTCCTTGGGGGTCATCCTCTGGGATATGGAAGGAGACAACTCCAGGGGCGGCAATAGCATCACGGGAAGTGAAGGGGACAGGGATGGGGTCGGTGACAGGGGCAGGGTCGGAGTCAGGAATAGGGACAGGGGAAGGGGCGATAGTGGGATTGGGGGCCCCAGCAGCCAGGTCACTGGTTGGGGGGGGTGAACTGGTTGAGAATTTGAAAGTGGTAGGCAGCTTGGGTGAAAGTGATCATGAAATGATAGCGTTCATGATTCTAAGGAATGGTAGGAGGGAGAACAGCAAAATAAAGATAATTGATTTCAAGAAGGTAGACTTTAGCAAACTCAGGGAGTTGGTAGGTAAGATCCCATGGGAAGCAAGTCTAAGTGGAAAAACAATTGAAGACAATTGGCACTTTTTCAAAGAGATGTTATTAAGGGCACAAGAGGAATCTATCCCACTGTGTAGGAAAGATAGGAAGTATGGCAAGAGACCACCCTGGCTTACCCAGGAGATCTTCAATGATCTAAAAATCAAAAAAAGAGCTCACAAAAAGTGGAAACTAGGTCAAATTACAAAGGATGAATATAATCAAATAACACAAGACCGTAGGGACAAAATTACAAAGCCCAAGGCACAAACCAAGATCAAACTAGCTAGAGACATAAAGATTAACAAGAAAACATTCTACAAATACATAAGAAGCAGGAAGAAGACCAAGGACAGGGTATGACTTTACTCAATGCGGGGGAGGGGGGAGAAACAATAACAGAAAATGTGGACATGTCAGAGGTGCTTAATGACTTCTTTGTTTTGGTTTTCACCAAGAAGGTGGTGGCGATTGGCCGTCTAACATACTGAATGCCAGTAAAAATGAGGTGGGATCAGAAGAGGCTAAAATAGAGAAAGCACAGGGCCTGATGAAATGCATCCTAGAATACTCAAGGAGCTGACTCAGGAGATATCTGAGCCATTAGCAATTATCTTTGAAAAGTCATGGAAGATGGACGAGATGCCAGAAGACTGGAAAAGGGCAAATCTAGTGCCCACCTATAAAAAGTGAAATAAGGACAACCCAGGAAATTACAGACCAGTCAGCTTAACTTCTGTACCCATAAAGATAATGGAGTAAATAATTAAGCAATCAATTTGCAAACACCGAGAAGAAAATGAGGTGATAAATAATGGTCAGCATGGATTTGTCAAGAACAAATTGTGTCAAACCAATCTGATACCTTTCTTTGACAGAGTAACAAGGCTTGTGGATTGGGGGGAAGCGGCAGCCGTGATATATCTTGACTTTAGTAAAGGTTTTTGATACTGTCTCCCATGACCTTCTCACAAACAAACTAGGAAAATGAAACCTAGATGGAGCTACTATAAGGTGGGTGCAAAACTGGTTGGAAAACCATTCCCAGAAAGTAGTTATCAGTGGTTCACAGTCATGCTGGAAAGACATAACGAGTGGGGTCCTGCGGGGATCAGTGCTGGGGCTGATTTTATTCAGTATCTTCATGAGTGATTTAGATAATGGCCTAGAGAGTACACTTATAAAGTTTGTGAATGATACCAGGCTGGGAGGGGTTGCAAGTGATTTGGAGGATAGGATTATAATTCAAAATGATCTGGACAAACTGGAGAAATGGTCTGAAGTAAATAGGATGACATTCAATAAGGACAAATGCAAAGTACTCCACTTAGGAAGGAACAACCAGTTGCACACATACAAAATAGTAAATAACTGCCTGGGAAGGAGTACTGAGAAAAAGGGATCTGGGGATCATAGTGGACCACAAGCTAAATATGAGTCAACAGTGTAACACTGTTGCAAAAAAAGTGAACTTCATTGGCTAGTTAGGTCTAGTTTATGTATATTCTTATACCATACTCATCACAGTATTATTTGAGTACTTCCCATCACTACACTAAGCACTCAGAAGAGCTTACGGGGTCAGACTCTGTACGTAAAGTAGATAGAATAGATAGCTCATAAGAGCATTAGGAGAGACACTATACTGGTCACATAATTTTGAATGTTGGTGTTCTGTTGCTGGACCCTGCTTCAGGCACTAGAGTACATATAGGAACTTTAATTGGACTTAAAAATGAGCTTAAAGTTAAGCACAGGTTTAACTGATTTCCTTCAAAGGGGGGGCCTAAAGGACAGAGTCCAAATTTCTTTACAGTGTTTAAGTTTTATTAATCAAAGTAGAACTTCAAGATCAATAAGAAATTACAAAAGATAAAATAAATATACAGCGGTGTGTAAGGGACTGGGGCCTAGGTGGTCTTGCCTAGCGGTCACAGCTGGGTTGAGGTCTGTTCAGCAGGGACGGGAGTCACTGGACTGGAGTTGGAGGAATCACAAGGCCCCGTAACCAAGAGTGAGGATCAGAGTCAGGCTGGGGTCGGAAACCCGAGATCAGAGGCAGAATCAGGTTAGTATCGAGAGGCAGGAATCAGAGCCAAAGTCAGGCCGGAGTCAGAGACTGGAGATGAGGAGACAAAGCAAAGTCGGATCTTGAAGCAGGCCAAGGCTTGTATGGTTGCCCAGATGACTTCACTGGGGCAAGCCCAGGGGTTAAGTAGGGGCACTTAGCCAATCAGAGGGCCGCAGGGTACTGTCACTCTGGGTCTCATGGGCAGTACTTCCTGTGGTGCCTACTCTCCACAGCGCTTCCTGGCAGTGCCTCTGCATGACTTTCGAGTGGCACTAGGAGAATATGGCCACCTCAGGCTCTGCAGACCCATATTCTAGTCCCCAGGTCTTTACACAATGCTATCAAAGTTAAAATGGACTCATTTAAAATATGGTATGATGCTAAAACATATCCAGAACTTTGGAATCACAGTATGATAAATGAAAGTCTTATCACAAAATGTTAAATTGATTCCAAGTTTCTGCCTTTTTTGGGGGGTGGGGGTGAAGAGATTAGGGTGCCAGTATGGAAATATGGATACTTGGTGTAAGTCCTTATCCACTTGCCAGTTAAACTGGATACCAGTCAAAATTTCAAGACCATCAGCAACTATTCAACCAAATGAAATTCTAAACACAGAAATTATTTTATTACTGAAATATCAATTTAACCCAAAGTTATCTTATTAGATAATTACAAAAGGGAAGGAAAGGAAAATTGAAATGAAAAGTTTTGACATTAAAACAAAACAAGAAAGCTGAAACAAATTGCTTCCAAATTTCTCATCTAACATTTTGTAAACATTGCCCCATTCCCATAAAACATTTCACTTTCTCAAAGCAGCGTTTCCTGACAGAAGACGGTTTTGTTAAAAAAAAGTTTCCACTAGCTCTAAAAATTACTCTAGATGTGAATTCCAACTGATAAATCTGTTAGTCTCTAAGGTGCCACAAGTACTCCTGTTCTTTTTTTAGTATTTCAGTAGCAGTTTGTTTGTGGACTGGATTGCGTGTGTGTGTGTGTGTGTGTGTGTGTGTGTGCGCGCGTTCACATGCTTATACTTGCTTATTGGAGATGCTAAATTGCAATTATGGACCATAAAATAGGAATCAAAATTCTTTAGCTACAGCACTAAATATAGCCCTGAATCAGTTTAGGAACAAACCTGAGTGAACATCAATCTGGGGTCAGAAGTATTTCATACAATAAACGCCCAGGCACTTCACATGAACCAGGGGCTGTCAGTGTGAAGATAGAGAGCAAACAAGAGAAGATTCTTCTCTGACATGCTAAGTGTCCTAAGGAATCAAAGCAGGAATGAGGGAAAAAAAGCCCTCTCTAGAAATATGAGGTTGTTCTTTCATTGCAAAAATAATCCCGGGACACCAATTAACATACTATATATTGTATTTAAATATAATGCTCTCTCTGGCCTTAGCAATTCTTGGTTTTAATTACACCACCTGAGTCTTGGGTCTTGGATTGTGCTGAGGTTAAAGTAGATAAGAAAATGCTGCCAATATTTTTATTGGACACAAATTGGCTTTTTTAACTAAGAGGAAACTGTCAGTCACAAAAATAAGTTTTTTTCCAGAACAGTGATATTCTTTTTTGTTGAAGCATAAAACTGGCAACTGTAAATGGAATTTTTTCTGGGTTTAGGTGGAACATTTTGGTTTTCATTTGCCAAAACTGAATATACGTTCATATTAGTTTGGGGTTTTCAGTTTTTCAATGAAAATCTGTTTCTCTCCCCACCTCCATTTTCTGGGCAGCTCAGATAGGAAGTTCTGGATCTACAGTGACACTTCATCAACCTTGACTCTACACCTTCGGCGGAGGTGAAGTTATTAAGTTGGCATAACAGGCAACTTACATGAGTGGGAGCGAAGTTTTAGTGTAGACACTAATGTAGATAGGTCGACGTGAGCTGCCTTGTCTCGGCCTAACTCTGCAGTGTAGACCGGGTTCCAAAAAGTTTTAGAAAGTGCTGGAAACGAGCATCGACTTACACCCTGATGTCCTATAAATAAGAATCACCCCAGTTCAGGGTCCACATAAATCCTTTAACTCCAAACCTTAAGAAGTTACTAAATAGAAAGGACATTCACATTATCCAAATCAGTAACAGTATGGCCCAGTCCAAGGAACAACTAACTGGATGATCTAGTTCATGACGGCAGGCCTGAAGTATCAATGACTCATGTGATTAGAGGTAGGTTTTTCTTGTACTAATGCCATTAGTTGTATTAATTCTGTTTGTCATTTACAGTTTTTAATTCCCAACTTTAAATCTCGTCTTGAAGCACTCTCTGTAGCTACATAAGTGAATGTTTCTAATGGAAGGTTAATCAGATAAGGTGTTACCATAATTAGTTGTTAGTTGAAGCTTTGCAATGTTAGTCTAAGAAAGACAATAAAGAATTGTTAGCCAGCAGATTTTGCATGGCCTACCAAGAAGAAAATATATCTAAAGGTCATGAGCCATTGGTGCAGCTGTTTAAAATTGGTTTGTGCATTATGATTGGCAATGCTACCTAACAAGTTATGGTTGGTTCAATCTCTGTGGAGGTGCAGGTCAGGAATGGGACCTGGAGACTGGACTGCCCTTTGCACCATCCAGATAGGCTTCGCAGAATAGAGCTGGCTTATTGGTCTTCAGAAGGACCAATCGGCCGGTTGGTGATTATTAGTGACAGTGGGTATAAATCATGAAATCAATGGGAGTTAGGCATATTTGAGGACCCTGCTAGGCACCTATCTGAATATTTAGGTGTCTAAATGCCTTTAGCACTTGGCCGTTAGTCACTTTTCAACATTTCACTCCTCATCTCCTCCGTTGCCCAGCAGAGGTTTATGTCATTGTTCCCCAGGATACCTTGTCAAGCATTCCGTGTGCCCATGTTTAAATCCTGAAGAGTATGGCAAGGCTGTAACATCAACCCAGGGATTCAGTTGTCAATAGGAAGTGGAGCACCCAGGCCACGTGGAGAATTCCCCAAGCACACCGTCCACTGGGAGTGCAGCAGTGATGAGCTGCCAAAATATTAACAACAGGTTCACACCTCCTCACCCCATGAGGGGGTCGTGCCCCCCCCCATACTCCTGCCATCCAACCCCCCATGTTCCTTGAGGCCCCCCCAGAACCCCTGCCCCATCCACCCCCTTTCCCTGTCCCCTCTCTGCCCCCTGCCGCCCCATCCAAACCCTCCTCACATTCCTGGTGGCTCCCCGGGATCCCTGCCCCATCCAACCACCCCTTCTGTCTGTCCCTGACTGCCCCACACTGCCCCATCCAACCCCTGCTCCTTCCTGACTGCCCCCCGGGACCCTTGCCCCCATTCAATCCCCCTGTTCCCTGCCCTCTGACTGCCCCGACCCCTATCCATCCCCCACAAGCCCCCGAACTCCCCTGCCCTCTTCCAACCCCCCCTCCCTGCTCCCTGCCTGGAGCGCTCAGCCGGGTCCAGGTCTGGGTCCTCTCGGCTGGGTCCGGGTCCGATCGGCCAGGGCTGCTCGGGCTGGACTGGAACTGGCGCCACGGGGCCGGAGCCGCTCGGCTGGGACCGGGGCCGACCCTACGGGGCCTGAACCGGGCCGGGCCAGAGCTGCTCGGCTGGGACCGGGGCCGGCGCCGCAGGGCCGGAGCCGCTTGGCTGGGACCGGTGCCGCGGGGCCTGAGTCGGGCCGGGACTGGGCTGCGGCGTTTGGCGGGGGCCAGGCCAGGGCCAGGGGGCCGGGCCAGAGGGAGCCGCTCGGCTGGAGCCGGACTGGGCCGCACCGTGCCTCCCTGCGAACCGGTGGGAACTGGCTCCAGCTCACCACTGGAGTGCAGAGCTGTGATTATCCCCAGTTGGCATTGCAGGAATTCAGTAGAAAACCACTTGAGACTGGGCAAAATTCATCTCGTGTGAGTCCACTGGATTCCAGGGAGTTACACCGGGAATTGAAACGTAGTGGGAGTCCTTTGGCTCATTTGAAAAGCCCACCTTAAGTCATCTATTTTTCAAAAGAACACGTAGAAGCAGAGATTGTGGTAGATACATTTCCTCCACTCCCTGCTCCTGGCCAATGTGCTTCAACCTCCTCTGCAGAAATCCCTTTTGTGGGAGACAGGAAAATCCATTCTTCAAGGTCCATGGCTCCTGTCTCATTATCAGCAAGAGAAGAAACTAGTGAGTTTTGTTTGCACAATCCCCAGTCTCTTCTATCTGCATGAATGAGGGAGGCAACCAATGACTTCCCATGGTTATTCTTGCCAAGGGCAGATAATGGAGCACTAAACCTTCAGGTCAATTTCTGTCTGTGCTGCAATCACAAGTAAAACTGATTGAAAAATTCCTGTCCAATCTGTTTGTCCATGGAAAATTTGGTTTTCAACCAAAGGAATAATTTTGTAAAAAATGTCTGCTATGTGGGGAAAACAAACACCCCAACATTTTTTGTCTGAAAACTGAAAACTTTCATGTCTCTACTCTGAAATGAAGCCTCAGCATCTCATGGGAGCTGTACTTCAGTTGGATTATGATCATATTCTCCTTTATGGACTGGACTCCCTAGCCACACTACATCCCCCATGATGCAATGCAGCCATGGAATTCCCATGATACACCACTGTAGCTCAGGAAGAAGGAAACCCATGGTGTAGATGTTGTCCTCTTCCTTTCTCACTCCTTTCCCCTGAGGTGTGAAGATGTGTTAATGCAAAAGACTGGTTTGGAGCTGGTTGGAAAATAGAATTTCTGTCTTGTGATAAATTCCGATATCTTGATATTTATTTTCATCTTAAATAGGAGTGAAGAGTACCAGTATCAAAAATTTTCACAGAATGAAAAATTCTCAAGAATTTGATTAGAAAATATCAAAATAAAAAAATATTGATTTTTTTTTAACTAAATGCTTTGACATTCCGATGAAAAGTCTATCATGTAGAAATATCAGATCAAAATGAAAAATGTCCTGAGGAAGTGTCAGTCTGACCTTAAAATGACATTGAAACGATGTTTTACATCAAAATGCCATTTATTTTTTTAACATTTGAAATTAGCATTTTGAAATGGGAAAAATATTTGTAAATGATATTTTGAAATTCATTTTAAGCAGATATTTTGAAATGGAAAATGGAAATACTTTGAGCTCTTCCTGGGATTTTCAAAGGGACCAAAGTTGATTAGACTCCAACATTAGACCCCAGCCTGACTCTGATCCTCACTCTTGGTTACAGGGCCTTGTGATTCCTCCAACTTCAGCCTGGTGACTCCCGTCCCTGCTGAGCAGACCTCAACCCCGCTGTGACCGCTAGGCAAGACCACCTATGCCCCAGTCCCTTACACACCGCTGTATATTTATTTTATCTTTTGTAATTTCTTATTGATCTTGAAGTTCTACTTTGATTAATAAAACTTAAATGCTGTAAAGAAATTTGGATGCTCTCCTTTAGGTCCTCCCTTTGAAAGAAATCAGTTAAACCTCTGCTTAACTTTAAACTCATTTTTAAGTCCCATTAAAGTTCCTATATGTCCTATAGTACATGGAAGGGAGGCATAGCTCTGTGGTTTGAGCATTGGCCTGCTAACCCCAGGTTTGTGAGTTCAATCCACGAGGGGGCCACTCAGGGATCGGGGGCAAACATCTGTCTGGAAGCAGGAAGTTGGACTAGATGACCTCCTGAAGTTCCTTCTGACCTTGATTTTCTATGATTCTAGTGCCTGAAGCAGGGTCCAGTAAAGCAACACCAACATTCAAAATTATGTGAACAGTATAGTGTCTCTCCTAATGCTCTTATGAGCTATCTATTCTATCTACTTAATGTACAGTGCCTGACCTGTAAGCTCTTCTGAGTGCTTAGTGTAGTATTGGGGAAGTGTTCAAATCCTACTGTGATGAGTATGGTATAAGAATATATATAGACTAGCCCTGACTAGCATAAAATAGGTGCTTATCAAATCCAGGAGTGGGTCCCTGGTGCCAAATATATCCTTCCAGATTTTTCCAAGCTACCTTACACCAATATATGCATTTTCTTTTAGGTAACACTGATTAAAAGTGAGAAGATAAAAAATTAAGCCAGTGTTTGTAATACTAATGATTGGAATTTAAAATTAATATTTTCATAAGTGTGATACGATAAAATCATAGAATCGTAGGACTGGAAGGGACATTGAGAGGTCATCTAGTCCAGTCCCCTGAACTCATGGCAGGACTAAGTGTTATTTAGACCATCCCTGACTGGTGTTTGTCTATCCAGCTCTTAAAAAACTTCACAACCTCCCTATGCAATATAGTCCAGTGCTTATCACCCTGACAGTTGGGAAGTGTCATAAACAGATAAGTTAAGGGTTAATGCCTCTTTTACCTGTAAAGGGTTAAGAAGTTCACCTAGCCAAGTTGACACCTGACCAGAGGAACCAAAGGGGGAACAAGATGTTTCAAAAGGAAGGAGGGAAGTTCCCTTTGTCTTAGGTCAGTTTCAGTTTGGCCGGAGTGGAAAAGATCAAGGAATCAGCCTCTTATCAGAGTAGTGAATATTAAGGAAGGAAATAAATAGGTTTATTATTATCACTTTAACCCAAGCTGCCTTCCACTTTCAAATTCTCACCCAGTTCCTCCCTCTTTGTCAAAATCAAATCTAGAACAGCCTGTCTCATAGTAGCTTTCTCCACCTTATGAAATAAAAAATGGTCTCCAATACATTCCAAGAACTTGTTGGATAATCTGTGCCTTGCTGTGTTGTTTTCCCAAAAGATGTCTGAGTAGCTGATGTTCCCCATCACCACCCAGGTCTGTGCTTTGGTGGATTTTGTTAGTTGTTTAAAAAAAGCCTCATCCACCTCTTCTTCCTGATCTGTAGTGGACCCCTACCATGACATCACTCTTGTTTTTTTATCCCTTTTATCCTTAAGCAGAGAATTTTCAACAGGTCTGTCTCCTATTTTCATCTCAACCTCAGTCCAAGTATATACATTTTTAATATATAAGGCAAAAATTGGCATTTTAAAATATATTTCATTTTGGATTACATTTGAGGATGGATTACATTTCAGATTTGAATGCAGCTGTCCAGAAAATAAAAGAAAGAAAGAATTTATATCAGGATATATTCTTTCATTACATATGTTTATTTTATTAAAGTTATGCCACATTTTACATTTACAAGAACCCTACATGAAAGAATTGATTTGTATATGACATTTCCCTCAAGAGAATACTTTTTCCTCCACTACTTAAACCATACGTAATGGAGTTCAACATGAAAATCAAGCTATATCTTGAGGAATATGAAATGTATCTTGCTGAACATGTCTGAAGGAATCGTTTCAGAATGTTAAGATATCTAGAATGTGTCTTGAGCAATCTGGAACGCATAATAATCAAGAATATGGCTGGTGGACTCTCCAAGGAGTCTAGAATAGATCTTCAGAAATATAGAACTATTCTTGAAGTACCAGAAATGTATCTTGTGGGTCCTGCATTGCCATTAGAGGAATCTACAACATTATTTGAGGAGTATGTGGTGTATTTTGTGGAATCATTTTTTACCTACTAATTTCCTTAGGGCGGCTTTCATTTCCTTGTTTCTCAGACTATATATGAAGGGGTTGAACATCGGAGTCACAATGGTATAAAACAGAGAGAACAGTTTGTCAGTGTCCTTTGAGTCCCTTGACTTGGGTATCAAATACACTATCATACCAGAGCCATAGAATAGAGTCACAACAGTGAGGTGTGAGAAGCAGGTGGAGAAGGCCTTGTGTATGCCCTCGGCTGAAGGCATTTTCAAAATCGTGCTGGCGATTTTAATATAAGAGATAACAATTAAGAAAAAAGGGGTGATTATGAATAGCAAAACGGCCATAAACACAGCAATTTTATTCCTGTAGGTGTCCATGCAGGACAGCTCTAGCAAAGAAGAAATGGTTCACAGAAGAAATGGTTAATTTCACAAGACCCGTGAAAGGGCAAAGAAAAAACAAATATGTCTACCCAAAATGAACCGGGATGTTGACAAGCCAGGACCCAGCTACCATCCTAGCACAAACATCCCTGTTCACAATAAGTGTGTAATGCAGGGGGTTACATATAGCCACGTAACGGTCATAGGCCATGGCCTCCAGAAGGAAACACTCTGTGCCACCTAGTAAAAGTAAGAAATACATCTAGGCAGCACAGTCGGTGAATGAGATACTTCCATCCTCTTCCAGGCAATTGGCCACCATCTTGGGCAGGGTGACTGAGGTGTAGTAAATCTCCACAAAGGACAATCTCCTGAGGAAGAAATACATGGGGGTGTGCAGGGCAGAATCCAACTCTGTGACCAAGACAATGACACCATTCCCTAGCAGGATCACCATGTAGATGACCATGAAGACCACGAAGAGCAAACCCTGCAGGTTCATGAGGTTGGAGTATCCCAAGAGGATGAAACCAGGTGTTGTGGTGTGATTTCCAGTCGCCATTGGATAGGTGCATTGGATCTGCAGAGACAACAAAGGCAGAGGACAAGGGCATGTCATTTACTCATAGTGTTGGCCTTGACCCATACCTTTTTCTCACAGGGATACTTTAGATGTTTTCTTACTTTGTACTTTGTGCTTCTTTAAATGTTTTATATATTATTTAATTTCATAGAATCATAGAAGATTAGGAGACCTCAGGAGGTCATCTAGTCCAATCCCCTGCTCAAAGCAGGACCAATCTGTTGAAGGCTGCTATCAAATCCCCCCTCATTCTTCTCTTCTGCAGACTAAATAAGCCCAGTTCCCTCAGCCTCTCCTTGTGTGCCCCAGTCCCTAATCATTTTCGTTACCCTCCTCTGGACTCTCTCCAATTTCATCCCATAATCTATTTATTTAATTTAAATATATAATTCAAAATAACAAATTCTATGTCTTATATTTAGGCTCACAATTTGATTAATACTGGTGCTGTAACTGGAAAAAAATTTAAGTACATCCAGGAAGCCACAACTTATGTATAGTGGGGTCTAATGTGTTATCAATAGGATAAAATTAGTGTCATAAACCTCAGCCATGTCTTGCTAGGGGGCCTGTTGACTGCTCTGCCCTGGGGCCTGGAATTGCTGTTGGTGGGCCTGTTTCAGGCTGTGATGATCCCCCTCCATACCATGCCACCCTTACCTCTGTGGTGCTGCTGGCTGTGGTGCTGCCTTCAGAGCTGGGTGGATGGCCAGCAGCCACCACTCTCATGATCACCCCCTACAATAGTCTTGAAACCCCCTTTTGGGTTGGGGCCCCCAGTTTGAGAAACACTGATATAGATGTACAAGACAGGAAATATCCTGCCTATGGGTGAGCAGTGTTGTCAGTCAATTCAAGGTCATTACAGGGCACTCTGTTCACACTGGAATGGAGGTATTATGATCCTGATTCAACAAGACACTTATGTATGTACTGAACCTTTAGCACATGAATAGTCTCACTGACTTCAAGAGATTCCTAGAGCAGATCTCTTAGAAAAACATGCAATCTGATTTTAAAATTGTCAGTGATGGAGAATCCACCAGACCCCTTGGTAAATTGTTCCAATGGTTAATTACTCTCACTGTTAAAAATCAACACCTTATTTCCCAGTCTGGATTTGTCTAGCTTCAATGTTGAGCCATTGGATGGTGTTAGACCTCTGTCTTCTGGGTTGAAGAGCCCATTATCAAATATTTGTTCCCCACGTACTTACTTATAGACAGTAATCAAGTCACCCCTTAATCTTGAGCTCCTTGAGTCTATCACTATCAGGCAGGTTTTCTAACCCCTTAATCATTCTTGTGGCTCTTCTTTGAACCCTCTGCAATTTACCAACTGCTTGTACACAAAGCATAACACATGCTCCTGCTCCATGGAGCTACTGCCTGTTATAAAGAAGTATAAAAGACAAAAATAAAATTACAATAATACTAAAAATAATCCCCAAATTCACCAGCCTTACCAGTGATTCAGGCTTTTATTCCCCAGCCTTGACCTGTGATCTTAAAGCCCTGACTAAGACATAGATTCTATTCTGTTTCCCACACAAAGAGCGTAAGCATACACTTCCCAGGTGAACCTTTAAAAGCTGTCTAGAAGATTTGGACACCCAGTTCACATTGTTTTTATTGGAAATTGGGTGACTGAATCCCACAAGCAGTTTTGAAAATCTCAGTCTCAAAAACTTTTTATTTTATGTTAGAGGCAAACAGCAAGAGAAGAAGGAACAAAAGTAAAGTCTCCAGGACAGAGAGAACAGTGTGTGTATCTCCTCAGTAACAGTTTTTTTTTAGCAGGAAGCACAAAATGGTAGCTGCCCTCAGTAGACTCCAAACTCTTTAGACCCCAATTCAGCAAGGTATGTGTGCCCATGATTAACTTTAAGCACATGAGAATTCCCAATGAGTTCCATAGGACTACAAATAGGCTTAAAAATTGGGCATGTGATTATGTACTTTGCTGAAATGGGGCCTTAAAGAACAGCACAAGATTGAATCCAGCCATACAGCCACCAATAAAGCAAAGAGTTTATAACAGTTGTGGCTCAATGGTCTGCCAATGTTGTACCCCTAGCAGATTCCCATTTGGGGCTGAAATCTTTCATTTTATTGTTGAAATCTTTTGACCAAAATAAGGACGTTTTTCACAAAATCCCCCCCTCAAAATTTTTGTTTAATTGAAAACCCAATTTTCCATCAAAAACAGCTACACGGCAGAAATGAATGCAACCTTGCTTGTCTGTGGCAGAGCCCTGTACTCAACTTATGTCATTTGCAGTGGGTGTGTGATGCTAGGAAAGTGCCCAGAAATAATTCCTGAGAACACTGGCTTGGGAAGGGCAAAGCCAGAGTTAGACTCTTAGGAAAAAGGATTCAATCTAGATTAGCCATCTCCTAAATGCTCTTATTCTATGGCAAGGCAATTTAGGGATAGGGACAGTCACATTGTTCCAAACTGTGCATGAAAAGATGGTGGAGATGGTTTTATTCCATGCCTAGGATTTCAATATTGCTGTCGGGTTTAGGCTGTCATGCATTGTTATGTGATTATGATTTTATCTGAAAGAGAATCTCATTACCATATTCAGTTTGAAGACTTGCTATGGGTTCTCCAGACAGCCCTTATGCCATGGCCCCAAAATAAGAGATCATGGAGGCCCTGAAAAAAGTTCTCAGTAAATTTACGGCTTTCAAAATCATTTCACCCATCCAAGCTAAGTTAGATAGGCCAAAGAAAAATGGATCCAAGAGCCACAGCTTGGGTTGCCCCTGTCCATGGCCTTTTAACTCACCCCAGGGGGAAGGAGTGACTAATTGGTACAGAACAATTTCTTTAATAAATAAAATCTTTCTCTGTTTGCGCATTGTCCATGGGCAAAAGTTGGTCAGAAATGAAGAAAAAAAAAAAAACTAACTGAATTAAAAAAGTGTTATTTCAAAGTTGTTCTCATTTGGAGGGGTTGGGATCTGAGCCATTTTTCAGGGGTCTGAGTTTTTTCACAGAGTATTTTAAAAAATATTTTATGAAAAGCATGTGGAAGACAGTTACTGAATTTTGCAAATAGGGAACACGTGGATTTTAATTTTTTAAAATCTATTTGCTGATGTTTGGTGAATTAATAATTTCACTTACCAAGTCTGTATTGAATTGAACACAAAATGCCAGATAAGTTCCCCCCCCAAATTAAAAATTTCTACAGTGTGGCTATAATTTTTGCCAATGTTCAATTTGGGTGAAAAATAATCATTTTTCTATGAAATATTTTTTGTTCCCAAAAGGTTGATCAGCCACAGCCATGAGCTGATGAGGACTGTCAGGTTTATTCACCAAGAATATTCTTTGTACAGTCCATGGGCTAACATTCATTCTCAGGCTATGTGACATCCAGAACCTGAGTTGTTTTCATTGGGTGCACAAACCACATGGTATAATTCTCTTTCCTGATTGGCTGAGTGTAGATGTTGGCCTACACTTACTGCTGTGTGTGCTCAGTGTTCTGAATGCTGTGCAGATTTGCTTTGAGTTTGCTGTTTGTGGAACGTCCCTGATGAAAAACCTGCAAAGAGACATTCAAGGAAAGGAAACATATATGGAAGTGGACTCACACGAAGGACTTTGGCAGGAGCTCTGTGAAGGGGCAATGAGTAGTTGCACTGTCCAAGGAGCAGATAAGGAGACCAATTTTGTTCTTAGGTTCTACCTTTGCTCTGAAGAAGAAGCATGAACCAGTTCTATAGCAAGGGCTAGAGTCACAAAAGGACTTAGGTGCCTAACTGCCACTAAATCCCAGAATCAGATATCACCGCGATTCACAACCTCCTCACTCAGCTGCCTCTGAAGCCTGTAGGTGCCTAAACTTGTTTGGAGTCAGTGCCTAAATTTTTGCAGTAAACGTTCCCTAGGTACGGATGTTTTGGTCTCTGAGCTCACATGCTGCTGCTCTACTCTGGGCACCCAGACGCCTAAGCCCGAGCGCAATGCACGAAGTGAGGGAAGAAAGATGTTCCTCCGCCTGAGTCCACTGCTGGGCCTGGTCTGAGAAAGACGCTCAGAACATGCCGATGGGGGCCCATAGGTGAACTCGCACAAAATGAGGAGGTGGAGCCCCCTCATCACTTTTAGCCGAATGGGTATGGGGTGCACCTGGGATGTGGGGGACCCCTGGTTGAAAGTCACCCATCAGCTGATGGAGAAAAAGGATTTGTCATGTCTCAGGTGAGTGCCCTCACCACTAGGCTATAGGCTATTCCAATGCAAGGCCCCCTCAGACTGATTATGGGATTTAGGCACTGAAATTAGGGCTAGCTCCTAAATCCCTTTGTGAATCCTGCTGGGATTCAAAAAAGCATTTAAGCAGGGTAGACACCTAAATACTGCTGAACACCCAGCACACAGAGACAAAGTGATTTGCCCAAGGACATACGAAAATTGAAGCTGGGTCTCTTACACCTGATGCTTTAACCACTGTACCATCCTTCCACCCAGCTGTTAAAGGGCAAATTAAAATCTTTTTAGTTTGTATCCTCTCTGGGGGCAGGGCCGGTGTAAAACATGAAGCAGAATGAGGCCCTAGTTCTGGCTGCAACTTTGGTTACCTACCACAAGAATAAAGAAAAACAACAACAGCAATTAATTCCAAATGAATCTTTATTCAGGATGTGAATTTAATTCAGTTTTTGAGGAAAGGGTTCTGGGAAATGGTTTATGATATTTATCCTGCTCTATTAATAACTGGATGAATCCAGGTATCAGTTACATTGTGTGTGTGTGTGTGTGTATATATATATATATATATATATATATAAATTGGGCATCAAGATCCTTGCCACAGCTTGGAAACCATCACCAGAATGCAAATTATGAGCCAGATCCTCAGTTGTTGTAATTCGGCATCATTATGTTTATTTCAGCATAGTGACGCTGATTTACACCAGTAGGAGATCTGGGTCATCAATTGAAATGGAGCTATGCTGGGAATGTAGCACCTCATTGCTGTCCAAAAAGCATGTTTTGGGGAGTATACATCATACTGTTCATGCAAACAGAAGCAGCAGAATCCTTGCTTTAGGTGCTGAACTCAACCATAAGGACTTGACCACACCGGGACATACTATGGGATTGTCAGAAGTGCCTAGATGTCTAACTGCCTTTGAAATTAATAGACATTAGACTCCATGGTTGTTTGGAAAACCCCCACTAGGTGCCTTATCTCCATCCTTAGGCACTTAAATATGTTTAAAAATCTGACCCATAATCATCCCTTGGAGCATGTCCTAGTGGACAGCAAACCCCAGGTTACTGTGGTCCATGGAGGGCACCAGCTAGGATACAGCTTTGATGGCAAATTCAGCACGTAGAGAGATAGGTACGGGGCAGATCTCGATCAATAACTCATGCACAAGGAGGCCATGTTGTGGACGCCGTTGGGAGTACAACATGGGATTTCCTTGGCTGCTAAATCTGGTGGGGCCTGGACCGGATCTGCAGCTGGTACAAACTTGCACATCTCCACTGATTTCGATGGAGTTATGCTAGTTTGCACCATCTGAATGTGACCCAATGTTTTTCATTTTAAAACCTTCCTTTTTTTCTCTACTTCCTTAGAAAATCCATCAGTCTAGTGGCCATTGTCCTCAGGGCGTCATTCACATCCTTGTTCCTCAAGGAGTAGACCAGGGGGTTGAGCAATGGGGTGACCAGGCTGTAGAGAAGGGAGAATGTTTTGTTTAGGTTGACAGCAGAATTGGCTGTCGGCACCACATAGACAATGGCCAGTGCCCCGTAGAAAGTGCTGACCACAGTAAGGTGAGAGGTACAGGTGGAGAAGGCCTTCCACCTCCCAGTGCTGGAAGGGTTTTTTACTACAGCTGTTATGATAAATGCGTAGGATATGAGGGTTAGCAGGAAGGGGATCAGGGTGGCCGTAGCGGAGAGCAAGAATGCTGCTAAGGTTATCAGGTGGGTGTCACTGCACGACAGCTTGACCAGGGGCATGAAGTCACAGAAGAAATGGTCGATTTCATTAGGGCCACAGAAATGTAGTCTGTAAATCCAGGCCATTATCACCGGGTTGAAGAGGAAGCCACCCAGCCAAGAGCAGGAAGCCAGCTCGACGCACACCCTTGCGTTCATGAGGGCCATATAACGCAGCGGATTGCATATCGCCAAGTAGCGATCATAGGCCATCACTGTTAGCAGGAAGCTTTCGGTGGCTGCCTGGGAGCCGAAGATATAAAGCTGTGTGACACAGCCACTGAAGGAGATCGCCACGCCCTTCTCAGCCAGGAAACCTTGCAGCATTTTGGGGACAATGTTGGATGTGTACCAGATATCCAAGAAGGACAAGTTCCCCAGTAAGAAATACATGGGGGTGTGAAGGCCCTGATCAGCCAGAATGGTGACAATGATCAGGGTGTTCCCAGCCACGGTGGTGAGGTACATTAGCAGAACCAGCACAAAGGGACCGATCTGGAATGGGTAGAAGATCCTGAACCCGCGGAGGATGAATTCTGTAACGTTGCTTTGGTTTCCCCTCTCAACATTTGCCATGTGCGCAGTGTCTAGAGAAAGCACAGCGCACCAATAAAGCACAGACAGACAATAAACCAGAATGATTCGGGGACTAGACCCAGCTTTTAAAGCTCGATAAATATATTTTATCCCTACGGTTGAAAACACCCTTTGCTGAAAGATGGTTGACCGCTCCCAAAGAAGAGAAAGAATGGGAAGGTCTTACTGCCTGCATTAGATTACTCCTGGAGCTATTCAAGGAAAGATGGGCCAAATTGAATGAACTGATAGGACCAACCGCTCATGGAACTCTCACAGAAACAATGGATGAGATTCAAAATCTGCCATGGGGATTTGGATGCCAAATTTCCATTAATTGTAATGGGAACTGAGCATCCAAGTCTATCGGGGGCTTTGAATATTCCTCCTATGTGTTTACCTATGGTTGGCATATGGGGGTTTGGCATGCAACTCCAATTACTCTACAAAAATCCCAGCTGTTACTCATTGAGTATTAAGATCTACACTGTCTCAGTTCTGCTGGTTCCCCAGACCTTTTCGTTAGTTGCCACCCACTCTTTTAATATTTATCTAAGAATAGAATTTGAACAGTCAACATTGCTCCTTGTCTTAAATAAAAAAAGTGGGGGGTCAGATTTCCAAAGGCACCTAAAGATGCAGATAGTTGCCTAGTGGGATTGTCAACAGTGCATAAGCAGTTTCAGTGCCTAACTCCCATTGGAATCAATGAGAGTTAGGTGCCTAGGCACTTTAGAAAATCTCAATCAGCACCTATCTGACTCGTTAGGAGCCTAAAAACATTAAAAAATCTGCCCCAGTAACTAAATTAGCTCAGCTCTGAAAATTGATGATCCCTTGATGATTACCTGTTCTGTTCATTCCCTCTGGGGCACCTGGCATTGCCCACTGTTGGAAGACAGGATACTGGGCTAGATGGATCATTATGACTGACCCAATATGGCCATTCTTATGTTCTAAAGCAGCGGTTCTCAAACTTTAGCAACCCGAGGAACCCCATTTTGATTTAAAAATTTTTGGGGACCCCCTACCCCGCCCCTTGTCTGAGCCCTCACCCCCACTCGCTCCATCCCCCTCCCTTTGTTGCTCACTTTCCCCCACCCTCATTCACCTTCATCAGGCTGGGGCAAGGGCTTGGGGTGTAGGGGATGAGGGCTCCGACTGGGAGTATGGGTTCTGGGCTGGGGCCAGGGATGAGGGGTCTGGGGTGCAGGAGGGGGCTTCGGGCTTGGGCAGGGGGTTGGTGTGTTGTGGGGGTGAGGGCTCTGGCTGGGGATGCGGGCTCTGGGCTGGGGCCAGGAATGAGGTGTTCGCGGTGCAGGAGGGGGCTCTGGGCTGGGAGGTTGGGGGGGTGCAGATTCTGGGAGGGATTTTGGGTGCAGGAAGGAGCTCTTGGCTGGGGCAGGGGGTTGAGGTGCGGGGGTGGTGAGGAGTGCGGGGTCCTGGTGGTGCTTATCACAGCTCCTGGAAGGGGCCACTACGACCCTGCAACTCCTAGGCACAGGAGCGGCCAATGAGACTCTGTCTGCTGCCCTCACTCCTGCAGGCACTGCCCCCAAAGCTCCCATTGGTCACAGTTCCTGGTGTGGACCCCAATTTGAGAAACGCTTTTCTAAAGGAACTGTTTTAAAGTGACCCCTTTTCACAGCAGAAATGAAGTGAGGAGGACGAGGCTCTGTTTGTTCCATGCTGACGAGATCTCACTAAATTGAAATTGTGATTCCTTTCAGCATTTCAGAGCTGTATGTAAAACAGCCTGTGGGAGCCAGACCACCCGAGTCAGGGACAGAGCTTTAAAGTCAGGAATGATGAACGTATCGGCCAAGGGAAATAGGTGACACAGAGTGATTCTGAAGGGATTTCCTGTTGAGGTGTTAAGAACTGGATGTGGGGGATGCTGAGAGAGAACATTTAATGAAAATCTTTAATCTGATCCCTACTTTTCCATGTGCCTTAGTCCTGCCTAGTGTGCAGGGGACTGGACTAGACCTCTCGAGGTCCCTTCCAATCCTACATGTCTATGATGGTATGAAAGCTTTGGGAAGAGGGGTAAAGACTGAGAGGGGACATGATAACAATTTTCAAGTACATAAAAGTTTGTTACAAGGAGGAGGGAGACAAATTGTTCTCTTTAACCTCTGAGGATAGGCCAAGAAGCAAGAAGGTTGGACACTAGGAAAAACTTCCTAACTGTCAGGGTAGTTAAACACTAGAATAAATTGCCTAGGGAGGTTGTGGAATCTCCGTCATTGGAGGTTTTTAAGAGCAGGTTAGACAAGCACCTGTCAGGGATGGTCCTGATAATACTTAATCCTGCCATGAGTGCAGGGGACTGGACTAGATGACCTCTCAAGGTCCCTTCCTGTCCTACGATTCTATGATTCTACATCCAAGAGCTACTCCAAATTCCATGGCTAAGGTTGGCGGACTGCATCACAGATTTGTGCCAGGATCCCATGATCTTCTGGCTTTGTACCACAGCTCCATTATGCTGTAACTGGATCCACACACATTCACCCCAGCTCAGGATCTTGTCCTATATTTAATACTGATTTTTTACCATTATTTTTTGTCTTGATAACTTATTTCGATTGGTACAAAAATGAACAGTCCTGGGCACTGCTAGACAAATCTGTGCAATGGAGGAGGTTAGATTAGACAATCCTCATCGTCCCAGCTGTCCTTAAAATCGATGAATTTATGACAATCAGAAGAGCAAATTATTTTAGCTCTTCCTGCCCCTTTCATTGCTGCAGATCCTCTTAGTTTGTGATACGGTTCTTTAAAATGAAATACAGAAATAAGCTAGTGGGGAAGTTGGAGAAATGAAGTCATGGGCTTCAACAGAAGCAGAAGGGATTGAGGAGCCCAAATCAATGGGATTTGGATGCCTAGCTCTCTTCATTTCCTTTTAAACCCCCTTCCTAAAACACTCCCGTCAAACATACCTCTATCAACACTTTCCTCTGCTGTGGAGCAGTGTCCAACTCTGGTGAAGGGATGATGTAGATTCTAAACAGGAGAAACAATAAAGAGGTGGACCAGAGAAGATTGCAGTTGACATCTGTGTTGAACTCAGCTGTCTAGAGAGAAGGTGAAATGTTCAAAAAGCAACTAATGGCCAGATTTTCAAAGGTCTTTAGGTCTCTACAGATGCAGATAGGAACCTTGGAAAATACAGCCATTATCAATTATTTTCTGCACTCTTGTTGTGCAAGAATTAATGATGAGACAAGGTGTAAGGCAGAGAGAATCAGGGCCCTTATAGCTAGTCAATAGATCAAATGGAAATTACTGTCAAACTGCAAGGAGGTGCTCACAGGACTGAAGGAATTTGTTTTATTTAATGTTACCCCAAAATTGACAGATTTCTGTCCATCCTCCAGCAGCAACTTGAATTAACAAGTACAGGAGATGGGCATTCTTATTCTATGTCATTAACCAATATTTGGACTCTATCCTGTTCCCACTGATGTCCGTTACAAAACTCCTGTTGACTTCAACATGAGCAGGACTGGACTGTTTTTTCTCTAGAAAATATAGGTTAAGAGAAAGTGTTCTGGACCAGATTTTGATCTCAAGCTAATGTAGCTGCACAGATATTGAAGGGTGTGGTATGATAGATAGATAGATAGATAGATAGATAGATAGATAGATAGATAGATAGATAGGGTGTATCCTTAGCTGGTATAAATCAGTGTAGTTCTTGTGAAGTCACTGGAATTATGCAGACCTACACTAGATGAGGATCAAGCCACAGAAGTCCTTTGAAGTCCATTGTTGTTATAATAATTTCTATAACAGTTGGAATATACTAATATATAATAATTTATACACTTTCTTCTTCTTTTAAGAAGAGTATTCCCCACTATGTGTTAGGCACTTTCCAAACACATAAGAAGGACAATCCTTGCTACGAGAAACTCACAATTTGAGGACAGACAAGTAGACAGAAGTCAGGCGAACGGGAATAACCAGAGGCTACATATATACGATTTAAAGTCCTGTATGTAGGTATACCAACAAGATTCAGCATACACAGAGTGGCAGGACTGGGTGTTTAAGAGGGATTCACATGTGGCGAGGGTTGGAAGAGTTCAGAGAGGCTGGACTATTAAGAGGTGGCTGCATGGGAGACGGCACAGAGGTGAATGGGTGAGGATCTGACAAGAGAGTGGGTGAGTGCATTAGTGGAGGGGGCGGGAGGTTTGACAAAGAGCTGATCATGAAGGAGGGACAAAGCTATGTAGAGCAATGAAGGCAGTGACAGGAAGATTCAATATGATACAATATTGGTTGGAAAGCCAACAGAAGGATTCCAAGCGGAATTACATGATCAAAGTGATGGGCAAGAAAGAGGAGTTTAGGGGCTGCCTTTTGTATGGAATGATGGGGTCACAGTGTGTGACTGGGGGTCAGAGTCAAAGGTGTTGCAGTGACCAAGGATGAGATGACAGTAACATAAAACCGGTGAAATTAAGATCAGAATTAGAGTCTATTATAATTAAGGAAATAATCTACAGACTCATATTTTGCATTGGTTCCTCAGTTAGACAATTTTAGGTCAGATTCTACAAAGAGGCCAATGGAGTTAATCCACCTTGACATTGGTCTACAATTGGGCAACCAAAAAGCAAGGAAACCAACATTATAGGCCACTTTGGAAAATGGCAAAATTTTGGAACAGTCAATTTTGCAGTAATTTCCTTCTTGCCTCTCCCACATGGTGAGATATAATATAAATAGCACTTACCAGGCAGATTTCAGGGTCTTGGCATCACCGTGTCTCATTTTGTTCAAAAATAGAAAAACAAAAAAAGAAACCAATTCAGGTATGAATACCAGTAGCCAGACTTTTAATGAGATCTAATTTCATTGAACAAATGGATCTGATTGAAATCAGTGCTAATTCCAGCTACTAGAACCAGCCCTGTTGGAGGCTATTGTTACCAAACCTACTGTCTGTGGGAGAGATAGAAGTCTAACACTCTGGTGTGCAAATGTATTCTGTTTCAACAATGTGTGAGGTTTGCAGGGTATGCTCTTTATATCTGAAATCATGGCATTTGAGGACAGAGTGCCTAAAATTGCTCAGAGCTCTGGATCTCAGATGGGCTCATTAAACGATCTTTATGTTTCATGGGAGCTGGAGAGAATTGTTCCTAGATGTATTGACGTCAAATGTTTTTTAGGAGCTCACATGTTCTCTCTGTCTGTTTTCCAAGCCTTCTGCACGCATAGAGATAGCACTAGGTTTAATTTGAATTGTTGTTTTTAAACAGAGGCCTTTTCGACACACAAATGTGCACCATTTCCATTAAACCAGTTATCTGACTGGTGCAAATTCCAGTGTGGACACACTTATTGCAGGCTGAGAGTGGCTCATTCATAAATTAATAGCTTTTAAGGGGAGAAGGACCCATTATCAAATCAAATCTGACCTCCTGCAGAACACAGGGCCAAGATCTTCTCCAACTGATTGTTCAATGAATCTGTACATTTTGTTTGAGCAAGAGTGTATCTTTTAGAAAGATATTCCCTCTTGATTTAAAGACTCAAAGTGAGGGCGTATTCACCACGTCTCTAGATACGTTATTCCAATAATGAATTATGGTCATTGTTAAAAATGTGCCTTATTTAAGAACATAAGAATGGCCATAATGGGTCAGGCCAATGGCCATATAGCGCGGTATCCTGTCTAGAGCCAAATGCTTCAGGGAGAAGGGACAGAACAGGGCAATTATTGAGTGATCCATCCCTTGTCATCCAGTCCCAGCTTCTGTCCATCAGAGGCTTAGCCATCTTGGCTAATAGCCATTGATGGACCTTTAAGATGGTGATGGTGGAGGAGGCTGCCTCTATTAGCACTGTCGTGGCTGGAGATTCCCCATCAGAAAATTCTCCAATGATCATAGAATCACAGAATCTTAGAAGATTAGAGTTGGAAGAGACCTCAGGAGGTCATCTAGTTCAATCCCCTGTTCAAAGCAGGACCAACCCCAACTAAATCATCCCAGCCAGGGCTTTTCAAGGTGTGCCTTAAAAACCTCTAAGGCTGGAGATTCCACCACCTCCCTAGGTAACCCATTCCAGTGCTTTACTACCCTCCTAGAAAATAGTTTTTCCTAATATCCAACCTAGACCTCCCCTACTGAAACTTGAGGCCATTGCTCCTTATTCTGTCATCCTCCACCACTGAGCGAAGCCTAGCTCCATCCTCTTTGGAACCCCCCCCCCTTCAGGTAGTTGAAGGCTGCTATCAAATCCTCCCTCACTCTTCTCTTCTGCAGACTAAATATGCCCAGTTCCCTCAGCTTCTCCTCATAAATCTCTCCTCATAAGTCATGTGCCTCAGACTCCTAATCAATTTTGTTGCCCTCTGCTGGACTCTCTCCAACTTGTCCACATAATTTCTGTACTTGGGGGGAGGGGATGCAGTATTCCAGATGTGGCCTCACCAGTGCCGAATAGAGGGGAATAATCACTTCTCTGATCTGCTGGCAATGCTCCTACTAATGCAGCCCAATATGCTGTTAGCCTTCTTGGCAACAAGGGCACACTGCTGACTCATATCCAGCTTCTCGTCCACTGTAATCCCCAGGTCCTTTTCTGCAGAACTGCTGCTTAGCCAGTTGGTCCCCAGCCTGTAGCAGTGCATGGGATTCTTCCATTCTAAGTCCTATTCTAGTCCTTTGTTTACCCCAGCTCTCTTGCCAGTGTTCTGCTAGACAGGAAGCTTTTTTTTTATGATCTATTGCACTCTGTCACCCTCTAGTTCAAGCTATAGGTTAATATCGGTCCTTTCCTATTTCAACCTTTTCTTCACTTGTTTTGCTATATTTAGGTTTGGAAGGACTAGATTTTTATTGGTAAATGTCAATCTTACCATTCACACACACAAACCAATGAAAAAAATACTTCCTTCAATAATAATCAAAATTTACAGAGCATCAAAATAAGAAACGTGCGGCCTGAGAACTCATTACAATTTGATTTGAGGCTATTTGCTATGTATATGTGGACATGTAAGTTTCATAATTTGTGTTCTAATGGTTATAAAGCTGTAACTTTTTTCATATTGATGTCAGCTGTCATTAAATAATTGTTGTCTCCCCTCCCCATTGTCTGACCCCCCCATAACGTCCCACACCTGTGAATTTAAATATATTAAAAATAGAAAAACTACTAAAGAATAAACATCAGTATTGCCAGTCAACATTACATATATGAAAAAAGTGAATTCTTCCAAGCCTAGCCATATTGAAAATATTGGGATTTCTCTCTTATTTTGTTGAAGCTTTTTGCTTTAAACAGAAGAGCGTCCTCACTTCTAGAACTCTGTGCCTCCTTAAATATCCATTCCTTTCTCTGGTCAAGTGTCCATTCTCCTGTATCCTGTTCTTCACCAGTGCTGCCAATATTGGGCGCCCTTTTGTTTGCTATGCCTAGAAATCCCCCTCCCCCTTTCCATCATACTGCTCATTGCTCATGGAACACGCTCGATACCCTTTCTTCTTTCAAAGCACGCGTCAGGATTTCTGCTGCAGTGCCTGTGAGAATCAGTGTGTGACCTCTAGAGAATAGAGAACTTGGCTGGTGTTAGAAAATCTGGCTTTTATTCTCAGCCATGCTACATATGTTGTTGGCATCCTTTCATCTATGAGAGATGGTGGGAATTGCATCCTATGAGGTAGGTTTGCAATGTCTCATGTGACAGAATAGTCCAATCCAAGATTTGCATGATCTTTGGCAGTTATTACAAATGTATGTATCTTGGTTGGGAGCTGCTTGCTTCCTACGGGCTCTTTTCTCTTCAAGCTGTAGAAGCCAGCTCCTGCCATGGACTTTGATACCCCCAATGTTGACGATGGCATCGCTTGTTACGATCATTTGCCAAGTTTTCCCATTGATCAGGTTCAATTCAAAATTCCTTCATATCTCACTTGCATGTATCTTTATAGCGAAGTTTGGGACGTCCTGTTGTTCTTGTTCCCTCTGATAGCACCCTGTATAGCATGTCCTTTGGATTGTGTCCGTCTTCCAACCTACTCAGGTGGCCCAGCCTGCACAGTCATCTTTGCTTGAGCAGGGTTGTCACACTTGGTAAATTTGCCCTTTGAAGAATCTCTGCGTTGCTAACTTTATCTTGCCATTTGGTGTTAGCATAAACAATGTAGGTGGAAACTGTTTAACCTTTTCTCCTGATGAGCACAAAATTGTCTGTGTTTCACCACCATACATGAGAGAGCTGAGGACGTAAGCTTGGTACACTTCCTACATAAGAAAAAGTACTTTTCCTTCTCTGAGCCTCTGCTCGCCCTCCTCTGTCTCTTTTTGAAGTAGAAGCTCTTCAGGCCAGCAAATATTTGTGCAGCCTCAGATATGGCTTCTAGGTCTAACTGTAGTAGAAATCAGAGTAGCAGTTGGGATCAAAGAGCATGCATTTTAACTCTATGAGGGGCATGAAGCTTTCAGGCTGAGACTTTGAAAGCCAAAGGTATTTAGATACCCAATTCTGAGTAAGTGTAATGGGAATTGGTGCCTGAATCATCTAAGGGGCTTTGCAATGTCCCAGCCTCAGTCTATACCCTCATTAAGATACCATGAATAGATTCTCAGGAAATTCTATTTATAATTGTTTCTTTAGTTTTTTGGAATTTTGGTTTATTTCATTTTATTGTGGGAGGCCCAGGGAGAGGGTGGGTCCTGTCCTCAGTGAGGACAGGAGGCCCTGTAGGGTGGGGGTGGGGTGCAGAGCAAGCCCGCCCTGGTGTCACCCCACAACTACAGCTCCTGTCTCGCGATGCTGGACCCAGCTCCCTGCATTGTGACATGGCACATGAATTTGACATGAGTCTTGTCAATTTCACAACTGACTAAACTGACCAGACTCTTGCTGTCCGGCAAAGGCAGACTTATGGAGATTGGAAACCTGGAAGCCCTGAATTTTCCATAGCTCAGCTAGGAAGACCAGATGTCTCAATATTATTGGGACCATTCCGATATTAGGGGCTTTGTTTTATATAAGCAACTATACCCCCTCCCCATTTCATTTTATTGAACAAAAAAAAAGCTTTGATCCCATGTTGTCATGTGTGAGACATACATTTCCACATCCCTTTTCTAAGGGCCTCCTTGACCTCTTTGTTTCTCAGGCTGTAGATGAGCGGGTTGATCATGGGAGTAAAGACTGTGTAGGAAAGAGAAAAAAATTTGTGCAGGTCTCTCAGTCTCTTGGTGTTTGGTAACATATAAACAATCATCAGGGTCCCGTAGAAAACTGTCACCACAATGATGTGGGAGGAGCAGGTGGAAAAGGCCTTTTGCCTCCTGGCAGTGGAAGGGATTCTCAAGATGGTGGTGATGATACAAACGTAGGATGTCAGGGTCAACAGAAATGGGGGCAAAGTGAATACAGATGACAGCACAATATCCAAAAGTGTGACAAGGCAGGTGTTGCTGCAAGAGAGTTTAACTATTGGGGTGAAATCACAGAAGAAATGGTCAATTTTGTTGGGGCCACAGAAAATTAGTTCAGAAGCCAATGATATTATGATGGAACTAGCTAGAAATCCACTTAGCCAAGACCCAACTGCTAGCTGGAGGCAGAACCTGCCATTCATACGGGCTTCATAGTGCAGTGGTTTGCATATTGTTAGATACCGATCATAAGACATCACAGAGAGGAGATAACACTCTACACCTGTCAGAGAAGCAAAGACATATAATTGCATGAAACAACCAGTAAATGACATTTCAGTTGTCTCTGTCGAGAAACTGGCCAGCATGCTGGGCAGGATGGTGGAGCTGCAGCAGGTCTCCAAGCAGGACAGGTTCCCCAGGAAGTAGTACATGGGGGTGTGAAGGTGCTGATCAGTCACAACAAGCACAATGATGAGGATGTTCCCAGCCATGGTGACAATGTAGATCACCAGAAACAGCAGGAAGAGAAGGGTCTGCAGTTCAGGGAGATCTCCGAATCCCAGGAGGATGAATTCCGTGACAGATGTTTTATTGTCCCGGCTTGCCTTTGCCATGAGATGTATCCAACAAACCTGGAAGCAAATAAAGAGAAAATCTACTTCAAGTTTAGTGCATTGTCAGCAATTCATTCCATAAGTTTTAAAATCAAGACTGGTATGTTCTTTTAAAGAGCTGCTCTAGTTCAAATGTGAACTATTTTAGGGAAGTTCTATGGGCTGTCTGTGTTCAGACGAGATGGTCCCTTCTGCCCTTGGAATTTGTGAACCTATGGACATTCCCTTTTTAAAAATTCTTCCCTTCTGGTTACAAAATGAACTGTTGGGTTTGGAAATTGCCAGGAATCTGAATTTCTGTAATAGATTATTAATTTCCTCTAAAATAGTTCAACAAATTATCATTGTTTATGGATAGAAACATAAGAACAGCCATACTGTGTCAGACAAATGGTCCATCTAGCCCAGTATCCTGTCTTCGGACAGTGGCCAATGCCTGGTGTTTCAGAGGAACTGAACAGAACAGGAAATCATCAAGTGATCCATCCCCTGTTGCCCATTCCCAGCTTCTGGCAACAGAGTCTAGGGACGCCATCCCTGCCCATCCTGGCTAATAGCCATTGATGGACCAATCCTCCATAAACTTATCTAGTTCTTATTTTAATCCTATTATAGTCAGATTCAAGGCATGACATAAGGCAAGATGTTCTGGTTGTCCTGGTTATATACATGTTAATAGCTGCATGCAAAGAGCTGCAATGCAGAATAACATTGTATTGGAGCCGCAAACCCATGAAAAATGCTGCCTAATCTTTTATGCAATGACCTAGCACCTTAGCTATTACTAATTATTTAAATATATACTGGCATCTCTCTTTTTTTAGTGAATTTCTGTATAGCCTTTATCAAGTATGGTATTGAATGATATTGATAATCCATTTAAACTCTAGTATTAGTTGAGGATCTGGTCTCCATAGCTTCTCTGTTATTTTAAACATTAGTGCTAACACCATCATGTGGAATAGCATCATTGTGGGGATTGGAGACTTGAGGAGCAGGTGAGAAACAACAATCACACTCACATTTAATTGGATGTACCTTTTTCACGCAGAAATCTCCCCTATAACTGCCACATAGATTGCAATGGGTAGGACAAGGTGTCTGCCGCCAGTATTTATAATTCTTTCATACTCACATCTCGGTGTGGAATCCTGGCTCCTCATCAGGGGACAAGATGACCTCTAGGAAGTGAGGCGCTCTAGCCATTAGCTGAGCCCCATTTATAATAAGTTGCACATACACCCACAAAAGGTTATTAATAGGCATGAGGGTTGAATTCCATGTATCCATCTTTGGGATTTATCAGGGAGGCTTTTCAGTTGATAGGCCTATTGGATAGTGCTCCTATTTACCCCACTTAGCATTTATGTCTCTGTATCACTGTGAGGAGGGGACGGGTCTAAGAGCTCGGGCTCCAGCCCAAGCCTGAGCATGTACACTGCAATTTGTAGCCCTGCAGCCCAAATTCTGTGACTCTGAATCAGCTGACCCAGGGCCTGAGACTCGGTGCTGTGGATATTTTATCACAGTATAGACATACTCTCACATTTTGCCCTGACTATCAAGTCATCTTGTGGTGTTGACTGATCCCTGGTGCCCCTCCAAACTCAGCAGTTATTTCCAAAACATCAGAGTACAAACAGACACAAACTCATTGGGCTTATTATTAACTTACTTATGCTAAATTATCTTTATAATATAGGTAACGTAGCCTCAGTACTAAGTCTTAATTTGGCTAAGCTAAACATTTCAGCTGTAAACCTGACGGGGTGCTCAAACTTTTCAGGCTGTGACAACCCCCCAAATTGTTACTTCTGCACTGCTACTTCAATCCTCTGAGGGGTTGTGACCCCCAGTTTGCAACCCCCTGCCTTAAACTCTTTTACCCATTACCTATCGTGTTTTAGTCTCATATATCCAGGTCTTATAACAGATTCATTTATTACAAGTTACAAGCTACACCTGTACCAGTAAGTATTTAGACAGATGAAGAGAAAGACAGAGCGATAGCTATGTAGACAGACATTGGATTATAAGAAAGCTTTTCTTCCTTTTAAAAAATAAGTAAATTGGTCCCCTTGGTGGATCTGCATGAATATTTGATATTGTAGAACACTGACATTTTGTGAATGAGCCATACACATAGTCTTCTTGGGGTTTTTGTTTGTTATACTTTCCACAACAGTTTCCTGCTCTGGTCATTTTCAGACTAAACAAGCCCAGTTTTTTCAATCTTTTCCCATAGGTCATGTTTTCTAGATCCTTAATAGCTTTTGGTTATCTCCTCTGGACTTTCTCCAATTTTTGAACACCTTTCCTGAAATGTGGCATCCAGAACTGGACACAATACTGCACTTTAGGACTAATTACTTCCCGTGTCTTGCTTACAACACTCCTGCTAATAAAGCCCAGAATGATTTTTTTTTTTTGCAACAGTTGACTCATATTTAGCATGAGGGCCACTATGACGCCCAGATTCCTTTCCACAGTACTCCTTTCTAGGCAGTCATTTCCCATTTTGTATGTGTGAACTGATTGTTCCTTCCTAAATGGAGTATTTTGCATTTGTCCTTATTGAATTTCATCCTATTTACTTCAGACCATTAGACACTCAACTTTCACTGAATTTAATGGAACTTGGTCACCAAACTCAGTTAGGTTCCTTTGAAAATCCAAAGCATCTCTGACCTAATTCATATTCATTGTTTGAACACAGTGGAACAGCATCAATGTCAGAAAGTGAGAGATGCCCAGAGTCGAATTGCCCAGTCATACTCACCAGAGAGGTGGGAAGTCTGTGTTCAAATCCCTTCTCCCTTCAGGCAGAGAGGGGACTTGAGCTGGGGTCTCCCACATCCCAGGCGAGGGCGCCAACCACTGAGCTAAAGGTTATAAGGGAGGCCTCCTCTTTCATGGCTATTTTGGGTTGGGTTATCAGATCAGGCCCTGAGGGCAAGATAGGTGGAGCAGTGCCTAGGTTCACCTGTTTCAGGATCGCACCGGGGCTTAGGTGTGAAATAGGCCTCCTAGCATAGCACACGTGCCCAGAGGCAGAAACTTGGGTACATTGGGGAATTTTACCATGACCGTTAAGGCACTGGGGATGTTAAGTACCTCCAGAATTAGGTGGCGGCTGTGCAGGGCTAAGTGGTACCAAATATAGGACTTGGGCACCTCACATAGGAGTTTGGCACCTAAGTCCCTTTGTGCATCTGTGCCTCCATGGCCCAAGTGTATCATGGGGATGACTGCACATCCCTACCATGCAGGGATGTTGTGAGGATATGTACATGAAAGGCTGATAGATGGTTAAATATCATGGGAATGAAGGACAAATAAACACTGTACATAGATTTTGTCTTCTACCAGAGCACCAGCAGAAAGAGTTGAGGATCGGAGGCATGGCCCTGCTTTAGCAGCTACTAGGACCCTGTTGGTGGAAGGCTGGCTGTGCTTTCCATGCCTCCTAACTCCATTTTGGCAGGTTCTCCAGACCATCAATCATTCTCGCAACTCTTCTCCGAACCATCGCCAAATATTCAATGTTCTTTTTGAGTGTGGACACCAGAACAGGACATGCTATTCCACATGCTTTCTAACCAGCGCAGCAGTAGAGTCATTCTATAGGTTCTTTCACATGAGTCACGCACTGTCCAATTGGGAGGGCTCCTCTAGTTGGATCTCACAGGGATTAGTCCTGGGTTCGGTACTATTCAATATTTTCATCAGTGACTTGGAGAATGGAGTATGGATGACATCAAGCTGGGAGAGGACAGGATTAGAATTCAAAACGGCCTTGACAAATTGCAGAATTGGCCTGAAATCAACAAGATGAAATTCAACTAAGACAAGTGCAATATACGACACTTAGAAAGGAAAAATTAACTGTACAACTACAAAAAGGGGAAAAACTGGCTAGGTGGTCGTACTGCTGAAAGGGATCTGGGGTTATAGTGGATAACAGCTTGAATGAGTCAGCAAAGTGATGCAGTAGTGAAAAAGGCTAATATCATTCTGGGGTTTATTAACAGGATAGTTGTATGTCAGACATAGGAGGTAATTGTCTCACTCTATCAGTACTGCTGAGGCCTCAGCTGGAGTACTATGTCCAGTTCTGGGCCCCACACTTTAGGAAAGATGTGGAGAAATTGGAGACAGTCCAGAGGAGACTAACAAACATGTTAAAAGGGTTAGAAAATCTGAGCTTTTTTTTTTGGGGGGGGGGGGGGGGGGGACACCTGATAACAGTTTTCAAATATGTTAAGGGTTCTTATAAAGAGGACGAGACTCAATTGATTTCTGTGTCCACTGGAGACAGGACAAGAAGTAATGGGCTTAATCTGCAGCAAGGGATATGTAGGTTACATGTTAAAAAAACCTTTCTAACTCTTAGGGTAGATAAACACTGGAACAGGCTTCCAAGGGAGGTGATGGAATCCCCATCACTGGAGGTTTTTGATAACAGGTTGGACAAACACTTGTCAGGGACGGTCAAGGTTTACTTGGTCCTGCCTCAACATGGGGGATGGACTAGACCTCCTGATGTCTATGATTTCTCACTGGATATTCAAAGGTGCCAAAAGGAGCAAGGCTCCACTGACAATCCCAAAGAAGACACTTAAAAAGTCCAGTTGAAAGGAAAGAGCAAAACAAAGAACAAATAAGGAATGTTTGACGGTGCGGGACTCACCGCTGCAGTGCCTACTGCTGGTCGTCTCAGGGAATTAGCTCTTTCCAATACAGAGCACCCTCTGCAGGCCCGTGTCCCGCTGCTGCTGGCCCCCGTGTCCCTCCCAGGTCCCTGGTCCCTGGTGCCCTTTTACCTGGCGTGCTTCCCCTCCTGGCAATACCCCACAGATCTGGGTCTCCCCTCCCCAAGGAACCCCCACCCTCTATCCCCACCTCGCCTCAGTCGTAGGCTACTGCCAGTCACCAACTAGCCCCCACTCCCTGGCACAGACTGGAGTATAAGCCACTCATCACAGGCAAGGGTTTTTTTTTTGGATCTGCTGCCTTTCTCTGCAACACAGTACCTCTATGGGGCCTTGGACAAGGCCCTGCAGCCTGGGGAGTTGCCAGCCTGGAGCTCCCCAGCCCCTCTGGCCTTTGCCCAGCCCTGCTTCACTCTAGGTACCCTGAGCTTCCCAGCAGCCAGGCCCCACTCTCTCTCTGAAAGCAGAGAGAGACTGTCAGCTCCTGGCTCACTGGCCTTTTATAGGGCCAGCTGTGGCCTGATTGGGGCGTGGCCCAGCTGCCGCTGCTTCACCAATCAGCCTATTAGTTGCTTTCTCCCTGCCACAGCCCTCCCCAGGGCTGCTTTTAACTCCTTCAGGGCAGGAGCGGGGTAACCACCCCGCTACAGAATGACAGATTGAGAGCAGAAAACAAATTTCAAGACATAGGATGGTTCAATGGAAATTAAAACTGGGATTATTTTGGGGAAGTTCTCTGCCCTGAATTATACAGGTCAGACTAGATGACCACAATGGGAATATTTTACAATTGTTTAAATTTGATTGGATTAACTCTTAAAATATTGAGTACCACTTATATACAACAAAATACAACACACTATGTATATAGGCTTGGCAGAATTTATTTTCCTTTTTTTTATAATTTTTTTTATAATTTTGATGGATAATATTGATGTTTATTTGTAAGCATTTTTGTGCAATTTGTATCTATTTAAATGTTCACAGTTGCACAGAATTATGGGTATTCAGCTTTTTTATTTTTATCAATTTAAATTTTCACAGTTGCAGGAAATTATGGAGAGGCAGACAAAAGGGGGGGCTAGACAATAATTATTTATTGACTGTAGATGTTGAGATTCAAAAATGCAAAGCTTTATCATTTAGAATTTTTTGGATGCATATTCCAATAAGAACAGAAGAACATAAGAACGGCCATAGTGGGTCAGACCAAAGGTCCATCTAGCCCAGTATCCTGTCTGCCAACAGTGGCCAATACTAGGTGCCCCAGAGGGAATGAACAGAACAGGTAATCATCAAGTGATCCACCCCCTGTTGCCCATTCCCCGCTTCTGGCAAACAGAGGCTAGGGACACCATCCTTGCCCATCCTGGCTAATAGCCACTGGTGGACCTATCCTCCATGAACTTACCTAGTTCTTTTTTGAACCCTGTTATAGTCTTGGCCTTTACAACATCCCCAAAGATGGTGTCTCAGGATAATCTAAGAAAGTGAAGGACATTCACAATGCCACCATGCCTACAGTCCCACTGAAGTTTAGAGCCTGCTAGGGGTTGCAAATTAGTGTGGCAGATTTATTCTGAGGTTAGCTGCTATATCTGAGAGATCTAACCAGGAAAGATCGAATATGGGCTTGGTCAGATGAACATAAAAATGCATTTGAGGAACTAAAGAAATCTGTTAGCAGTGAGATAGTCATGTCATAGCGTTATCCCAGTATGAAAACTGAACTTTCCAGTCAAAACCAAAATTCTCAATGGACAAACGTGACCCAGCTGCTATACTTGCTACTCTGAAGGACTTTGTGCAGATCACAGAATGGATTCTTTATAGACACTATCAAGGGTACAATCTTTCCTGTAGCAGGGAAGAAAGTTTAAAGTGGCACAATACTCTTTCAGCTCTTAAAAAGTTTGCTTTGGAATTGGTAGAGGATGGTTCAATATCGTAGTTTGTCACAGGTCTCTTGTGTGAGTTTTGGCCAGATTTTCAAAGGTCTGTAAGAACCCAAAAATGCAGACTGGTACCTAGGTCGGTTCAGTATCTGACGCCCATTGATTTCAAATCCCGCTGCGGGGGGTTGTGTGTCTTTAGGTAGCAAAATACCTCTGTAAATCTGTCCCTCTGTGCATCGGCGCCTCATCTGTAAAGAAGGAATAATAGCAACTCACAGGAGTGTTAGGGATATAGATACATGAAAGACAGAGAGGTGCTCAGATAGCATAGCGATGAGGGCCAGAGAAGGAGCTAGGAGGATAGAGGTAACCTGATGCTTTTCAAATTCAATCATTTTGCCTTGGGTTGGGAGTTTGAGCGAAATCATTGCCAAATTCTCCTTGAATTCCATGGGATTTAGTTACCTAACGAATGTGCATTGCTTCAAAAACTGGGGCCTTCAAGGAACCTTTACAGTAGGTCCATCACAAGCCAGAGTCTGTGATGTCACCTCCTCACTCAGGATTTCAGGGCCCAGGATCCGGGTTTATTCAGTCCATTTTCTTTCCCCACCTCATTCACTTATTTCCATTTTCATAGCAGATAGAATGTGATATCTCAGACGGGGCTAGCATGGCTCTGTTGCCATGTCTGGCAACGTGCCCTGTGCATCGTGGCCTCCACTAAATGGGGAACTTCTTTTCTGATTCATTATATCTCCTTCTGAGGGAAGGTGCAGGGGAACGTAACAGGCAAGGAAAAGTTAATATCAGCTTTAATTTCATTCAATGTCAGTAGAGTCAAACTTCTAATCTGAAAAGGAAAGTCCTGGAGAGGGAAGACACTTCTTATCCTAAAATGATTTTCTGTTTCTGTTTCTCGAGTGAATGCTGCATCAACTGTGAAGAAATAACTCACCAATTCTAAAAAATAAAGTTTACGTATGGGATTGTCAGAGCTGCCTAAGTGATTTAGACACTGAGTTCCTACCCAATTCCCTTGGACAGCTTTGAAAATCTCAGCATAGTTAGCTGAGCCTACAATTTCACCAACCAAATGTCCTGTTGCCCTCAATAGGAACCCAACCATGCACCCAGTCCCCATCCAAAGTCAATCAGACCGGCTCCTAAGTCACTTTTGAAATTTCTCTTGAATGCTTTCGAAAATGTTACTCTCAGGGCTGGTCTACACTGCGGGGGGATCGATCCAAGATACGCAACTTCAGCTACGTGAATAGCATAGCTGAAGTCGAAATATCTTGGATCGAATTACCTGGGGTCCAGACGGCGCGGGATCGATGGCCGCGGCTCTCCCATTGACTGCGCTACCGCCGCTCGCTCTGGTGGAGTTCCGGAGTCGACAGTGAGCACATTCGGGGATCGATATATCGCGTCTTAACGAGACGCAATATATTGATCCCGGATAAATCGATTGCTACCCGCTGATATGGCGGGTAGTGAAGACGTACCCTCAGTTCAAGGCCTCCTGGTCAATCATTCCCAAGAAGAGCAAATGCTGGTTGTTGCTCAGATAAAATGCAGGTGCAACAAGCTGGTTGACACATTTGGGATGGATTTTTCAAAGCGGTGTAATGTACACAACAAGCATCCAACTCCAACTGAGTTGCTATGAGAGTTTGGCACCTAATTCCCTTAGGCTTCTTGGAAACACCCAGAGCATGCAACTATTGAGGCCAGAGACCAGAGATTATAAAGTGCAAATAGTTTCTTCACAAATCCTGAAAAGTTTCAGGGTCATATGGATCTTAAATGCCACAGAAGTTGTACAAGTATCTGCCTGATGGGTCTTGCCCACATGCTCAGGGGCTAATTGGTCATCATATTTGGGGTCAAGAAGGAATTTTCCCCGGGGTCAGATTGGCAGAGACCTTGGGGTGTTTTGCCTTCCTCTGCAGCATGGGGCACAGAGCACTTGCAGGTTTAAACTAGTGTAATGGTGGATTCTCTGTAGCTTGACGTCTTTAAACCTTGATTTGAAGACTTCAGTAACTCAACCAGAAGTTAGAGGTCTATTACAGGAGTGGGTGGGTGAGGTTCTGTGGCCTGCAATGTGCAGGTCAGACTAGATGATCATGATGGTCCCTTCTGACTTAAATCTATGAGTCTATAATCTTATAGCAGAACTTCTGGCTCCTTAGTAGCCGTTAGGAGAGTATGATAAGCAACGGAACTGTTCTCATTCTGTCCTGTAGAGGTCAGTGTTATACATTTACACTCGCCAGTTCATTGTTCTATTTGGGTACCATCAATATAACCATTTCATTTGCATATATGACAATATATTCTGCAACTTGATTCCAAAAGCTGCTTCTTCAGCATGATGTTTTTTCACATACTGCCACTTCTTCCCCCAAAGGAAAGGTTTGTTCTGGACTTTAGAAAGAATACAAATCTCCACTTATTTCTGAATGCAAAACAAACGAGAAGACTAGTATTCCCTGGCCTCTTCTAGCATCATTAGCTCGCAAACATATAATATGGTCTCACTCCAATTTACCATCAAGTGAGCAATTTTGTGTCTCCAAAGCATAATCTCTAATGAATATTTGTGTTGCACATAATTGCATTTTTTACAAAGAGATTCTATTTTTTTGGGTTTATGTTTTTCAATTAATCTCTGGAGGAAATATTGCAGTTTGAGATAATTACCCCAAACTCTTTGTGGAAGCCAGCCTGTGGAGGGATTTTTGAAAGTCTCAAAGTGCCAAACATCCTTTGAAATCAGAGAGTTTGAGGTGCCTCAGTGCTTTAGAAACACACATGAGGCACCTAAATACCCCAGTGAAAAGGGGTATAAATACCGCCATCAAGACTACAACGTTCAATAGTATCTTAGTTACTAAGGCTTAGCAGCCAAATTTCACTGAAAGTCAATGGGTCTTAGGCTCCTAAATCCCTCTTGAAATTTGCTCAAGTGTTTTTCCAAAATGTTACCCTTAGTTCAAAGCCTCCTGGTCAGACATTGCTGAAAAGAGCAAATGAAGATTGTTGCTCAGATAAAATGCAGGTGTAACAAAGTAATTTACAAATATAGGTTGGGATTTTCAAAAGGGGGAGGGGTAATAAATACAATAAACACCCAGCTCCCAATGAATTGTTAACCACCTGAGATTATAAAGTGTAAATAGTTTCTTCACATATCCTGGAAAAGTTTCAGGGATCTTCAGTGCCATGGCAATTATACAAATTAGAGAATCTTGTACCAAAATTATAGGCACCTTGCTGCTCTATTGGAGTGTCTGATACCCATCAGAACATTATCTTCTACTGGATTGGTTATATATTCTCACCTGCCAGTTCATGATCCTATTTGGATACAGTGACTGTGATAATTTCATTTGTGTGTATTACAGCATATTCTGCAATTTGATTAAAAAACTGGGCTTTTTCAGCACAATGTTTTTGACATACAGCACTTCTGCCCCTGAAGGAAAGGTTTGTTCCAGCCTTTACAGAAGAATACAAATATCCACTGTGACAGACCCAGACCAATGGGGTACAGGAGTCTGGTAGAGGGCAAATATACTGGTCACTGGATGAGTAGTTTTCTGTTCCCTGAGTGACCAGAGAAGGGGCTGCACTAGAGTAATCAGGAAACTGCTAGAACCAGTTAAGGCAGGCAGGCTAATTAGGACACCTGGAGCCAATTAAGAAGAAGCTACTAGAATCAATTAAGGCAGCCTAATCATGGCACCTGGGTTTTAAAAGGAGCTCACTTCAGTTTGTGGTGCGAGTGTGAGGAGCTGGGAACAAGAGGCGCAAGGAGCTGAGAGTGAGCGGGTATGGTGCTGGAGGACTGAGGTGCACAAGCGTTATCTGACACCAAGAGGAAGTTCCTGTGGTGAGAATAAGGAAGGTGTTTGGAGGAGGCCATGGGGAAGTAGCCCAGGGAGTTGTAGCTGTCATGCAGCAGTTACAGGAGGCACTATAAACAGCTGCAGTCCACAGGGCCCTGGGCTGGAACCTGGAGTACAGGGTGGGCCCGGGTCCCCCCAAACCTCCCAATTGACCTGGACTGTGGGTTCCCCTCTTCCAGAGGGGAAGGTCTCTGGGCTGTTCCCCAACCCACATGGTGAATCTCTGAGGCAAGAAAATCCACCAATAAGTGCAGGACCCACCAAGAGGAACTTTGTCACACCACTTATTTCTGAATGTAAAACAAACTAGAACGTTGTTATCCGCAGTCCTCTTCTAGCATCATTGGCTCCCTAACCATGTAATAAAGTCTCAGTCCAGTTTATCACCGATGTGAGTAATTTTGTGTTGCCAAAACGTTTTTTTCATAATACCCAGTTGAATATTTGTAGCTCACTTAATTGTATTTTTTAAAGAACAGACTTTCCATCAGTCAGCGGCTTTTGACTTGGAAAATCAGTGTAGATTATCAGCATTCCATTTTAATGCAAGAAGTCGTTTTTCTTGGATTATCAGAGTTTTTTCAAAGCCAGGAATGTACTGAGGTATTTTCACAGGGAGTTACTTACGCAAAGTCTCCACACAGATTTTGCACCAATATAACTATTCTGATTAGTGGTGTGACTTATGAAAATCGTTCTACCAGTACAACTTCTAGTGCGCACACAGTTTACCAAGGCCTGGTCCCCACTAACCCCCCACTTCGGACTAAGGTACGCAAATTCAGCTACGTTAATAACGTTGCTGAATTTGAAGTACCTTAGTCCGAACTTACCGTGGGTCCAGACGCGGCAGGAAGGCTCCCCCGTCGATGCCGCATACTCCTCTCGGCGAGCTGGAGTACCGGCGTCGACGGCGAGCACTTCTGGGATCGATCCGGGATCAATTTATCGCATCTTAACCAGACGTGATAAATCGATCCCAGAACATCGATTGCCTGCCTCCGGACCCTCTGGTAAGTGAAGATGTACCCCAATATTTAGGTCCCTTATATTGGTATAGCTCAGGGATCGACAATCTTTGGCACGTGGCTCGCCAGGGTGAGCACCCTCAGCCCGCGCCACTTCCTGCAGCCCCCATTGGCCTGCAGCAGCAAACCGTGGGCAGTGGGAGCCGCGATCGGCCGAACCTGCAGATGTGGCAGGTAAACAAACTGGTCTGGCCCGCCAGGGTGCTTACCCTGGCAAGCCACGTGCCAAAGGTTGCAGATCCCTGGTATAGCTTATTCCCCTTCCCATGTGTGCTTATCATCTAATAAGTCGTAGTTTTAGATAAAGCACGCTTACATGCATTGATCATTTATGAGACGGAATTGCTGTGTTCCCATTGATTTATTCCTGACACTGCCTAGAGTGAAACAGTTAAGTTACCACTGTTTTGGGTTCCGAAAACCCTGGGAAACAATAGTGGGGAAACTAAGACAGAATGAGGTGATGTTACCTGCCCAGAGTCCCTCAGCATGCTAGTGGCAGGAACAGGCATAGAAACAAACTGTCCAGAGTCCCAGTCTAGTGCACTCTCTGCTCCACCATGTCCAGTTGTAATTGACAATGGGACCTAAGGATGTTAGGTGCACAACTCCCATTCACTGTCCATAGGATTTGGGTGCTTAACATCAGTCTCTTATGGGAAAACCCAGCATGTACCTTTATAGCCAAACCACTATCCTGATAATTCCTTCCACTCCAGGTGATGTTTTCTACCAGTTCTTTCTCATGTTTTACCATTTTCGAGGATATCCTAATAACTGTATATCTGTTACCAATAAAAGAACTAATCTAAGTCTTCTCTTTCTTTCTTGTTTGTTGTCATGCTTTCCCTTATCTATCCCCTTCATATGCAGTGTGAGAATAAATGTGCAAAAGCTTGTCTTCACATAGAAGTTGCACCGCTTTAACTATCCTGGCCTATCCTTTCCTGTGACAGGGTTACATGCCACTGGACTGGAAAGCCAGGGCCCAAGCCATCCCTGGTTAGAGAAGAGTCCCCACCTGAGGGGAATCAGGCCATTTCCAATAAAGGGCAGAATGGGGGCTAGAATAAGAGGCAAGCTCAGGAGGCTGAAGTGAAACTTCAAAGAGTGAATGAGGGGAAACCCTGCGACCATGGGAATTCCTCCAGCTAGGAAAAGCTGGGAGTAACCTGCTAAGGCAGGAAGTACTCAGACCAGATGGGGGAGTTTGGGGTGTAGGCAGCTGGAGGGAAGATGTCTGTGTTTAGTTTTGAAGGTTAAGTTAATAAATGAAACCAAAATTGGGGGCTATTTTGATTGGACTGGAAAAAACTGTGTGTAGTTTATTTGTGGAATGAAGAATGGAAACTGAGGTGAGGGGCTGAGTTCTGGCCCTGAGGCCTGCAGGAGGCACCATTAGATGCTTACATCTACACAGAGTGGATGCAATTATACTGGTGTAAAGCTGCTTATATCTGCGGGTATAGCTACACTACGAAATTAGGCCAATTTTATATAAGTTGTTTTTTTAGAAATAGTTTTTATACAGTCGATTGTGTGTGTCCCCACACAAAATGCTCTAAGTGGATTAAGTCGGCGGACCGCGTCCACAGTACCGAGACTAGCGTCGACTTCCAGAGCGTTGCACTGTGGGTAGCTATCCCACAGTTCCCGCAGTCTCCGTTGCCCATTGGTATTCTGGGTTGAGATCCCAATGCTTGATGGGGCAAAAACAGTGATTCGGGGTACATGTCGTCAGGACCCCGTTCCCTCCCTCCCTCCGTGAAAGCAGTGGCAGACAATCATTTCTCGCCTTTTTTCAGCCCAGACGCCATAGCACTGGGATCATGGAGCCTGCTCAGATCACCATGGCAATTATGAGCACTATAAGCAACACGCGCATTATCCTAGAGTATATGCAGAACCAGAACCTGCCAAAGCAAAACCAGGCGAGGAGGTGACGGCAGCACGGTGACAAGAGTGATGAGGAAATAGACATGGACATAGACTTCTCACAAAGTATGGGCCCTGTCAATGTGCACATCATGGTATTAATGGGGCAGATTCATGCCATGGAACACCGATTCTGGGCCCAGGAAGCAAGCACAGACTGGTGGGACCACATAGTATTGAAGGTCTGGGATGATTCGCAGTGGCTGCGAAACTTTCGCATGCATAAGGGCACTTCCATGGAACTTTGTGACTTGCTTTCCCCTGCCCTGAAGTTCCAGAATACCAAGATGAGAGCAGCTCTCACAGTTGCGAAGCGAGTGGCGATAACCCTGTGGAAGCTTGCAATGCCAGACAGCTACCGGTCAGTCGGGCATCAATTTGGAGTGGGCAATTCTATTATGGGGGCTGCTGTGATCCAAGTAGCCAACACAATCACCCGGAGGCCCCCACACCGCGTTCTTGGGCGTCTGGGTGAGGAGGCTATGGAACTTGGGGAGGAGGGCTGTTGGTTACACAGGGGCTGTAGCGGCGGTCTGTGCTCCTGCTGCCTTTCCTCCAGCTCAACCATATGCTGGAGCATATCAGTTTCATGCTCCAGCAGCTGGAGCATCGACTCTTGCCTTCTGTCAGCAAGCTGACACCACCTATCCTCTTCAGCCCACCATTTACTCTCTTCAGCCCACCACTCAGCCTGCCAGCTCTCCTCGTGTTCATATTGTGCTTTCCTGCACTCTGACATTGCCTCCACACATTCTGCTGTGCTCTGTCAGTGTGGAAGGACAGCAGGAGCTCAGAGAACATCTCATCCCAAGTGTTTTTTTCGCCTTCTAACCTTCGCTAGCGAAGGAGTAACTTTTGCAGCTGGTGGTGGAAAAGGGAGAGTGGTAGTTAAAAAGACACATTTTGGAGAACAATAGGTACACTCTTTCCCGTTAAACCTTGCTGTTCACATTACACAGCACATGTGCTTTCGTTACAAGGTCGCATTTTGCCTCTTATATTGAGGGCCTGCCGGTTTCGTGTGAGAGATCACTCACGCAGTGCCAGGCAACAGAATTCGGCTTGTAGGCAGCCATGATAAGCCACGGTCTTTTGGCTTCTTTAACCTTCATAACAAGTGGGAATGGTTTCAAACAGCAGCACCCTCATTTCCCATACCAAGCGGCTATTGGGTTGGCCATTTAAAATGGGTGGGCAATTTAAAAGGAGGGGCTGCGGTTTGCGGGTTAGCGTGCAGCACAAACCCAAATAACTCCCCCCCCACACACGCAATTTTCTGGGATGATCACTTCACCCCTCCCCCTACCACGTGGCTAACAGCGGGGAGCATTTCTATTCAGCCACAGCCAAACAGCCGAGCAAGAATGGGCACCTCTGAATGTCCCCTTAATAAAAGCACCATTTCAACCATGTGATCTTGAATGATATCACTCTCCTGAGGATAACACAGAGAGATAAGGAACAGATGTTGCTTGAATGCCAGGAAACACTGGGACCATATGCTGACATGCTTTGTTATGCAATGATTCCAGACTATGTGCTACTGGCCTGGCGTGGTAAAGTGTCCTACCATGGCGGACGGGATAAGGCAGCCCTCCCCAGAAACCTTTTGCTAAGGCTTTGGGAGTACATCCAGGAGAGCTTTATGGAGATATCCCTGGAGGATTTCCACTCCATCCCCATACACGTTAACAGACTTTTCCAGTAGCTGTACTGGCCTTGAATGCCAAGGCAAATTAATCATTAAACACGCTTGCTTTTAAACCATGTGTAATATTTACAAAGGTACACTCACCAGAGGTCCCTTGTCTGCCCTCAGGGTCCAGGAGCACGCCTTGGGTGGGTTCGGGGGTTACTGGCTCCAGGTCCAGGGTGAAAAACGTATCCTGGCTGTTGGGGAAACTGGTTTCTTCGCTTCCTTGCTGTGAGCTATCTTCAATCTCTTCATCATCATCTTCCTCGTCCCCAAAACCCGCTTCCGTGTTGCCTGATTCTCCATTGACGGAGTCAAAGCACAAGGTTCGGGTACTGGTGGCTGCACCCCCTAGCATGGTATGCAGCTCAGCGTAGAAGTGGCATGTCTGCGGCTCTGCCCCGGACCTTCCGTTTGCCTCTCTGGTTTCGTGGTAGGCTTGCCTTAGCTCCTAAATTTTCACGCGGCACTGCTGTGCATCCCTGTTATGGCCTCTGTCCTTCATGCCCTTTGAGACTTTTTCTAATGTTTTGGCATTTCATTTATTGCAACGGAGTTCAGCTAGCACGGATTCATCTCCCCATAGGGTGAGCAGATCCTGTACCTCCCATTCGGTCCATGCTGGAGCTCTTTTGCGATCCTGGGACTCCATCATGGTAACCTCTGCTGATGAGAGCTGCACTTACCTGCACCTTGCCATGCTGACCAAACAGGAAATTAAATTCAAATGTTCGCAGGGCTTTTCCTGTCTACCTGGCCAGTGCATCTGAGTTGAGAGTGCTGTCCAGAGCAGTCACAATGGAGCACTCTGGGATAGCTCCCGGAGGCCAATACCGTCGAATTCCATCCACACTACCCCAAATTCAACCCAGCAAGGCCGATTTCAGTGCTAATCCCCTCGTCGGAGGTGGAGTAAAGAAATTGATTTAAAGAGCCCTTTAAGTCGAAAAAAAGGGCTTCATTGTGTGGACGGGTCCAGGCTTAAATCGAGGTAACGCTGCTAAATTCTACCTAAAACCGTAGTGTAGACCAAGCCATAGAGTTAAAGGCGCAATACACAGAAAACAAAGGCAGAGTGGCTACCTGGCTAAATAAACTACAGTATTTGTCTGTCACTGTGTTTATATTACAGGACAAAGCCTGGCAGCATATGGTCCCGGTGTTTGCTGCCATTCAAACAACATCCATTCTTTATCTCGCTGTGTTATCCTCAAGAGAGTGAGATCGTTCATGGTAACCAGGTTGAAATACGGGAATTTAATTAAGGGGACAGAGGTGGCCCTTCCTACTGGGCTGTTTGCCTGTGGCTGAAAAGAAATCCCTCCCAGCAGTTAGCCAAGCGGCAGGGGGGGTGGGGAATCTTCCCTGATACCAGCCATGCAGTAGGAGGAGGGATAAAGCGATCATCCCAGAGAATTGGATGGAGGGGCATTTGTTTGGTTTCTGGTGCTGCACGTTAACAGGAAAACTGCAGCACTCAACGGGCTTTGCTTGGTATGTGGGAAAGGAGAGCGCTGCTTGTAGGAAAGCTGCAGAAGTCGAAAGACAATGGCTTACCATGGCCGCATGCAAGCTGAATTCTGTGGCCCGGACCTGAGTCTGTGCTCTCTAATACCAAAGTCACCGGCATTCAATATTAAAAGATGCAAAATGCGACCTTGTACCGAAATCATATGTGCTATGTAATATGAATAGTGTTGTTCACCGTGAAAGAATATAAGCATTGTTCTGTAAAATGTATCTTTTTAAATACTTCTCTCCCTTTTTTCCCTCCCTCCCGCAGCTGCAAATTTTTCAAGCCTCCCTCCTCCGTCCAGAAGGCTATCTCAGATAAGGCGTCGAAAAAAGAGGATGCGAGACAAAATGTTCTCGGAAATCATGGAATCCACCTGCAATGAAAGAGGTCATCTGAATGAGTGGAAGGACCTGGTATCAAAGTACAGGAAAGATGCCAGTGAATGTGAGGCCATGAGGGAAGCTCGAAATGGGAGGTGGCAGGCTACAACACTGGGGCTGCTGCGTGATCCAACGGACATGCTCCGGGGTTTGGTGGAGCTTCAGGAACGTCAGCAGGATCACAGAGTGCTGCTGCAGCCGCTGTATAACCTCCCTCCCCCCTCACCATGTTCTATAGCCTCCTCACCCAGACGTGTAAGAACGCGGGGGGAAGGCTCCGTGGACCCTCCCAATCCACCCCAGTGAACAGCCCAACAAAAAGGCTATTATATTGAACTTTTTTAGTGACCTTTTCTTTCCCTCCTATCCTCCTCCCAAACCCCACCTGGGCTACCTTGTCAGGTCTCTCCCTCTTTTTTATAATCAATTAATAAAGAATGTATGATTTTTAAATGATAGTGACTTTATTTCCTTTGAAAGCAAACTGGGATCGAAGGGGGAGGGTTGGTTGCTTACAGAGAATGAGTCAATAAAGGGGGCGGGTTTTCATGAAGGAGAAACAAACAGAACATTCACACTGTAGCCTGGCCAGTCATGAAACTGGTTTTCAAAGCTTCTCTGATGCACAGCGCTTCCTGGTGTGCTCTTCTAATCGCCCCGGTGTCTGGCTGTGCGTAATCACCGGCCAGGCAATTTGCCTCAACCTCCCACCTCGCCATAAAGGTCTCCCCCTTACGCTCACAGAGATTGTGGAGCACACAGCAAGCAGCAATAACAATGGGAATATTGGTTTGGCTGAGGTCTGAGCAAGTCAGTAAAGTGCTCCAACAACCTTTTAAACAGCCAAATGCACATTCTACCACCATTCTGCACTTGCTCAGCCTGTAGTTGAACAGCTTCTGACTCCTGTCCAGGCTGCCTGTGTATGGCTTCATGAGCCATGACATTAAGGGGTAGGCTCGGTTCCCAAGGATAACTATTGGCATTTCAACATCCCCAACTGTTATTTTCTGGTCTGGGAAGTAAGTCCCTTGCTGCAGCCATCTAAACAGAGTAGTGTTCCTGAAGATTTGAGCGTCATGAACCCTTCCCGGCCATCCCATGTTGATGCTGGTGAAACGTCCCTTGTGATCCACCAGTGCTTGCAGCACCATTGAAAAGTACCCCTTGTGGTTTACGTACTGGCTGCCCTGGTGCTCCGGTGCCAAGATAGGGATATGGGTTCCATCTATCGCCCCACCACAGTTAGGGAATCCCATTGCAGCAAAGCCATCCACTATGACCTGCACATTTCCCAAAGTCACTACCTTTTGTAGCAGCAGCTCAGTGATTGCTTTGGCTACTTGCATCACAGCAGCCCCCACAGTAGATTTGCCCACTCCAAATTGATTCCCGACTGACCGGTAGCTGTCTGACATTGCAAGCTTCCACAGTCTGTGCTTGTTTCCCAGGCCGAGAATCTGCGTTCCACGGCATGAACCTGCCCCATTAACAGCATGATCTCCAAAGCGCCATGGCCCGTGGTTTGATAGAATTCCATGTTTATGTCCTCATCACTCTCGTCGCCATGTCACAATTGGGATTGTGTGTTTGGGGATTGTGTTAGCCTTTGTTCCCTTGATCATCCTTAATCAGCCTTGTGATCACCCTCCCCCTGTGTGATTAATGAGGCGGTAGGGCTGACCTAGGTGGGAAGGCCTTAAAAGCCAGAGGCTAAGCCACCAAGGGGAGCGAGCGAACAGGGGACCTCAAGCAGGGGAGTTTGAGAGAGGGAGACGTAATAAAATTGCTATGGTTAGTAAGGGCTGCATCACCAGTGCCAAATCTGCCTCCACCTGAGCCTGTATCGAGATAGACAACCTAAACATGGATGCCTCTACCCAGATCCTGGTGTGGATTTGCAGAGACTGTGGCCTGCATTTCCCATACAGAAAGCCAGGCTGGAGGGACCATCCAGTGTGAGAGGTGCCTGCTGGTGGAATCTCTGAGGAAGCAGGTGGGAGAGCTACTGGGGGAGGTGGCAAGGCCGAGGACCATTCATACACATGAGGAATTCATTGACAGTATCATATGGAGACTTCCAAGGCTGAGGACGCTATCCAGCTAGAGAGGACTGCTGTCATGCCACTGGGGGAGGAGGATAAGGCTCTGGTACAGGGAGGACACTGGCTGCTGGTTACTTCTGGCAACAGGCAGTGCTCTACCCCTACTCCCAACCCACCCACCATGGTGATGGAGAACCATTATGCTGCCCTGGCAACAAGTGATGAGGAATCACTCCCAAAGGTTGAAGAGGAGAAGCCATGTACCCCCAAGGCTGGGAGGATCACAGCCACCACTCCCAGGAGGAAACGTAGAGTAGTGGTGACTGGAGACTCTCTTCTGAGGGGGATAGAGGCACCCATTTGTTGCCCTGACATGGCAACCAGGGGCCTGTATCTGAGACATTACAGAGGTATTGTCGAGGATCACCTGGCCTTCTGATTACTACCTCATGCTACTCATCCATGTGGGCACTAATGATACTGCAAGATATGACCCTCAGCAGATCAGAAGTGACTACAGGGCTCTGGGAGTAAAGGTGAGGGAGTTGGGAGCTCAGGTGGTGTTCTCTTTAGTCCTTCCAGTCAAGGGTAGGGGCCCAGGCAGAGACAGATGCATCCTGGAGGTGAATGCCTGGCTACAAGGATGGTGTCACCAGGAGGGCTTTGACTTCCTTGACCATGAGATGCAGTTCCAGGAAGAAGGACTGCTAAAAAGAGATAGGGTCCACCTATTGAGAAAAGGGAAGAGCATATTTGGCTACAGACTGGCTAACCTAGTAAGGAGGGCTTTAAACTTGGTTCGATGTGGGCAGGTTACCAAAGCCCACAGGTAGAATTATAGAATCATAGAATCATAGAATATCAGAGTTGGAAGGGACCTCAAGAGGTCATCTAGTCCAATCCCCTGCTCAAAGCAGGACCAATTCCCAGCTAAATCATCCCAGCCAGGGCTTTGTCAAGCCGGGCCTTAAAAAACCTCCAAGGAAGGAGACTCCACTACCTCCCTAGGTAACGCATTCCAGTGTTTCACCACCCTACTAGTGAAATAGTTTTTCCTGATATCCAACCTGGACCTGGATATCCAACCAGGTAAGTCAAGAACATGGAGACCTGGGAGAAGGGTCAGAATCTGGGGGGAGCATGGGCTGTTATAGCAGAAATAAGGGAGAGACAAGACAGAACTGGGGGGTGGGAAATCAAATCAGTAACTTAGGCTTGGTCTACACTAAACCCCCAAATCGAACTAAGGTACGCAACTTCAGCTACGTGAATAACGTAGCTGAAGTCGACGTACCTTAGTTCGAACTTACTGCGGTCCAGACCCGGCAGGCAGGCTCCCCCGTCGACTCCGCATACTCCTCGCGGCGAGCAGGATTACCGGAGTCGACAGGGAGCACTTCTGAGTTCGATTTATCGCGTCCAGACAAGACGCGATAAATCGAACCCAGAAGTTCGATTGCCTGCCGCCGAACCAGCGCATAAGTATAGACAAGCCCTTAGATGTCTGTATACTAATGCGAGAAATGTTAATAAATAAACACAACTATCACATAGTTGGCATCACAGAGACTTGGTGGGATAATTCACATGACTGGAATATTGGTATAGAAGGGTACAGCTTGCTCAGGAAGGACAGGGAGGGAAAAAAGGGAGGAGGTGTTGCCTTATATATTAAAAATGTATACTCTTGGACTGAGGCTGAGATAGAAATAAGAGACAGGCTTGTTGAAAGTATCTGAGTAAGGATAAAAGGGGTAAAAACAAGGGTGATGTCATGGTAGCAGTCTACTACAGACCACCCAATGAGGAAAAAGAGGTGGATGAGGCTTTTTTTAAACAACTAGCAAAATCATCCAAAGCACAGGACTTGGTGGAGATGGGGGACGTCAACTACCCAGACATCTGTTGGTAAAATAACACAGCAGGGCACAGATTATCAAACAAATTCTTGGAATGTATTGGAGACAATTTTTTTTTATTTCAGAAGGTGGAGAAAGCTACTAGGATGGAGGCTGTTCTAGATTTGATTTTGACAAATAGGGAGGAACTGGGTGAGAATTTGAAAGTGGAAGGCAGCTTGGGGAAAGTGATCATGAAATGGTAGCGTTCATGATTCTAAGGAATGGTAGGAGGGAGAACAGCAAAGTAAGGACAATGGATTTCAAGAAGGCAGACTTTAGCAAACTCAGGGAGTTGGTAGGTAAGATCCCATGGGAAGCAAGTCTAAGTGGAGAAACAATTGAAGCTAGTTGGCAGTTTTTCAAAGAGACATAGAATCATAGAATATCAGGGTTGGAAGGGACCTCAAGAGGTCATCTAGTCCAACCCCCTGCTCAAAGCAGGACCAATTCCCAACTAAGGGTATGTCTACACTACGGGATTAATCCGAATTTATATAATTCGAAATTGGGAAACAGATTGTATAAAGTCGAAATGTATGCAGCCACACTAATGGTACGTCTTCACTTACCGGAGGGTCCGGCGGCAGGCAATTGATGTTCTGGGATCCCGGAAGTTCTCGCCGTTGACGCCGGTACTCCAGCTCACCGAGAGGAGTACGCGGCATCGACGGAGGAGCCTTCCTGCCGCGTCTGGACCCGCGGTAAGTTCGGACTAAGGTACTTCGAATTCAGCTACGTTATTAACGTAGCTGAATTTGCGTACCTTAGTCCGAAGTGGGGGCTTAGTGGGGACCAGGCCTAAGTATTATCTAGACCATCCCTGATAGGTGTTTGTCTAACCTGCTCTTAAAAATCTCCAGTGATGGAGATTCCACAACCTCCGTAGTCAATTTATTCCAGTGTTTTTCCTAATGTCCAATCTAAACCACCCTTACTGCAATTTAATCCCATTGCTTCTTTTCCTGTTCTCAGAGGTTAAGGAGTACAATTTTTCTCCTTCCTCCTTGTAACAATCTTTTATCGACTTGAAAACTGTTATCATGTCCCCCCTCAGTCTTCTCTTCTCCAGACTAATAATAATGTACTGAAAGACATAACAAGTCACAGTGTAATTGACTTGGGGTACGTCTTCACTTACCGGAGGGTCCGGCGGCAGGCAATCGATGTTCTGGGATCGATCCCGGAACTGCTCGCCGTCGACGCCGGTACTCCAGCTCGCCGAGAGGAGTACGCGGCATCGATGGGGGAGCCTTCCTGCCATGTCTGGACCGCGGTAAGTTCGGACTAAGGTACTTCAAATTCAGCTACGTTATTAACGTAGCTGAATTTGCGTACCTTAGTCCAAAGTGGGGGCTTAGTGGGGACCAGGCCTTGAATTGAATCATTATTCCATAATGATAAGTGATGGACAATGGATCACAATTCACTGCAAGGCCTGGAGTTCCACTTCTGCTTAGCAGAAGGGAGACATTATTGTTAAATAAATAAGTATACAATAGTAATTACTAATCACAACCTACTTCCTTGGGAGAAAAATTTCAGTTGTGTTTGTGTGTCTGTCTCTACGTGTGAGAGAGAGAGATTTCCTTTCATCCAAATATTTCAATTTTAAACTACAGATTAAATTTAATTTACATTCAGTTTCCTGTGCTTTCGTTAAACTTCACACCTTCAACACCCAGTCTGCCAGGACTGACTGATTTTAGCCATTGTTACTCATGCACTTTTTCTATTGAAGGTTATGGGACAACTGACATGAGTAAATATTACAGAGCAGAGTCAGTCTCTGCAGGATCATGCACTCCATGGGCTCTGTGTTACATTTCAGTCATTCAGAGCAATGACCTCAGACAGCAGGTAGCAGAAAGTCAATTTCTCTGAGTGTGGGAGGTTGGTTGCATCAGGAGAGTAGTTTGTACCGTCTGCACAGAAAACACAGAACTAACTCCCCAGGCTCAGCCCTTCAGATGTGGACTCAAGGGAGACGCAGCATGCCAGGGAGAAGGATACAAGTCTGAGGAGACGTCTGCACTTTGTACATTGAGGGGAAGAGCCTGTGCTAAGACAGATCATGGCAGATGTTCGTCCATTCATGTACATGCAGGTCTCTCGACTGAGAACACCCAGATTCCGCAGACTGATGAGACAAAAACCGCAACTGAAGAATCTGAGTTCTGGCGGCCAAACCCAGAGACATACGAGCTTACTTCATGCCTAAGCCATCCAGGTTAGCTTCCTGACTACCTTTCTATATCACCTTCGAAACCGGGGCATGAATGTGTTTTGTGAATATTAAGAGTTTTGGCCTCATCTTCCCACAGAAGAGCTAGTCTGTGTTAATAGCATCATTTAAGAAGGAGGAAATTGAGATACATGTCTTGTGAAAGGTCCTCAGCCAGGGATCTGTCCCATCGACTCCAATGGAGCTACGGCCAATTGACTTCAGCTGGGATCTGACACAGAGTGAATCCCAATGGTGGTGGTGGAGCGAGCGGTCATAAAATGTTACTACCCAAGATTCCAGGGTAGAACATGCCAGAGGGTTTCTGAGTTCAGAGGCAGCCTCTTTCTTCCCCAGTCCCCTTCTTGTTCCTGTATTATCAGCCCTCAGTGGTTACGCAGTGCGGAGAGTCACTCCCCAATTAGAACTGCAGATCAGCCTGGTTTTGGCCTGACCTGAAATCCACCCTGAAGAGAGACAGGTTATTATTACTGCTTCATAGTTAACTAAGGGAACTCGAATCTAAAAGAAAAAATGCATTGCCAATCCCTCTGCATCTCCTCCTCTTCATTATTATTTTCACATGAAGTAAGGAAGAATTGACTCCACTTCATAATTTATGACAAACTGATCTCTTGTGCGGGGATAAAAATAATTATTCCTTTTCCTGTAGGAAACTGAAATGCTCAATATGCCAAGATCTATTATTAGATTAACTCTCTTAAATTCTAACAGACACTGACTAGATGGTATTGAAAATCACAGTCCAAGATTTGTGCTGATGGCGTTATTGATTTTAACTCCTCCTAAGACATGACATGATTCTGGCCATGGCCACCAGTGCAATGCTGCTTTGAAATATCATTGTTAAACCCCAGTAGGTCAGTAGACAGGATATGACAGCAGATCAAGAAGGGGTCTGACCAGTCACATCACTAATTGGGCTACCAGAGAAATAGGTTGTTGTTATCGTATTTATGGCTCTGATATAGTAGAGAGTGAGTCTGCAGGGATACCAATGTGCTGTTCTTGGACTGAGACTCCTGGCACTTTGCTCTGAAGTTTCTATTTAGCTTTAACATTTAAGGGGGTAACCGGAAGCGGGGGAGGAGTTTTTGAAAATTTATGGAATGAATTCCTGACACTTAATGTTCTACTGATTCGATTGCACAGTTTGTTTTATTGTTTCTAGACTCAACCCATGGCTGACACACGCTGGGGAAACCAAACAACCGTCACAGAATTAATCCTGCTGGGATTCGGGGATATCCCTGACCTACAAATAATTCTCTTCCTGCTGTTCCTAGTGATCTACATCACAACTGTGGCCGGAAACATCCTTGTCATGGCATTAATAGTGGCTGATCAGCACCTTCACACCCCCATGTACTTCTTCCTGGGGAACTTGTCCTGCGTGGAGATCTGCTACACCTCCACCATCCTGCCCAGAATGTTGGCCCGTCTCCTGACTGGGGACAGAACCATCTCAGTCAGTGGCTGCATCACACAAATTTACTTCTTTGGTGTTCTGGCAGCTACAGAATGCTATCTTCTAGCAGCGATGTCTTATGATCGATATTTAGCGATATGTAAACCCCTGCACTATTCAGCTCTGATGAATGACAGGTTTTGCCTCCACTTGGCGGCTGGATCCTGGTTAAATGGTTGCTTGGCTACAACCATCTTTATATTATTCCTGTCACAGTTAATATTCTGTGGCCTGAATGAAATTGACAATTTCTACTGTGATGTCATCCCAGTGATAAAACTCGCCTGCAGTGACACACACTTGATGGTGTTGCTGGATTTTATCCTAGCAGGTGTATTCACCCTGCCTCCATTCTTACTAACCCTGATATCCTATGTGTGTATCATCACCACTATCCTGAGAATCCCATCCACCACCGGGAGGTACAAAGCCTTTTCCACCTGCTACTCGCACCTCATTGTGGTGACAATTTACTATGGAACGCTAATGAGTGTCTCCATGCTACCGACACTCGATACACTGAGAGTGTTAAAGAAAGTGCTCTCCCTTTGCTACACGGTCCTGACTCCCCTGGTGAACCCCCTCATCTACAGCCTGAGAAACAAAGAGGTCAGGAAAGCCTTGACCAAAACATACACTAAATATGTGGCATTCAAAAAAACCTGCAGAGATTCCTAGATCATCAATGAGACTGAGATTTTCAGATACCCAAGTGATTTAGTCAAACAGCCCCCACTGCAATTAAGTTGAAAATTCTTATTGAATATGTCAGCACTGATGTGAAAAAGAAATGGACATAATCTGCATGGAGTGACTGAGGCAGAATGTTTATGAACATATAGGAACATGAGATTGGGGGACAGTTCTTTTAACCTGTTTGAACCTACTGTTCAGCAGGTCAACACTTATACATACAAGATACTGGTAGTTTCTCCATGGTGTTAGCTGAACATTCACCCTGGGTGAGGAGGGTTTATCACATCTGATAATGCACACAGCTGTCACGTTGTGTAAGCACAAACTTCACTAAATATCAAAGCAATCCCTGTGTATATCCCCTGTTGTTCATTGTTTCTCTGTTTTAGACAATGAAATCTGGTAATCAAATTCTGACAGCCTAAAACAAATAAAACACAGTGAGTGACAGTATCATAAGGTTTGTTTTTCCAAATTATTTCTTATGCCCCCAAAGACACAATGGAGAATCCAGCAGAGGTCTCATCAGTGTTGTCCATCTAAGCTGAAGGACTAGGAAAAATAAGAACATAACATAAGAATGGCCAAATTGGGTCTAGCCCTGTATCAAGTCTTCCAAGGGTGGCCAATGCCAGGTGCCCCAGAGGGGCTTCTGGCAAGCAGAGGCTAGGGACACCATCCCTGCCCATCCTGGCTAATGGACATAGATGGACCTATCCTCCATGAACTTATCTAGTTCTTTTTTGAAACCCGTTATAGATTTGGCCTTCACATCGTCCTCTGGGAAGGAGTTCCACAGGTTGACTATGCTTTGTGTGAAGAAATACTTCCTTTTGTTTGTTATAAACCTGCTGCCTATTAATTTCATTGGGTGACCCCAGTTCTTGTGTTATGAGAAGGAGTAAATAACACTTCTTTATTTATTTTCTCCACACTAGTCAGGATTTTATAGACCTCAATCATATCCCCCTTCTACTCGTCTATTTTCCAATCTGAAAAGTCCCAGTTTTATTAATCTCTCCTTATATGGAAGCTGCTCCATACCCTCATCATTTTTGTTGCCCTTTTCTGAATCTTTTCCAAGTCTAATATATCTTTTTTGACTGGGGTGACCACATCTGTATGCAGTATTCAAGATGTGGGCGTACCATGGATTTATCTAGAGGCAATATATTTTCTGTCTTATTGTCTATCTCTTTCTTAATGATTCCCAACATTCTGTTTGCTTTTTTGGCTGCCGCTGCACATTGAGTGAATGTTTTCTGAGAACTATCCTCAATGACTCCAAGATCTCTTTCTTAAGTGGTAACAGCTAATTTGGACCCCATCATTTTATATGTATAGTTGGGATTATATTTTCTAATGTTTATTACTTTGCACTTATCAACATTGAATTTCATCTGCCATTTTGTTGCCCAGTCACCTAGTTTTGAGAGATGATTTTGTAGCTCTTCAAAGTCTGCCTGGGACTTAATTATCTTGAGTAGTTTTGTATCATCTGCAAATTTTGCCACCTCACTTTTTACCTTTTTTTCCAGATCATTTATGAATATGTTGACTAGGACTGGTCCCAGTACAGACCCCTGGAGGACACCACTATTTACCTCTCTCCATTCTGAAAACTATTTATTCCTAACCTTTGTTTTCTATCTTTTAACCAGTTACTGATCCATGAGAGGACCTTCCCTCTTATCCCATGAGAGCTTACTTTCCTGAAGAGCCTTGGTGAGGGACCTTGTCAAAGGTTTTCTGAAAATCTAAGTACACTATATCCACTGGACCCTCTTGTCCACATGCTGATTGATGAGGATTCTAATAGATTGGTGAGGCATGATTTCCCTTTACAAAAACCATGTTGACTCTTCTCCAACAAATTAAGTTCATCTATGTGTCTGACAATTTTGTTCTTTACTATAGTTTCAACCAGTTTGCCCGGTACTGAAGTCAGGCGTACCGGCCTGTAATTGCTGGGATCACCTCTGGAGCCCTTTTTAAAAATTGGCGTCACATTAACTATCCTCCAGGCATTTGTCACAGAAGCTGATTTAAACGATAGGTTACAGACTACAGATAGTAGTTCTGCAATTTCAAATTTGAGTTCCTTCAGAAATCTTGGGTGAATACCACTTGGTCCTGGTAACTTATTACTGTTTAGTTTACCAATTTGTTCCAAAACCTCCTCTAACGACACCTCAGTCTGGGACAGTTCCTCAGATTTGTCACCTAAAAAGAATGGCTCAGGTTTGGGAATCTCCCTCACATCCTCAGCCGTGAGGAGCAATGCAAAAATTAATTTAGTTTTTCCACTATGGCCTTATCGTCCTTGAGTGCTCTTTTAGCATCTTAATCGGCCAGTGGGCCCCACTGGTTATTTAGCAGGTTTCCTGCTTCTGATGTACTTAAATTTTGTTTTGCTATTACTCTTTGAGTCTTTGGCTAGCTGTTCTTCAAATTCTTTTTTGACCTTCCTCATTACATTTTTACACTTCATTTGCCAGATTTTATGCTCCTTTCTATTTTCCTAACTAGGATTTAACTTCCACTTTTTAAATGACATCTTTTTGCTTCCTCAGTGCTGCTTTTACTTTGTTGTTTAGCCACAGTGGCACCTTATTTTGGCTCTCTTACTATATTTTTTAATTTGGGGTATATATTTAAGCTGAACGTCTATTAATGTGTGTTTAAAAAGTTCCCATGTAGCTTGCAGGGATTTGATGTTTGGTGCTATACCTTTTAATTTCTTTTTAACTAACCTTCTCATTTTTGTGTAGTTCCCCTTTCTGAAATTAAATGCTACTGTGTTGGGCCGCTGTGGTGTTTTCCCCACCACAGGGATGTTATATTTAATTATATTATGGGCACTATTACCAAGCGGTCCAGCTATATTCACATTTTGAACCTGATCCTGTGCTCCACTAAATCAAGAATTGCCTCTCCTCTTGTGGGTTCCAGGACTAGCTGCTCCATTTAAGGTCTCAAGAAACTTTATCTCTGCATCCATCCTGAGGTGATATGTACCCAGTTATTATGGGGATCATTGAAATCCCCCATTATTATTGAGTTTTTTTATTTTAATAGCCTCTCTAATATTCCTGAGCATTTCACTATCAGAGTCACTATCACCATCCTGGTCAGGTGGCTGGTAATATATCGCTACTGCTATATTCTTATTATTCATGCATGAAATTACTATCCATAGAAATTCTATGTTACAGTTTGGTTCATTTAAGATTTTTACTTCATCTGATTCTATGCTTTCTTTCACATATAGTGCCATTCCCCCACCAGCACCACCTGTTCTGTCCTTCTGATATATTTTGTACCCTGGTATTACTGAGACCCATTGATTATCCTCATTCCACCACTTGTGATGCCTATTATATCAATCTTCTCATTTAATACAAGGCACTCTTTTATCTATCTTATTATTTAGACTTCTAGAATTGGTATATAAGTACTTTAAAAACTTGTCACTTTTTCGCTGTTTCCCATTACATGATATAATTGAATGGGAGTCTTTTCATTTGACTCTTTCTCATCAGATCCTACCTGTATTTTATCATCTTCCATCCTCTCCTCCTTACTAGGACATAGAGAATCTCCATTAGTAGATCCTCCCTAAGCGATGTCTCTGTCTGAACCACTTGCTCCTCCGCGCCCATTGTCTTTCCTGCAGCCCTTAGTTTAAAAACTGCTCTACGACCTTTTTATTTTAAGTGCCAGCAATCTGGTTCCATTCCGGTTTAAGTGGAGCCCATCCTTCCTGTATAGGCTCCCCCTTTTCCCCAAAGTGTCCCCAGTTCCTAATAAATCTAAACCCCTCCTCCCTAAACCATCGTCTCATCCACACATTGAGACCCTGCAGTTCTGCCTGTCTGACTGGCCCTGTGTATGGGACTGGAAGCATTTCAGGGAATGCTACTGTGATGTTGCACCCCATTAGGCTTTCTGGAAATATGCGTATAAATGTATATATGACATAACTGGAATATGTTTTATCCTACTGTTACCGAAATATTGGGTTTACCTAGCTGAGAGCCAATAACAGCCAGACAGGGATAAGGAAGAGTAGCTTTATTTTGCAGAAGAAAGGAGAGCTTTGCATTTTGGTATAAAGATTTTGTTTTATATATATTTTATAGATTTTTTTATATATATTTAGATTAAGGTTTTTGCAGTGTTAATATTTGATTGGTGGTTGTTAGACCCGTGCTTTTGCTATTTGGTTAGTGAAAACCGGCTTGGGACCAGCTTTAATTATTTTAAGGCCTTGAAGGGAAAACAGTTGAAAAGTTTAGGCTATTGTGTTCTTAAGGTGTCTGGTTTTTTTTATGGCTGCTGGCTGACATAACAACTGTTTTATTAAGAGGGGTTATTAGTAATTTTTACAGGTTTTTTTTGGGGCCTGACAAATTTAAAAATTGTCAGGCCCGATATGCAATTTGCGATTAAGCTGGAGGGACAGATATTGGGTTTTTTTATGGACAGCAGAACTTTTGATTATAGCATTATATAGGCATTTGGCATATTGTATTATTGTTTAAATAACATATAGAAAAAAAAGAAAGAAAAAAATGTATTTAATAATTGTTTGAAAGAGCTTTGTAAACCATGACTTAAGGTTTGGAAGGAGGTTTTTAAAATTAAAGTTGTGATTAAGAGGTATAGTATGGAAAACAACAGCAGCATTTTTAATGGCTTGTAAATTTTGTTTAATTAAGCTAGAATGATTAATATAGAAACAATATTTTTTTTTGATGCGAGCATAAGCCCCCCCTAATTCGGCATTTATAGCATTTAACACATGTTTATTTTGCAAAGCTATTTTTGTTATTTTATTAATTTTTTGTTTTAATTTTTGGAAAGTGTTTATTGATGCATTGGCTATTTTTTTTTAGTTTCGCAGAAGTATTTACTACTGCTTTTTTTAGCTTGGCTACCCCCAACCCAGGAATGAGCGCACGAACAAAGGAGTAAAACCCCATTTGCTTGACTACTAGGGGATTGTTGGAGCGTTTTGCTTGAGTCCTTATAAGGTGTGTGGGGGTGAAAAACTTATGGGCATAGTTGCCCATGTTGAGGATTTGGCTGGAATTCAATGTGTTGTTTACTTGGACATTTGGTAACACCCGGGCCACACCACACCGACCTTGCTAACTTGGAGGGAGAGCTTTGTAGACATTGTGGCTACAGATAAAATACAAGCCAGGGGTTTTTAAATAGAGGGTAAGGGTATTACCCGCAACTCGATGGCGCCAGGTTAACCATTTATTTTAGCACCAGGAGTTACTTACTAGGCGGTCCTGGCATTTTTAATGGGAAACATTTAAGTCTCCTAGGGCATGGGTATTGTTTAAAATGGCCCCACAATACGTAACCCCAAATATGTTAGCTGTGAAATTTGCAAGTGATCCCATGGACTCCAGGCATTTAGAATTTTTTTTAACGGATGTGTGGGGCAACAGAATGCCAGAGTAAATATTTATATAATACATATGTGTTTTATTTATGGGGCCTAACGGGAGGAATAAGGGAAACCACTGCCCTTGATAACGAATGCTTGTTGGTTTTATAGTAAAGGCTATGTGCAGGAGACAAGGGGTTTTTTGGGGCATTTTTAGGGGTATTTAAAGGGTAAAGGGTTCCATTTTTTACCTTAAACTGAAGGGTTTGATTATAGGCTTTTAGGGGAAGGTAGTCTATTCTACTTTAAAAGACAAGAATAGGCGGTTCCTCCCAATGTTAGGTGAACCTGGGGGTCTGTGAAGGAACAAACATAAGTGGTAAAATTATTTGAATAGATGACAAGAGGACCTCCTGGTTGTCGTTATTTTTTATTAGCAACAGTGTTTGTTTTTGTTATAGCCATTTGTTGTTGAGGTTGGTCTGGGCGACAGGGTTGTCATTCAGTAGGTCGGTTTGGACGCTCTCTCTTCCAGTGGCCAAGCTGCTGACAGTAGTTACATATGTCATTGGCGTGTTTTGGGGTCCCCCCATAATTCGGTTTTTGTTGCTACTTGGGGGGTTCCTGATACCCTTTTTGTATTTTATTTTTAGTGTTTATAAGGGCTGCTAGCATCCTCACCTGTTTGGTTTTTTGAAATTTTTTTTGTATGATATACTCGGGTGGCCATGCTTACCAGTTTTTTTTAGGGATTTTGTTTTAGCACCCTTGAGCTGCTGCAACTGCTTTTTGATGTCCGGGGCTGACTGGGAAATAAAAATAAGATTGACTGTGGACTGTGTCTGTGGCCTTGGGATCTGCATTGTGGCGTTCTTAATTTTTGTTGATAATATCTGTCTCGGTAGACCTGCTGTCCTGGGCTCCGTTGAGGAGGGTACCGGGTCCACTGCAATTGGTAATGCTGCCACTGGGGGTGGGTGTGGTTTAGTGCAATACATGGGGAGGATATTTTTTAAATAATTAGCCTTGTGAGGGGCAGAAGCTTTTGGGAATAGAGGGGCCTGAATTTGTACTTTTTTTATGCGATGATGAGCCTTATTGTCCCACAAAACCCAATAGCTTATTTGCCCCGGCGCTTGGTTTTCCAATGTCAGGCGTAAGGGGGTTAAATGGGTAGGAATATTAAAGGAGCCATACTTGGACCATGCAGTCCCCAGAGCTGGCTAATTCTGGGTGCAAAGTTGTAAAAAACGCTTTTTTGACTTTTTTTTTGAACACCGGGTAAGGGCCATTTGCTTAACATATAATTTAAAAGACTATTTTTTGAGGGTTTTACTAGAGACCCACCCATTTGCCTACTGACATTTTAAAAAGGAATTACACAGAGAACAGAGGGAATTATGGCCTAATAGGATTTTATTACAGGAATTTTTACTAATACTGACCGCTACAGGGGACAGGACAGAAGGATCCCAATTCAACCTTAGAGCTTTATTGCACGCGATGGCTTTTACGTTGAGGAATTATGAATGAGAGGCTTAGTTTTGTTTACACACTTAATGCCCAAATGTATAAGACAGAAATTTATTAACCGGTTAACCAGACCAGAACCAGAACCAGAACCAGAACCAGAACCAGATAGTGTCTTTTTATTTTATTAGGACTCACCTTATCAGAGCACAAACCCCAGGGGCTGCGGTGAAGCAGAGAAAAGGGGCGAAACACCCCGTTGGCGCCATTTTTAGTTTGCTGCAGCCATTCAGAGTTCAATGTCTGAGCTAGGAGAGTTCCGGCAGAGTCGCCAGCAATTGTCACCGAAATATCGGGTCCACCTAGCTGACAGCCAATAACAGCCAGACAGGGATAAGGAAGAGTTGCTTTATTCTGCAGAAGAAAGGAGAGCCTTGCACTTTGGTACAAAGACTCTGTCTTACACACATTTTACAGACTTTTTATACACATTTAGACTAAGGTCCTTGCAGTGTTAACACTTGATTGGTGGTTGTTAGACCCGTGCTTTTGCTATCTGGTCAGTGAAAACCAGCTTGGGACCAGCTCCAACTACCTTAAGGCCTTGAAGGGAAAACAGTTGAAAAGTTTAGGCTACTGTGTCCTTAAGGTGTCTGCTTCCCCCTTATGGCCCCTGGCTGACATAACGACTGCTCTATTAAGAGGGGTTACTAGTAACTTTCACACTACATATGCCATGTAACATATCTCCGTAAAGTTTATGGTTTGCTGAATTTATTCATCCTATTTGTATGCATGTATCATTTTTGTATTCAAAGTTATGAATATTGGCTGTATACTTCCTTGATTTTTAAATAGCCTTAGTAAGGCATTTGGTCAGCTTCTTGAGAAAGGAATGTGCAATCAAGAAGCACTTAATGGACAATACATCTGGGAAGGCTCCAATCCACATAGGAAGTCTACTTGAGGACGTTCAAGGTAGCATGTGAACCATGGCTGCTACCAGTAAGTTCTGAGTCATGCATGGACATGTGACTTCCCCATGTGACTCCAAGACTCCATCTTGGAGCTGGAATTCTAAACAGGGGGAGGGAGGGGTATCCACCCACAAGAGAACGTCTATTTAAACTCCTGGGAGACCCCTGTATTTTGTCTTCAGCTGGCTCAAGAGATCGCCTCTCTACCCCCAAGGATACTGGGAAGAAACTGGAACAAAGGACATTAACTACAGGGGGTGTGAGTGACTGCTGGACCCAGACTAGAAGGAGACTAGTCTGTACAAGGAAGCTTACTGGAACACCTTTGAGGGTAAGGTATTATCTGTATTCAGTTTTCTTAGGGTATGTCTTCACTACCCGCCATATTGGCAGGTAGCAATCGATTTATCCAGGATCTATATATCGCATCTCGTTAAGACGCGATATATCAATCCCCGAACGTGCTCACCGTCGACTCCGGAACTTCACCAGAGCGAGTGGTGGTAGCACAGTTGACGGGGGAGCCGCGGCCGTCGATCCCGCACCGTCTGGACCCCAGGTAATTCGATCCAAGATACTTCGACTTCAGCTATGCTATTCGCGTAGCTGAAGTTGCATATCTTGGATCGATCCCCCCCCCCCAGTGTAGACCAGCCCTAAGTGTATTAGATATAGACTTGCGTGTTCTATTTTATTTTGTTTGGTAATTCACTTTGTTCTGTCTGTTACTACTTGGAATCACTTAAATCCTACTTTCTGTATTTAATAAAATCACTTTTTACTTATTAATTAACCCAGAGTATGTATTAATACCGGGGGGGGGGGGCAACTGTGCATGTCTCTCTATCAGTGTTATAGAGGGTGAACAATTTATGAGATTACCCTGTATAAGCTTTATACAGGGTAAAATGGATTTATTTGGGGTTTGGACCCCATTGGGAGTTGGGCATCTGAGTGTTAAAGACAGGAATGTTGAGATGAGTTCCTGTCTGCATCCTGTAAAACTTGCCCATACCGGTATTGCCCTGGCCTCTTCTTTTGTCATTCAGTGTTGCACGCATTCTAAAGCAATATGCATTTCCTCACCTTTTGGGGGCGAAGCCAGACTTTGAGGCACCTGCTCCCCTACTTGGTGTAAACTTTGCTTGTGCCAATCAGAAACGAACACAAACAGGTTTTGGGCCCCGTCCCCTATGACACTTCTATGATGTCATAGTTGGTACTTTATGGGCTGCCTGCCATGTGCAGGCAGGAAGAGGAGAAAGAAAAACAAATCCTGTGTATCCTGTGTACACCCGTAACCGAGCCTGATCACCTCGAAGCCTCTCTCTCAGCTCACGTGTTTCAAACAGAGTGTCTACGTTTGCCGGTCGTTATGCGTTGGTTTGTATTTGTAAGTATCAGTTATTACTAAATGCTGCATCTTTGTTTATAAATATTGTTAGTAGATATTTTAGTCATTGTGTGTTTTAAGTTTAATTAACTCTATTAGCTAATCAAACGCTGCTCCCTTACCCCTTGTAATTATCCCCAATAAAACTTTAAATTGATTCATTTTAGTTGTGTGTGTGTGTGTGTCTGCAGCTTGCAGCGTGACCCATACTCTCCTTGCATCCCTTACCAATATAGTCTATTGCCACGTGCAGCCTGGTAAATAACAGGCCTGCATTTTCTTTCACCCCTGTGTGCCTGTGGCAATCCACAAGGAACACTTCTTAAGCTGCTTTCAATTAAGCCTACAGATGTTAGTGGACATGGTTCAGACCTGGGTATGGGTTTGCAGCAGGCTAGTGGGTCTGGCTCAAACCAGGCAGGGCACTGAAGTCCCAAGATGTCAGGGCAGGAAAGCAGGAACAGAAGTAATCTTGGCACATCAGTTGGCAGCCCCAAGGGGGTTTCTGCAATCCAACCCGTCACAGTTACCCTGAAGTTCTGGACTTCAATCTCTTACCTAGCAGCCTAAATTTGGCCTCCAGGACCTCTTTCCTATCCTTCCTTATATTATTGGTACCTAGATGTACCACGATCACCAGTTCCTCCCCAGCACTACACATCTGTCCCATTTCCCCCTCGAGCGGCTTTGTACAATCCCGCCCATTGTAACACACAAACCATTCGTTGAATATAATGGACCTGGAAGATACTTAAACTTAATTCAATCAGCTCTGCCAAGGATATGGCTGGAAATTGCTGGATCTTAAAGACCTCCTCTTGCAGACCGCCATTGAGTTCACAATCTTCTGTGTGACAGAGGCACCTTTAGATAGGTATCAATTGTCCGGTCAATAGGGCCACCATTGTCTTTCTAGATGTGAGTCAGTTTAGCCAGTCCTTTAGCAACCCGTTCATCCCACCCAGGACAGTTACATGACACTCACACCTAATTTGTCCTGCTCTCCTCATGAGCAGCTTCTAGCCCCTTTGTATCCTCTGTGTAGTAATGCCTAGTCAGGTACATCACTGCCATGCATCTCATTCATCAAAAGGTTACAGAAAATTTCCACTATTATGGAGTCTTCAAAAAGTTTGTGTTTGTGGTGTGCTTGCTGCTTGACTGAAATATACCATGTATACCTTTTCTTGGCACCTTAAATGACTGCTTTGTGGAGCACCTAGTCCTGGAAGCCACAAGAGGAGATACAGTTCTTGATTTAATCCTAATTGGAGTACAGGATCTGGTCCAAAGGTGAATATAGCTGGACGCAGGGCCAGCTCTAGGGACCAGCAAACCAAGCACGTGCTTGGGGCAGCACATTTTCAAGGGCAGCATTCTGGCCATTTTTTTTTTTTTTGCTTCCGGTGGCAAAAGCCTAGAGCCGGCCCTGGCAGCAGCAGCGCGTCGTGTGTGGAGGGCGCCCTGTAGCCACTGCGGTTCGTGCTGCGGGGGAGCAGCACCCACACCTTGTGGCTAGGCTGGGCAGGCTTCGAGCGGGGGACACTCAGGCTGGGGGACACCCCACGCGACACACGGAGCCACCTGCAGGTGCTGCAGGGCGGCCGCCCCCAGCACTGCAGCCGGGGCTGGGCGAAGCGGCCCAAGCCGCCCAGGGACTGTGGCAGTGCGGCCAGAAGCAGCAGCAGCAGCAGCAGCGGGGCCATAGAGGGTGGGGCGCTGCCTCTGGGGCTACCCTGCCCTGGCTCCTCAGCCACCTGCCAGGGCTGTCCCCCGGCTCTGCCCTCCCGGGTCCCGGCCGGTCCTAGAGGCGGGAGCCCTGGATGGAGGGACCCTAGGCTGAGGAGTGGCCCGGGAACCCCGCTGCTTACCCCGACCCTGCCAGCGCCGGACCGGCTGGAGGTGAGGGGGGAGCGGGCAGAGTCATCACTGGTGCGGGGGAGCCCAGGGCTGGGGCGGCAGAGGGTGCGGGTGCGGGGGGAAGAGAGAGCCCAGGGCTGGGGCATCAGGGGGTGCGGGTGGGGTCTGGGAAGAGAGAGCCCAGGGCTGGGGTGAGGGGCAGCCAAAAATTTTTTTGCTTGGGGCAGCAAAAAACCTAGAGCCGGCCTTGGCTGGATGGCTTGGTAATAGCGACCATAATATAATTTAATTTAATATCCCTGTGGTGGGGAAAACACCACAGCAGCCCAACACTGTAGCATTTAATTTCAGAAAGGGGGACTACAGAAAAATCCGGAGGTTAGTTAAACAGAAATTAAAAGGTACAGCGCCAAAAGTGAAATCCCTGCAAGCTGCATGCACCACCTGCCCATAGTTACATAATTGATAATGTAATCATACATGCTGCATTGGGTGCAATAAGCTGGATAGCCCCTACTCTGTTGCTGTAATTCTGCCTGCATTCTCCTTTTACTCCTGCAGCTCGGTCCTTTGTTGAAATTTTGTTTTTATCAAGGAGTGTTAATCGGCTTTCAATTTAAAGAATGTTAAGTGTATCTAGCCACCCTCACACTCCTCTAAATTCCCTTGCAAAACTCCCCTGATAGCTGCTCCAGTTCTCTAGTTCCTCTAATCACTTAAGAGAGGGCTTTTAAAGCCCTGGTCTTCCCAAGTAGCCCTGCCTCCTGGTTGATGGGTGCTAAAGGGCTTAGGGATCAAAGCTTTGTTAAGAAGCTCTCAGCCTTACCTAGAAGGCTGCTAGGCTCAGCACACACACGGGTCAGCACACAGCCCCCAACAAACAGACCACACAGTATATTTCAGTCAAGCAGCAAGCACACAACAAACACAAACACACACTTACAGACAACACACTTACCCAAGGGTCATGGAATCACTCCTCCTTTACCTGGAGAACTCCCTCACAAAACTCCCCTGTTAGCCATTCCTGGAAGGAGGGGAGGTGGCCATAACTACGTTCCATCATGGAGTTTTTAACTAGGCCGGTAATGGAGAGAAAATTTTCACCAGTTTTTTATTACCATAATATTTTTTTGATCCAAATAAATGTTTGAATAATAATAATAATATCAATTTCTGGTGCAGCATATGGGGATGTAAGCGTGGGAAACCTGCCACCCCTGAAATGGTGTCTATTGCATCCTCCACCATGTCACCCCTGCAAACCAGTGACTCTATTGCTCTCTCATAGCCTGGAGGCAAACAGCTGGGCCCCAGTGACCTCTGGGCTATTCACCAGGAAAAGCCTCTTGGCTCTTATGTGGGCTAAGCCTGGCTTTGACCACCTCCAGCAAAACAACAGCACCAAGCTCCCTGGGCCCATGGGTGCAGGGAGTTTGGGCAACCACAGACAAGCAGATTAAAAGCCCAGGACAATGGGGACAGTCCTGACCCAGCTGGGGTTTTCCAGGGCACTAGGAGATGCACAAATGTAGAACCAAGGCTCGTCGTGGGTCCGGGCGTGTCAAACGGTCTCTGAGGGTACGTCTTCACGACCTGCCATATCGGCAGGTAGCAATCGATTTATCCAGGATTGATATATCACGTCTCGTTAAAACGCGATATATCGATCCCCGAACGTGCTCACCATCAACTCCGGAACTCCACCAGAGCGAGCGGCGGTAGCGCAGTCGACGGGGAAGCCACGGCCGTCGATCCCGCGCTGTGTGGACCCCAGGTAATTCGATCTAATATACTTCAACTTCAGCTACACTATTCGCGTAAAGAGAACAGGAGTATTTGTGGCACCTTAGAGACTAACAAATTTATTAGAGCATAAGCTTTCGTGGACTACAGCCCACTTCTTCGTACTCCTGTTCTTTTTGCAGATACAGACTAACACGGCTGCTACTCTGAAAACTATTCGCGTAGCTGAAGTTGCGTATCTTAGATCGATCCCCCCACCCCACCCCCCAGTGTAGACCAGCCCTGAGAAGAGACTCTGCATGTGGCACTGCAGGGCAGAAACTGCTCAGCTGCTGCCAGCTGCATGGAGCAGTTCAAAGACAGGGAGCTGCAACAATGAGTGTTCCTGAAACTGACTGCAACAGGGACATGTCGGCCCGAAGAGGCTAGTTCTCAGGCCATGGTGTCCAGCCAGGCCCAGGTACCTCAGACAGCTCAGCTCCACACAGGTCCCCCTCCTCGGGGATACTCCTGTGATTCCAAACATGGCAGTGCTAGGTCAGTCACTGGGAGCACGTCAGAGCTTAGCCAGAGGCAAGGGAGCTGGGCATTGGTGAGAATTGTGAAGCCTCAACTCTTCAGAAGGGCTGTCCCAAGGTGCCTAGTGGAGTTAGGCACCCAAATCCCTTGGAAATGGGAGTAGGGCACTGAACTCCATTTGACCCCTCTGAGAAGTACAGCCTGAGGGCAGTGGCGTAGCCAGGTACTTAACATCAGGGGGAGTGAACACATAAAAAAAGGCGCCACCCGACATATCAAATTACTAATTACATACTTTTAAATTCGTTATACATATTTATTTTGTACTTAAAATAAAGACACAAGAATGATATTGTTTTACAAGTACGTGAGCCCACTTGACAAGTTTTATTGTCCTTGGGTCTGGCTTCCATCCCCTCTCCAACTGTTGCAGCTGCCTGGAGGTGCTGCCTTCCCACCTTCCTCATTCACACCTTATTCATTCAACAGGGCAATTGATTAAGGGGGAGGGGAACTCTTAGTCTATTCTTAGCAAAGAGACATTTTTCTTCTATCTTATTCTATCCTTAGGGGCTATAACATTATACCAAGGGCAATGCAAAGTTTCTACATGAGGCTTTGATACAAAGTCTCCATATACCAAGGCTCATCAGTACAAGGTTTCCATAAGAGGCTTTGATACGAAGTTGCATGAAAACAGAGGTCACACGTGGGTAGACCTACTACAAGGTTATATGAAGAGGCACAATATAAAGTCAAATGAAAATTATCAGAGATTTATCTACAGAAGCCCATCATTGGGGAATCATGGGGTGGCTGGCTGGCTGGCCCTGCTGCTCTCCTGTTCTACAGGAACAGAGGTGACTCTAGGTACCAGAGCCATCAATCCATCACCTCTCTCCAGTACGCCATTCAGTCCAAATAAAAAAATTAAAAAAAAAAACTTTAAAAAACCCCTCCCAAGTTCCATTTACTGCAGCAAAATGTCTTCAGAAGATCAGACAAAGGTATTACCAGTGACATGCGCAGAATATCAACTACAAACCCATTCAGGAAGGCAGCGAATTCCAAGTGGCTGAAAGCTTAGTGCAGAGAGGCAAGAGAGATGCCTGAGGGCTCGAATTAGGTGTCTGGGTTTTATTGCTGGAGCCTACATTGTGCATAAAAGAACCTGTGGCGAGGGTGCTGGGGAACACCCCTCCAATCCAGATATGCAGGGGGACTGCATGATACGTGAGAGGGATTCAGTGGGGACCAGGCCATCTTCTGTGTCAGTGTGGGGGAGGGGGCTGATCCTGGATGTATTTTTAGTGAGGGGGGGAATCAGATTCACTCATCCATGGGAGTAACCATTTGGTAGGCCGTGGGAGTGTGGTGCCCCCTAGTGGCTGGTTCCACTTACCCATAGCCAATGAGGTAGTTCTCTTGGCTCAAGAGGGTTGGTACTTGTGGGGGCTACAGGTCCAGGGTACAATCTCTAGGGTGGGGGGTATTGTAAATATAGCATTTAAAGCAGCCAATCCTTCTGCTGCTAGAGAAAACTCAGCTGCCATCGTGGAAAGCATGGGGTGCAGACATGAGCTCTGGAGCATTTCCCATTCTTTAGGGGGCATCTGCAGCTTAGGGGATGGGCTTCTAGATGAGGCAACAGACTGGGTCTTGGGAGATGTAGGTTCAATTCCTGCCTCTGCCACAGACTCCCTGGGGGACCTTGGATGAGTCACTCAATCTCTCTGGGCCTCAATTCCCTGTCTGTAAAATGGGGATACTACTCCATCCTCTGTCTGTTTGGAGTGAGGGGTCTGTCTCTTACTAGCACAATGGGCCCTCATCTAGCTGGAGCCTCCAGAACGTTTTTTTCAGACCTTATGGGCCCCTTTCCATAAAGGTGACCTGAATGAGTGTAACAAGAAGGGATCAAACCCAATACATATGTGGGAGGTGGCATGCGTCTAGTGGATGGGGCACTGGACTTGGGAATCAGGAGAGCTGGGCCCAGATCTGAGCTCCACCACTGACCCATTAAGTGGCCTTGGACAAGTCACTTCCCCTCTCTGTGCCTCTGTTTCCCCTCCCAACCTGGGCCTGTCTTGCCCACATAGATTGCAGGCTCAGTCTCTTTCCACATGACTATACTGGGGGTCCAGATCTTTGTTATGGTCTCTGACTGCTCCTATAACACACATCCTGCAATGGCAGAATGCTTCTGAACTGTTCTAGTCCAGACCCAAGACAGCAGCATCTCCCCCTGACCTGGTCCAAAGAGGGCCATGTTTCCGGAAAACCTTGTTGGCTGTGTCACCAGGGGCTCAGGGACGCAAGCGGGGGCCAGGCACCTTCCACAAACTCTGCAGCCTCAGCGTGCCCAATAAAGATCTCTCTCCTACAACTCTGCCTCCCCCACCACACACCCATTAGTGTTGCTGAAACAAACCCGAGGGGTCATCGTTCCCCTTCCTTCAGCCCCCACTCCAAATGCCAAGGAAAACTTGATACTCAAGTGCATGGAGGGGGTGTCAGAAGCTTGTCCAGAAGAAAATGACACCGCTCAAAAACTATTTGGAGGCACCTGTATCCAGTGGTGAGCTGGAGCCAGTTTGCCTGAACGGGTTGTTAAATTTAGAAGCTGGTTTAGAAGCGGTTGTTAAAGGGGTGGGAAATTGGGAGAGGGAGGTTGTTCTGTCATTACACTGGCCCACGGGCCACATCCTGCCCACCTCCCAGCTGGGGAAGCTCCCCTGCCTTCCCACCTCTCGCAGAGCCTCAGCATGCCATGCCGCCAGTGCACTGGACCGCTCCTGGGCAGCTCTGCAGCTCCTGCCACTTCAAGTGGGATGGTAAGGGGGTGGGGCTGCGAGCTCCAGTGGGCCGTGCGGCATCCATACACGCTGCCCTGAGCAGCATGGTAAGGGGGCCGGGCCGGGCCTGGGAGGAGGGGTTGGATAAGGGACAGGGAGCGGTTGGAGGGGGTGGAGGTTCTAGGGGGGTGGTCATGGGATGGGGAAGGGGGGGGGTTGGGTAGAGGTTGCGGTCCTGGGGGGTCTCGTGAGGGAGTGGTCAGGGGACAAGGGGGGTTTGATGGGTTGCAGGTTCTGAGGGGGGGCAGGGGGTTGGATGGAGAGGACAGGGGGCTTGTACTCACTGGCCGGTTCCGTACCGGGTCTTTGGCGGTGGGCCCTTCACTCGCTCTGGGTCATTGGCGGCTCTGCAGGACCTACCACCAACGTGCCATCGAAGACCAGGAGTGAGTCAAGGGGCCGCCGCCGAAGAACAACCCTGCCCTGCCCCGAGTATGCCACCTCCCTGCCTCTATTGGACTCCTCCCCAAATTCCTGCCCCCTGCCCCACCCCAACTCCACCCCGTCCCTGCCCCATTGGACCCCTCCCCAAATCCCCACCCCTGCCCTGCCTCTTCCCCAGCGTGCTGCGTTCCCCCTCCTCCCCTCCTCCCTCCCTTCCAGGCTTGCCACGAATCAATTTCGTAGGGCAAGCGCTGGGAGCCAGGGCAGGGGAGAAGCATAATGCGGCACTCAGGGGAGGAGGAGGAGGAGGCGGAGCGGAGGCGGAATGGAGGTGAGCTGGGCGGGGGCTCAGGGTGGGGACCGGGGAGCTGGGCTGGGCTTTCCCCGTGGGCGCTCCCTCCAACCCCGGAGCACCCAGAGTCGTCGGCGGCAAGGTGCCACCTTTGGTGAATATGCTCAGTGGTGGAGCGGCCGCTCCCCCTGCTCCCCCCCAGCTATGCTCCTGCATCATTAAATAATTAGTGCCTGACACACACCCCAATAATTTCCCACAACTGCAAAAAATTGTAATAGATAAAAATGAAAAAAGTTGGAAAATAAGCGTTGATATTATCCATCAAAATTATACATAAAAAAGTTAAATACTGCCAAACCTATATCTCCTAAATCAGTGGTTTTCAATCTGTATTCTCTGGATCCCTGTGGGGCCACTGAATATGTCTAAGAGGTCAGTGAAAGATTGTTACCATAGAATAGTGGTTTTCAGCCTGTGGTCCACAGACCCCTGGGGGTCCACAGACTATATCTGAAATTTCCAAAGAGGTCTGCGTCTCCATTCGAAATATTTTAGGGGTCTGCAAATTAAAAAAGGTTGAAAATCACTGTCCTACAGACCCCTCCTGTCCTTTTTTATTTTCTAAATGAGCAGTTGACCTCAGGATGCAGTCACCTTTTCGGTTTCACTTTGCCTCTATGGTCACTCTTCCTTTCACTGCAGTCCTGGACTAGGGGGAAGAGGGATGATCCATAGTTGGAGAGCAGACAAACCAGGACAGATGGCAAGAAGACTGGGAGAAATACACTTTCTATAATGCCTGGAGAATAGAGCTCTCTGAATAAATCAATGTTCAGAGAACTCCAACTTGGCTGAACAGAATGGCTCTTTTCACATCAGCCTGTTGTTGGTACAACAAAAATTAAATTGCGGTTGATTCATCTGAGCTGAGAAAGAGACGGACGATGATATGCCATAAAAGGCTATCTAGAGAGATAAATAAGGCTTGTCTACACAGCAAGAGAGTGTGTATGAAGACAGGGTGTGAATATCCTGCTTACCGGCATGCCAAGCAGTAACTTGCCAGGTGAATCCTGCCACAGTGCACTGAAAGTTTCCCATTGCAAATGAGAGGATGTCAAAACGCACTATGGAACATTTAATGCCGTGTAGCAGGGTCAACCTATAGAGTTACTGCGCAGCAAGCTGGTGCACATTATATTCACACCCTGGCTTGCCATGCACTAACTTGCTGTGTAGAGACGCTCATAGAGAGAAAAACATACATGTAGATAGACAAGCATCCATGGGAAGAGAGAGATGGGTACTCTTATTACCCGTTTTGGACCCAAGTGGTAAATGAAAATTCGGTTGTCTCGATTTGGAGCAGAAATCAGTATTAGAGTCAGGAATCAAAACACACTAGACAGTTTCTTTGCTCGCTGTTCCAAACTGCCTTCCAGCCAGCACTGTGTCCAAAAGCTCGCTCTCCCTCTTTTTTTTTTTGCACTCCTTGTTCCACTGTGTCCCTAGGTTTCTGCGCCTTCTTGGCCTTCTTGATGTTTCTCACAATCTCTGTCTCACATGCACAGATACACTGATCCAATCAAACCCATACCTCACCCCTCACTTTAGGATTGGATCACAGTGGAACCCCCAACCCTTGGGCTGCCTGGCTAACTCCTAAATCCAGCCTTGCATATGGCTTTGTTTTGGGGAGAGGCCTCTATTGTTTCAGCTGTCTATTTCATAAAGGAGCTCAACTTTTTAATATATTTATCTTGAATGCAATGTGGCTATTACAGCCACTAGCTTCAGTAAGGTTTAACCCATAACAGTGTGCATCTGGGTAGGCAGATTGATGGGGATAAGTATTGATCAAGGATACATTTCAATAGGAAAAGGAAATAGGTGCGAGAAGAAAGCCCATGGAGATAAATTGTTTTCTATCTAACCAGACATTTGGATATGGAAGTTCAAGCAAGACGAGTTCAGGCTGGAAATAAGGCATGGATTGGAACTAATTACCAAGGACTGTGGTGGATTTTCCATCACTAGCAAGATTTTAAATCAAGACAGGATATTTTTGTAAAAATATTTTTGCTGCTGTTACAACAGAAATAATTTCAGGAAGTTCTCTGGACTATGATATGCAGGAAGTCAAACTAGAATCTATGAAAGAATGAGGGAAGATTTGGTGGATTATACATCTATCGTTCCTCCCTATTATCTAGATAACTTCCCTGCATTTGCCAGTGAAGGATCTTGCAGAGATGCCAGGCAGAAACCACACTGTAGTGACATATTTCATCCTCCTGGGATTCTCCAATCTCTTGGAGATGCAGGTGTTGCTCTTTGTGCTGGTGCTGACCTCCTTCACTATCACACTGATGGGGAACATGCTCATCACAGCACTGGACTGGACCTTCCACACCCCCATGTATTTCTTCCTCTGGAACCTGTCTTTCCTGGAGATCTGCTACACCTTAATCACCATCCCCAAGATGCTGGCCAACCTGCTTGCGGAGAAGAAGAGTATTTCCTTCATTGGCTGCACCACTCAGCTGTATTTCTATCTCTTCTTCACCCAGCAGAGTGCTACCTCCTGGCAGCCATGACTTATGACCGCTACATGGCCATCTCCCACCCACTATGTTACACCACCATCATGAGCAACGGAGTCTGTGTTTTGCTGGTGGCCGGGTCCTATGTCGCCAGCATCCCTGTCTCCTTTGGGCAGACCACACTGATATTCAGTCTGCCCTTCTGTGGTCCCTAGGAGACACACCACTTCTTCTGCGGCATCCCCCCTCTGCTGAGGCTGGCCTGCACCGATACCTACTCGAATGAAGTGGAGATATTTGTGGTGGCCGTGCTGGTAGTCATGGCTCCCTTCCTGCTGATCCTTGTGCCTTATGCCCACATCATGGTCACCATCCTCAAAATGTCTTCTGCTGAAGGCAGGCGCAAAGCCTTCTCCACCTGCTCCTCTCATCTGGTGGTGGTAACTGTTCTTTGGCTCTGGCAGCTTTATTTATTTCAGACCAAAGTCGAGTTGTGGAGGGGACAGTGACAGAGTATCTGCTCTGTTATACATTGTTCTCATGCCCACACTGAACCCCATTATCTACAGCCTTAGCAACGAGGAGATGAAAGGGGCTCTGAGGAGAACACTGGGGAGAAGATGTTCTAACATCCAGGGCTCCTCACTCTTTGCATTCTGCTGCAAAGAACAGAGATCTGTTCATAACTCCCACAGAGACTCTATGTATAAATGTGGGCAATTCATTTTGACTGAGAGCCTAAAAGAAGTAGGCACCCAAATCCCGTTCAATGGGAATTGGATCCCCCAAAAGTAATGGTAGTTATGCATTCAACTCCAGTTGAATAGAATTTTGGCACCTAACTCTCTTAGGCTCCTTTGCAAATTCCAGCCTCTTTTTGTTCTCTCTAAATGCTGTAGATTTCTATGAACAAAAGCAGAAATACAAACTTTTGAAATATTTTGACAAATAAGTTCTAAGAACCTGTAAATCTAATTCATTCTTCCACTTTTTCTATAGTGACACAAACTCAATTAGTGAGCTAATAGAGGGACTGCTCATTCTTTTTCATATAATTGTAGTTCCTAAACCCTCCATTCATGGACCAGTACCCCATTGTGCAAGGCACAGTACAAAACAAAAAGACTCTCCAAAGAATTACAGTCCTGGGCTGTGATACTCAAGGTCCTATATTTGATCCTTACCAAATAACCTTCTATTTTAGATTTTTTTTTAAAGAGCATTCCAAGAAAGAAAACAAGTCTCTAGGAAAGCGTGAGTGTGTTTGCTCTCTGTCATGCTACATCCCCTGACTATACAACATTAGATTTTCTCTACTGATAAAAAGGAGTTTTGATTCCTAAACATATCCACTGTCAGCATGGGACAAAGTGGCCCTATATGATATTGGGTTTGATCCCCATTGCATCTCACAGGTTCCTGGGACTAGGCTGCAGAATTTGGTGTTTAAAAACATCAAATCCCCCAACATCTGTTCAGACCTGGAATCCTCCTGTTTTCCACTTGGAATGTGTCATAGTGCCAGTGAGATCAACCCCTCCTTCTCCGCCCCAACCATTGCTTCCTTCTTGTTTAACGCCCCTGTAACAATTCCTCCTTTCCCGGTTTCCCAGTCGCACACCCCAATTCCAATCTCCCAGTCCCTGGATTCTCATTCTCTCCTCAGATAACAAGCTATCTGCACAACTTCCCCTGAGTGCCACTGTCAAGGTTCCTTCCCCACTCTGAACTCTAGGGTACAGATGTGGGGGACCTGCATGAGAACCTCTAAACTGAATTACCAGCTTAGATCTGGTTTTGCTGCCTCCACTCCCAAGTGCTAACTCCCTTCCCTGGGTAGCCTTGAGAAACTTCTTCACCAATTTCCTGGTGAACACCGATCCAAACCCTTGGATTTTAAAACAAGGAGAAATTAACCATTCCCCCTCCTTTCCCCCCACCAATTCCTGGTGAGTCCAGATCCAACCCCCTTGGATCTTAAAACAAGGAAAAATCAATCAGGTTCTTAAAAAGAAGGCTTTTAATTAAAGAAAAAAAGGTAAAAATCGTCTCTGTAAAATCAGGATGGAAAATAACTTTACTGGGTAATTAGAATCAAAGAGCCCAGAGGAACCCTCTCTAGCTTAAGTTCAAGGTTACAGCAAACAGAGATAAACACTCTAGCAAAATGAACATTTACAAGTTGAGAAAACAAAGATAAACCTAACACGCCTTGCCTGTCAGTTACTTACAAGTTTGAAATATGAGAGATTTGTTCAGAAGATTTGGAGAGCATGGATTGATGTCTGGTCCCTCTTAGTCCCAAGAGCGAACAACCCCCAAAACACACAGCAGAAAGGGGGACTACACAAAAATGAGGACATTCGTGAAATTAAAAGGTACAGTGCCAAAAGTGAAATATCTGCAAGCTGCATGGAAACTTTTTAAAGACACCATAATAGAGGCTCAAATTAAGTGTATATCCCAAATTAAAAAAACATAGTAAGTGAACCAAAAAAGTGCCACCGTGGCTAAACAACAAAGTAAAAGAAGCAGTGAGAGGCAAAAAGGCATCCTTTAAAAGGTGGAAGTTAAATCCTAGTGAGGAAAATAGGAAGGAGCATAAAATCTTGCAAATTATGTGTAAAAATATAATTAGGAAGGTCAAAAAATAACTTGAATAACAGCTAGCCAAAGACTCAAAAAGTAATAGCAAATTGTTTTTTAAGTACATTAGAAGCAGGAAGCATGCTAAACAGTCAGTGGGGCCACTGGATGATCGAGATGCTAAAGAAGCACTCAAGGATGATAAGCACATTGTGGAGTGTGACAGTAGAATGAATTATGTTGTAGAAGTAGAATGAATTAAACAAATGCTGTATGTTTCTTTAAGCAGGAATGAGGAATGTTGAGATAAAGTTGTCAGAAAGAGGAACATTCAGGTATTGAAGAATGGGTCCACTTAAGCTGATGGTGGGACATTAACAGGAGATTGGTGAGAGTAAATAAGGACAAGAAATATGTGTCTTTAAATTTATTAGTTCTGCTCCCTTTGTAATCTTGTTAATCTCGCGCCCTTTTATCTGTATAAATAAGGTGGTTTGAGCCTCGTATGGCACTCACATTTTCTGGGTGTATTAGCAGAGCGCTTTTGCTAATAAACAGAGTGGTCTGACAAATTGTGAGTCCTGAGTCTGACTTTGACAATTTGGAGGTCCCACTGAGATGGCAACCGTCTTCGCTGGAGTTGTGTGGTTCTTGACCGTTTTTGCAGGACGACCGTGGCAGCCGGCACCTGGGCATTTGGCTCGAGTGGTCCTCCGTTGGAACAGAAAAGTGCACGACCACAGTGAAGTCTACGCCAGTGAACCTGTTGGTTCCCACTCTGTTCTGGTAGGGATCCCGGTATCTGACATCAGGCATCTGATCAGGTAATTATTTCTGTGTTTTGTCTGGACTGAGGACTGTCCTGTCTCTGTGTCTATCCATCCTCCCTGTGGAGTGTTTGAGTCTGAGCACCGTCTCCGTCCAGGGATCGGCCGACCAAGTGGTTCCTGTACCCGCGGCCTGAGTGAGTGAAATCTGCACAATCGCAGCCTCACCGCGCCTTGGGTAAAACCCTTGGTGTGAAAGCAAGGGCGATTGAGTCAGTAGCCTGTGGGCTCCTTTTGTGTGTTGCACCGGGCATCGCTCTGACGAACCCTAATTTCCTTCTTATGTGATTGGTGTGTGTAAAGTCCTCCTGTATGGGTAACCAGACGTCTAAGTCGGGACAGTTCCCTAAAGGAACACCGGCTCATTTTATGCATTTTAGGAAGGGTCCTGACTCCTGTACATTTCTGGAAAAATGGTCTAGGTTAACTCAGGGCAGGTCTACACTTACTATCTGGTCCGGCCGTAAGCAATCGATCTTCTGGGATCGATCCCGGAAGTGCTCGCCGTCGACGCCAGTACTCCAGCTCGGCGAGAGGAGTATGTGGCATCGACGGGAGAGCCTGCCTGCTGTGTCTGGACCCGCGGTAAGTTTGAACTAAGGTACTTTGAATTCAGCTACGTTATTAACGTAGCTGAATTTGCGTACCTTAGTTCGAAGTGGGGGGTTAGTGTGGTCCAGGCCTCAGGGGAATCCCAAAACTCAGTGGCCACCGTTAGGATCTTGGGACAAAGACCGAGTGGACATCTTAAAAGACAAACTCAGCCAACCTAAAACTAAATTGGTTAGAGGAGAGGCTGATTGTTTCATGCACTGGTGGGAAGAGGCAAATCATAGGTGGACAGAATCGAAACTCGCCTCTCTCAAAGATTCTAATGATAAGTTAAAAGCTTTATTGGAAGCCTCCTCTCCCACCACCAGACTGAGCGCTCCCCTTTACCCCGTTCTCCGAGAAGACTCAGATCAATCCTGACCCCCTTCATACTCCCATCTCATTGTGGAAGAGGACGAAGAAAGCCCCTTGTTAAATTCTGGGGACGACGAGAGGAAGATGCATTAATTGGCTTGGCAGCCTTGTCTTGGATCAATAGACGGTCACCAAGCTCCCCAGTTCAGGAACAACTCTCAGAGGTCTCCAGTGCAGGCCAGTCCGGATCATCCGATACCGCCAAGACCCAGTCCTCTGGTACCACTCAGACCCGTAAAGAAAACCCCCCCATTCCCCCAAAACCCTCCAGTCTGCCTGACTCCTCTGTTTTCCCTCATACATACAAAGATAGCCTAGATAATGATTGGACCCACTGCTTGCGTTCTTGCTCTAAAACTATCCAGGCTCCCCTCTGAATCCTGCATACTGGGGGCCATCAAGGGGGTCCCACTTGGAGCTATAAATCCTGGACTTGTACAGAGCTCCAGTTAATTGTAAAAGGCTTTCCGAAGCCCCTGGAAAATCCTACCAAATTCGCAGAGGAATTTTTGTTAGTGTGCGACACCTATGAACCCTCTGAGGCAGACCTCCTGCAAGCTACTTGTAACCACTAGCGAGCATGAAAAAAGGCTCACAACAGCAAATTGGCCTGCCAGTGAGCGCCATTCTAATTTGCCAGACACCGGTTCTGACGCTGCCTACCGGAACAAATGTAAAGGCCGAGCTAAACACCTACATGAGGCCATTCCTCGAGTATGGACTCCTAAAACCAACTGGACGGCCATACATTGCTGTAAACAATGACAGGGAGAAAGCCCAGGCGACTATTGCACCCGCCTGACTCATGTTTTTCTGCAACATTCTGGTATACAGCAACTGGGTGAAAATGGACAGGGGGCCCTGGCTCGTGCGTTTATTAATGGCCTCCTACCTGCTATTGGCAGTATGCTAAAGCGAATAAGTGTTGGGTGGGAGATCGAAACCATGCACAAATTGCAAGCAGTGGCAGAACACTGCCACCGCACTCTAAAAGGAAAGAAGGAACAGTCATCCCAAAAATTAATGGCCCTGCAAATATAGCATTATTCAGGGCAGGGCAGACAGTACCGGGGACGGGGAGGGTTCCAAGGACGGGGATGTGGTTGCGGGAGGGGCCGTAGAATGGATTTTCGGGTTTTGGGGATGTTTGTAATTACTGTAAGCAGCCCGGACATTGGAAGAACAAGTGTCCGCGCTGGCCTAATAGCTCTGTAAACAACCAGCTAGACCCCCTGTCGGCACAGCCAGTCAGTCCCCAGCCTTACTTTGTCCCACAGCAATGATGGGACGCCGGGGAACCTCAGGAAATTTTAGCTCCTTTACTACCTCTCACTCCCACGGGTGAGTGTGTTTTGACTATCAATGATCTTTCTCTCCCTTTCCTTGTTGATATGGGAGCTTCATTTTCTGCAGTTCATACTACCGACCTGCCTACGGTTCCCCGCTCTGAAAAAAACATGTCCGGTGTGGGCATTACGGGAGTCCCAACCCCTTATCCCCTTTCAAAGCCTCTACCGATCCAGGTTGGTCCCCTTTCCGTGGATTATGCATTCCTTCTCTCTGATTCCACTCCGGTAAACCTTTTGGGTCGGGATCTGTTATGTAAACTTGGCTGTACCATCTACTGTTCCCCGGATGGTGTCTACTTACAAATCCTCCAGTCCTCTCTGAGTGATTCTGTGGCCTCCCTGCTGTCTGAAACTTCCCTTTCCACTCCGGTCCCCTGTTGCCCATTGATCCTGTCCCTTGAACACCTAATTTCACAGGTCCCATCCTCTCTGTGGCCAACCCACCCATCTGAAGTGGGCCGCTTAAATACTGACCCCGTCTGCATTACTGTTGACTCTTCCAAACCCCTGCCTTGCCTGTTTCAATACCCTTTAAATCCTGAAGCAGAGGCTAGCATTGCTCCGGTCATGACCGCCCTGCGGGAACAAAGCATTATTGTCCCCTGTTCCAGCCCCGTAACACCCCTATCCTCCCAGTTCGAAAAGCTGATGGTAAATCGTGGAGGTTTGTTCAGGAACTTCGAGCCATTAACCACATTGTCATATCCGCCTTTCCTGTTGTCTCTAACCCAGCAACGATTCTGGCTTCTATCCCACCAGATGCAACTCATTTTACTGTTGTTGTTTTGTGCTCTGCATTCTTTTCTGTCCCGGTTCACCCTGACTTCTAGTATATTTTTGCATTTTCTTACAAGGGACAGCAGTATACATGGACCACGCTCCCTCAGGGGTATACTGAAAGCCCATCTTACTTTTCCCAAGCATTAGCCCGAGACCTCACTGACCTTGTTTTCGTGTCTGGGTCCACACTGGTCCAATATGTAGATGATCTACTCCTCTGTTCCCCTTCGTTATCTGCCTCAGAAACTGATTCTTTAGTGCTCCTTACTGCCCTAGCAAACAAGGGTCACAAGGCTTCTTGCTCTAAGCTACAGCTCTGTCAAGCCTCTGTCACATACCTTGGCTTTCTCCTCTCCCAGGTTTCCCGTACAATTTCTCCCACCCACGTCCAAGCTATCTTTAGCTTTCCCCGACCCTGCTCCCCACGCCAGGTCCGAAAGTTTTTGGGCATGGCTGGATTTTGCAGGCAATGGATTTCCCAATATGCCTTCCTTGCAAAACCTCTCCAGGAACTCACTCGGTTCTCTGTGCCTGACCCCATGCCGTGGCCCCCTGAGGCCAACTCTGTCTTTGTTTCCCTCAAACAGGGTTTGACTTCTGCCCCTGCTTTAGGGCTGCCTTGCTATTCTAAGCCTTTTACCCTTTTCTGCCACGAACAATCTATGTGTGCACTTGGAGTTCTTACTCAGGTGCACGGAGGCAAGAACCGCCCACTGGCTTATTTCTCTGCCACTTTGGACCCTGTTACCCAAGGCTTACCCCCCTGCCTGCGTGCTGTAGCTATCGCGGCGCGCCTAGTCAAAATGTCTGAATCCCTTGTCCTCTACTCTCCTCTTACCCTCATGGTCCCTCATTCTGTGGAAACTCTCCTGCTACAACTTAACACAGCCCACCTCTCCTCCGCCCGCCTCACCAGGTACGAACTTTTACTGCTGTCGGCTTCGCATATCACCGTGAAGCGTTGTTCTCAATTAAACCCTGCCACTCTCCTTCCTTTGTCTGATGACGGTGAACCCCACGACTGCCTTGCAACTGTCTCTGCTGTCACCGTCTCGCGCCCAGACCTTTCTGATGTCCCTCTCCCTAATTCTGACCTTGTTTTGTTTGCTGATGGTTCCTGTTTTTGAGACAACCAAGGTCATCTCCTTGCAGGATACGCTGTGGTGTCACTCTCTGAAACCCTAGAAGCTGTGCCTTTACCTTCTGTGACCTCAGCGCAAGTCGCCGAATTAGTTGCCCTCACCCGTGCTTGCTTTTTGGCGGAGGAATGCTCCGCCACCATTTACACTGACTCCCGCTACGCTTTTGGGGTTGTACATGACTTTGGCACCCTCTGGCAAGCTTGGGGTTTCCTTACCTCTGCCGGTACCCCTATCAAAAATCACCCCTACGTCACTGTTCTCCTCTATGCAGTTTTACTTCCGTCTGCCCTAGCTACTGTTAAGTGCCCTGGCCACTCGATGGCGGATACTGATGTTGCTAAGGGTAACGCATTTGTTGACACCTCTGCTAAACATCCTGCTGCCATAGAACATTCCCAGATGTGTTTCTAGGTTCCCTTTCTGTTTCTATACCACCGCTGTCCCTCACTGACCTCACCCTGCTCCAAGACTCTGGCCCAGAAGCTGAAAAAGACTCCTGGGTTGCCCAAGGTTGCTCTCTACATCCTGATTCCTTTTGGCGTTTGCCTACGGCACCTTTGTGGCCCGCTATTCACTCTACCCATCTCTGGCCGCACTGCAACACGGTGTTTCGCATGTCAGAAAGGAGGGGATGGTCTCTGCTGTAACTAAGGCAGGATGGTGAGCCAACCATTTCAGCTCTTTTGCAGCCCACCACTGTGCTGCCTGTATCACTTGCCAAAGCCACAATATTGGTAAACCTGTAAAAGTGGCTCAGGGGTTCCGGGGCCTGCCCCAAGCACCAGTCTTGCATTGGCAACTTGATTTTGTACAAATGCCTAAGTGTCAACAATATGAAGGTTAAGGTATGTTTATTTTCTGGTTGGATTGAAACCTTTCCTTGTCGCAAGGCTGACTCACTGTCTGTTGCCATATGTTTGTTAAATCATATTATGCCTGCCAAGGGAATTCCTGCCACTCTGTCCAGTGACCGAGGTTCACATTTTACTGGACAACTTGTTCAGCACCTCGATCGTGTATTACATATCACATACCTGTTACACTGTCCCTACCACCCACAGAGCGCAGGTGCAGTTGAAAGACGAAATGGTGTACTTAAGAATAAGCTTGCTAAAATTTGTGACTCTACAAGGTTAAACTGGTCAGCAGCTTTACCGCTGGCCCTTATGGAAATGCGATCCACTCCATCCCAAAGGCATAAATTGAGTCCCTTTGAAATTGTTATGGGACGCCCTATGCAAGCTATGGCTACCATTGCCAGACTTGAACTTGACTCACAGTACACTCCTCCAATATTGCAAGGGATAATGCAAGCTGTAAGTCACTTCCATTCACAGGTTCGAGCCACCTGGCTGATGGAACCCACCTCTGACGCTTGCCACGACCTCGAGTCAGGTGATTGGGTCTATGTACGACACCACCATCGAAAACACGCCTTGGAGCCCCAGAAGAAGGGTCATCATCAGGTACTGCTTACTACCCAGACGGCTGTTAAACTATCTGGCATCGCAGTGTGGATACATGCTTCGCAGTGTAAAAAGACACCCCCCAGCAAACCAGTCATCACCTCAGGACCACGCAGAGTAAATTTTGACTCCAGAAGAAGACGTAGAGGAACAGCCTGCAATACCTTACAATCTACACTCTCGTAAGGGTTGCCAGAAGCAGACAATGACCTAAAGCAAGGCCCAAGAAAAAGCACTAGCGAGCCTGGTGCCTGCTGCCTGGTGGAGGTAAAACCATGACTGTGGTTCCCTCAGTTGAGGTTGTCAGAACCAGAAGGCCTTTGCCTCCAGCATGTGCCTCTGGTGGCTCCTGTTCCTTGGCTGCTGGTGTCTTAAGGTTTGGGGAGTCCACGATGACAATTCTTTTATCCAGCAGCAAGTGTGGATAGCTCAGACCCTTAATATCTCTAATTGCTGGGTCTGCAGCCACATCCCAGCCCACTCTCAAGCTGGTGTTCCTGTCCTGGCAATCCCACTCAATCCCCCAGACCTCACTGGAGGACCTCGTCCATTTAACAAAACATGGAACAGCAATGTCACTTGGGAAGCAGTGGGAATAAATGTATCTAAATGGATAAGAGTGGTGGAGGGAAAAGGTCATTGGTGTTGGGTGTGTAATGGGACAGGGCTGGATCTGGGAAGGAGCAGTTGCCTTCAGCATATTGTGGCCAATGGTGTATGGGATTATTCAAACAAAACTAAAACGTGGCAGGCCAGGTATGGGGATATGATTTTTTCTCAACCTGGGATCAAACAGAGAAATCAATCTCATGTTCTCCTTACAGTAACCTTAGTGAGAACAATACAGTCTTTCAATGCCATGCAAATAACACCACTCCTCGTAAGGAGAATTACCATGTGCCCTTTGGGGGATATTATTCCTCCTTTGCAGGCACCTACATGGCAAATGGGTGCAACTGACCCTTTCTGGCCTTGATAGGGCATCATTGGGTTTGTGGGACCAAAGCTTATACAGCATTACCAGCTAACTAGTCAGGTATCTGTTATCCCACCCAGTTCGTCCCACAATTGCGAGTGCTAGAGTCCTTCCCACAAGAATGCCTCCGTAATTTCAGGTGGAAAAGAAGGGATTTATCAGATGCCCAATGGTATGTAAATAACATAAGCCCCTTAACCTGGGAAGAGGCTATTGGCAGTTCCTTTATCCCATTTGGGGGAGTAATACACCATGCAAAAAGGCTCCTGAGGTTACAAGCAGTAGTTGAAATAATGGCAAATGAAACCGGAGAAAGTTTAAGAGCCCTGGCTAAAGAAACAGGGGCGATCCAACAGATGGCCCTCCAAAACCATCAGGCATTGGACATAGTGCTGGCGGCCAAAGGAGGGACCTGTGCTCTCATTGGAAAAGAATGTTGTGTGTATATACCTGACAACACCAATGAGATAATAGATCACACTAGCCACTTAGAACAGATCTCATATCTTCCCCATGAAGAGCCAAGTTCTTTATGGAAGTGGCTAAGTAACCTGTTCAATTTCTTTGGCATAGGAGGCTGGTTGTTTCAGGGATCCTTGACTATCCTGTTTGGAATCCTAATGATTTTTGTATGTTTTCAGTTAATCTTCTGTTGTATCCAAAATTGTGTAAGACATTTCACGCAGATAGCTGCCCCAAACCAGAGTGCTAATATGATGATTCTAAATATCACTGATGAACAAAGAGACAAAGAACGGTTGATATGTGGAACCCAATAATTGTTGGTCATTGCGTAGTTTGACCAAAAGGAGGGATTGTGAACGTAGAATGAATTATATTGTAGAAGTAGAATGAATTAAACAAATGCTGTATGTTCTTTTAAGCAGGAATGAGGAATGTTGAGATAAAGTTGTCAGGAAGAGGAACATTAAGGTATTGAAGAATGGGTCCACTTAAGCTGATGGTGGGACATTAACAGGAGATTGGTGAGAGTAAATAAGGACAAGAAATATGTGTCTAGCCCCAGGTAAACTTATTAGTTCTGCTCCCTTTGTCATCTTGTTAATCTCGCGCCCTTTTATCTGTATAAATAAGGTGGTTTGAGCCTCGTATGGCACTCACATTTTCTGGGTGCATTAGCAGAGCGCTTTTGCTAATAAACAGAGTGGTCTGACAAATTGTGAGTCCTGAGTCTGACTTTGACAGAAGAAACTAAATGAATTCTTTGCATCGGTCTTTATGGCTGAGGATTTGAGGGAGATCCCCAAATCTTTGATAGGATAACGAGTCTTGTGAGTAAGGGAGAAGCGGTGGATGTGGTATACCTAGACTTTAGTAAGGCATTTGATACGGTCTTGCATGATATTCTTATCAATAAACTAGGCAAATACAATAACTGGCTGGATAACTGTACTCAGAGAGTAGTTATTAATGGTTCCCAATCCTGCTGGAAAGGCATAACAAGTGGGGTTCTGCAGGAGTCTGTTTTGGGACCAGCGCTGTTTAATATCTTCACCAACAACTTAGATATTGGCATAGAAAGTATGCTTATTAAGTTTGCAGATGATACCAAACTGGGAGGGATTGCAACTGCTTTGGAGGAAATGGTCATAGTTCAAAATTATTTGGACAAATTGGAGAAATGGTCTGAGGTAAACAAAATGAAGTTTAACAAAGACAAATGCAAAGTGCTCCACTTAGGAAGGAACAATCAGTTTCACACATACAGAATGGGAAGAGACTGTCTAGGAAGGAATATGGCAGAAAGGGATCTAGGGGTTATAGTGGACCACAAGCTAAATATGAGTCAACAGTGTGATGCTGTTGCAAAAAAAGCAAACATGATTCTGGGATGCATTAACAGGTGTGTTGTGAGCAAGACATGAGAAGCCATTCTTCTGCTCTACTCTGCACTGGTTAGGCCTCAACTGGAGTATTGTGTCCAGTTCTGGGCACCGCATTTCAAGAAAGATGTGGAGAAATTGGAGAGGGTCCAGAGAAGAGCAACAAGTATGATTAAAGGTCTTGAGAACATGACCTATGAAGGAACGCTGAAAGAATTGGGTTTGTTTAGTTTGGAAAAGAGAAGAGTTGGAGGGGACATGATAGCAGTTTTCAGATATCTAAAAGGGTGTCATAAGGAGGAGGGAGAAAACTTGTTCACCTTAGCCTCTAAGGATAGAACGAGAAGCAATGGGCTTAAACTGCAGCAAGGGAGGTTTAGGCTGGATATTAGGAAAAAGTTCCTAACTGTCAGGGTGGTTAAACACTGGAATAAATTGCCTAGGGAGTTTGTGGAACATCCATCTCTGGAGATATTTAAGAGTAGGTTAGATAAATGTCTATCTGGGATGGTCTAGACAGTATTTGGTCCTGCCATGAGGGCAAGGGACTGGACTTGATGACCTCTCGAGGTCCCTTCCAGTCCTAGAATCTATGAAAAAAAATCTGAGCCATTCTTTTTAGGTGCCAAATCTGAGGAACTGTCCCAGATTGAGGTATCATTAGAGGAGGTTTTGGAACAAATTGATAAATTAAACAGTAATAAGTCACCAGGACCAGATGGTATTCACCTAAACGTTCTGAAGGAACTCAAATGTGAAATTGCAGAACTACTAACTGTACTCTGAAACCTATAATTCTAATCAGCTTCTGTACCAACTGATTGGAGGATAGCTAATGTGACGCTAATTTTAAAAAAGGGCTCCAGAGGTGATCCTGGCAATTACAGGCTGGTAAGCCTGACTTCAGTACCGGGCAAACTGGTTGAAACTATAGTAGAGAACAAAATTGTCAGATACATAGATGAACATAATTTGTTGGGGAAGAGTCAACATTGTTTTTGTAAAGGAAAATCATGCCTCACCAATCTACTAGAATTCTTTGAGTGGGTCAACAAGCATGTGGACAAGGGGGAATCCAGTGGATATAGTGTACTTAGAGTTTCAGAAAACCTTTGACAAGGTCCCTCACCACAAGGCTCTTAAACAAAATTAGCTGTCATGGGATAAGGGGGAAGGTCCTCTCATGGATTATTAACTGGTTAAAAGATAGGAAACAAAGGGTAGGAATAAATGGTTAGTTTTTAGAATGGAGAGATGTAAATAGTGGTGTCCCACAGGGGTCTGTACTGGAAACAGTCCTATTCAACATATCCATAAATGATCTGGAAACAGGGGTAAACTGTGAGATGGCAAAATCTGCAGATGATTTAAAACTACTCAGGCTAGTTAAGTCCCAGGCAGACTGTGAGAAGCTACAAAGGGATCTCTAAAAACTAGATGAGTTGTCAACAAAATGGCAGATGAAATTCAGTGTTGATAAATGCAAAGTAATGCACATTGGAAAACATAATCCCAACTATACATATGAAATGATGTGGTCTAAATTAGCTGTTACCACTCAAGAAAGAGATCTTGGAGTCATTGTGGATAGTTCTCTCAAAACATCCACTCAATATGCAGTGGCAGTCAAAAAAGCAAACAGAATGTTGGGCATCATTAACAAAGGGATAGATAATTAGACAGAAAGTGTCATATTGCCTCTATATAAATCCATGGTATGCCCACATCTTGAATACTACATGCAGATGCGGTTGCGCCTTCCAAAAAAATAAAATAAAATAAATTAAAAAAAAGACATATTGGAATTGGAAAAGGTACAGAAAAGGGCAAGAAAAATGATTAGGGGTATGGAACAGCTTCAGTATGAGGAGAGATTAACAAATATGTGACTTTTCAGCTTGGAAAAGAGATGAGTAAAGCGGGGATATGATTTAGGTCTATAAAAATCATGACTGGTGTGTAGAAAGTAAATAAGGAAGTGTTATTAACTCCTTCTCATAACACAAGAACTAGGGTCACCCAACGAAATTAATAGGCAGCAGGTTTAAAACAAACAAAAGGAAGTACCCATTGCCTGAGTATATTGTGAAGGCCAAGACTATAACAGGTTTCAAAAAAGAACTAGATAAATGCATGGAGGATACGTCCACCAATGGCTGTTAGCCAGGATGAGCAGGAATGGTGTCCCTAGCCTCTGTTTGCCAAAAGCTGGGAATGAGTGACAGGAAATGGATCACTTGGTGATTACCTGTTCTGTTCTTTACTTCTGGGGCACCTGGCATTGGTCACTGTCAGATGACAGGATACTGAGCTAGATGGACCTTTGGTCTGACCTAGTATGGCCATTCTTATATTTTTATGTTTGTGTAATTTCAGCAATAGAGTTCCAGTGGCCACCTGTCTGTCTGGAGAACTTCTTGATGTGTCTACTAAGCGATCTGCTTGAACCAGACTCCTAATTCCCCTTTTGTACCCCACAAATTACAAAAACATGTCAATCAAGAGTATTGCATAGCTGGTCAAATGGAGTAAAAGTAAAGGTGAGAAGGCATGCCAAAACAGGATGCGGGTTTTGTGGTTTTTGGGTCGTTAGTCCGGCAGGTGTACATATTTCCAGACTGCCTGTTTTTCACAGAGTTGAACCCCCATACTCCAAGAAAATGGCCCAGAAGGTTAGGTTCAGAGCACAGAGGGTCAGGTTCACCCCTACTCCCTTCTGAATTTGTCTTAACTAACCCAAGTTACTGCAAAGATCTACTAAATAACTATTCCTAGCAATAAGCAAAGTAATTGATAGACTATCCCAATAGCTGGCAGTGGCTTAGGCACCTGGTTTTTGTTATTTTGTCCCTCTGCAGTGGCAGCATTTCTGAAACAAAATATTTCCATTTGGAGGCACTTGCCACAGGACTGAGAATCCCAGAAATTTTATTTCCCATTTCAAATTATTTATTTTCTGTTCCTTTGGGAGAGGCAGGAATGTCTCCAAAATGAGAATCCAACAGAGAGAAATGGACAAGCAACCCATTCAGCACACACCAGGAACTACATGGGAACTACAAAGGTGATTGGAATAGTGATTAGCAAACTGTCCACCAGATGGCATCCCATCAGAAATACAGTAGAGCCTCAGAGTTAGAACACCTCAGGAATGGAGGTTGTTCATAATGCTGAACAAAATATTATTGTTGTCCTTTCAAAAGTTTACAACTGAATATTGACTTAATACAGCTTTGAAACTTTATTATGCAGAAGAAAAATGCTGCTTTTAACCATCTTAATTTAAATGAAACAAGCACAGAAACAGGTTGCCTTATCTTGTCAAATCTGTTTTTCAACTTTCCCTTTATTTTTAATTAGTTTTTGTTTAACACCATACTGTACTGTAGTACTGCATTATTTATTTATTGTATCTCCTGCTGCCTGATTGCGTACTTCCGATTCCAAATGAGGTGTGCGGTCGACTGGTCAGTCCATAACTCTGGTGTTCATAACTCTGAGGTACTTCTGTATGTAAACATTTAGTTCAGGCAACAGCACTAGAGCTGAGCTTCAAGATACACTCCTCAGGCAGGTGCTGTGCAATCCAGAGGGGGATCGTACCTTGCCCTTGTCCAGCTCCCACTCACTGGGGATGGCCCAGCATTCACCCTTAGGGTTCTGGGCTGAACTCATTGTGTGGGGAAAGGTCCTGCAGGCTAGCCCTGCTCCTGAAGCATGGGGATGAGATTCCTTAAAGATGGGATTCCCTGCATGGTATTTGTGACCATCTCTGCTCCAGGACTGGTGCACATAGTGTCAATAAACAAGTTACACTAAGCAATTACCAGACTCCAGATCACTAGATTCTCCTCCCATGGCAAACCAATCGGCAAGGCCCTGATTTCTGTGCTGCCCAGTAAAAGGGAGAGAATATTGGGAAATAAATAAATAAACATTAGCAGGCACTAATCACATACAAGTTCTGTGGGAGAAATATTTCCATTAGGTTTGTGTGTGTGTGTCTGTGTGTGAAAGAGGGAAAGAGCGCAAGATAGAAAGATTTCCTGTCATGCAAATCTCTCATTTGCAAAGTACAGATTAAATTTACTTTACATTAAATCATCTCTGTGTTTGTTAAACTGCACAGCTTCGACCCCCAATCTGGCACACCTGACTGATTTCAAGCATTATTATTCATGCACTTGTTCTATTGAGAGCAACGGGACAATTTACATGAGTGAAGGTTACTGAGCAGAGACAGTCTCTGCAGGGCCATACACTCCATGGGCACTGTGTTATATTTCTGCCATGAAGAGCAATGACCTCATAGAGCAGGGAGCAGAAAGGCAATTCCTCTGGCTGTGGGAGGTTGGTTGCATCAGGACAGTTGTTTGTACCGTCTGCACAGAAAACACAGCGCCAACTCCCCAGGCTCAGCCCCTTCGGAGGTGGACTCAAGAGAGATGCAGCCTGCCACGGAGAAGGATACAAGTATAAGGAGATGTCTGCACTTTGTAAACGGAGTGGGGAGAGCGTGTTCTAAGACAGGTCATGGCAGCAATTCGTCCATTCAGGTAGGTGGAGGTCTAATTACTGAGAAGAACCAGCCTGAGTCCTGGCGGCTGAACCCTGAGATATCAGAGCTCATCTCTTCAAGCTTCTCCTGTGGTTACAGGTGAGCTCCATCTTCCTGACGGCATTTCTATAGCACCTTCCAGACAGGGCATGCGTATGTTTTGTGAATATTAGCAAGACAAGAGGGGTGAGGTGAGGTCTTTTCTTGGACCAACTTCTGGTGGTAAGAGAGACAAGCTTTAGAACAAAACAGAGCTCTCCTTTAGCTCTATTACTTCACCCACCTTGCGTCTCTAATATCCTAGGACTGAATAAAACTGCATGCAACTTTTGAGTTTTGGCACTTTTGGCTGCAGCTTCTCACAGCAGAGCCAGTTGGTGTTAACAGCGCCATTTAACAATGGGGAAATTGAGATACATGTCCTGTGAAAGGTCCTCAGCCAGGGATCTGGCCCATCGACTCCAATGGAGCTATGGTCGATTGACTGGGATCTGGGACAGTGTGAGTCCCCTGATCACATTCAGAACATGCCAGATGCGCTCTGACTTCAGGGGCAGCATCTTTGTTCCCCAGGTCCGTTCTTGTTCCCATATTATCAGCCTTCAATCATTACGCAGTGTGAGAGTCACATCCCAGTTAGGGTTGCACATCAGCCTGGTTTTGCCCTTTCCTAAAATCCACCCTGAAGAGAGCTGTATGTTATTATTGCTTCAGAGTTAACACAGGGAATGTGAATCTGAAACAGAAAAGGCATTGCCAGTGCCTCATCATGTCACCATCATCATCATTACATGAAGTAAGGAAGAACTGACTCCATTTAATAATTTATGACATAAACTTATCTCTTGTGGAAGTGAAAATAATTATTCCTTTTCCTGTAGGACACTAAAATTCTGATTTTACTAACATCGATTATTAGATTAACTCCTGTAAATTCTAACAGAAGATCGGTGCCTAAGGACACTAGATGTTACTGAAAATATCAGTCCAAGATTTGAGTTGATGTATTTATTGATTTTGACTCCTCCTAAGACATGGCATGATTCTGCCCATGGCCACCAGTGCAATGCTGCTTTGAAGTATCATTGCTAAGCCCCAATATGTCAGCAGACAGGATATGACAGCAGATCAAGAAGGGGTCTGATCAGTCACATCACTAATTGGGGTACCAGAGAAATGGGCTGTTGTTATCATAGTTATTATTCAGGTATGGCAGAGAGTGAATCTGTAGGGATACCAAAGATCTGTTCTCAGACTGAGAATCCTGGGCACTTTGCTCTAAAATCTATATTTAGCCTTAACATTTCAGCGGGGGAGGAGTTTTTGAAAGCTCATGGAATGAATTCCTGACACTTGATTAACTTTCAGCTCTATGTTCTTCCAATTCACTGGCACGGCTTGTTTTCTGGTTCCTAAACTCAACCCATGGCAGACAGAGACTGGGGAAACCAAACGGCCATCACAGAATTCATCCTCCTGGGATTCGGAGATCTCCCTGAGCTGCAAATTCTTCTCTTCCTGCTGTTTCTAGTGATTTACATGGCAACTGTGGCCGGAAACACCCTCATGGTTGTGCTAGTTGTGGCTGATCAGCACCTTCACACCCCCATGTACTTCTTCCTGGGGAACCTGTCTTGCTTGGAGATCTGCTACACCTCCACCATCCTCCCCAGGATACTGGCCAGTCTCCTGACTGGGGACAAAACTATCTCAGTCAGTGGCTGCATCGCACAACTGTACTTCTTTGGTGGTCTGGTAGGTACGGAATGCTATCTGCTAGCAGTGATGTCTTATGATCGGTATTTAGCGATATGTAAACCCCTGCACTATTCAGCTCTGATGAATGCCAGGTTTTGCCTCCAGTTGGCTGCTGGGTCATGGTTCAATGGTTGTTTGGCTATTACCATTGTTATATTACTCATGTCACAGTTCATATTCTGTGGCCCAAATGAAATTGACCATTTGTATTGTGATCCCATCCCACTGATTAAACTTTCCTGTGGGGACACGCTCCTGATCATGTTGTTGAATTTCATCCTAGCCTGTGTATTCACTCTGCCTCCGTTCCTGTTAACCCTGACATCCTACGTGTGCATCATCACCACCATCCTGAGAATCCCTTCCACCACTGGGAGGCACAAAGCCTTTTCCACCTGCTCCTCCCACCTCATTGTGGTAACAATTTTCTACGGAACCCTAATGAGTGTCTCCATGTTACCAACACTCAATACACTGAGAGTGCTAAAGAAAGTGCTCTCTCTTTGCTACACGGTCCTGACTCCCCTGGTGAACCCCCTCATCTACAGCCTGAGAAACAGAGAGGTAAGGGAAGCCTTGAGCAAAGCACTCAGTCAATATGTGGCTTTCAAAAAAACATGCAGAGACTCTTAGATCATTACTGAGGCCAAGGTTTTCAAAGCTGCCCGGGAGATTTAGGCAGAAAGCCCCCACTGATATCAAGTTGAAAACTCCCATTGAATATGTCAGGGCTGATGGGGGAAAGCAATAGAGACGATCTGCATGGAGTTACCGAGGCAGGGTGTTTATGGTCCCCTGCTGTGTCTATGTAACAAAGAGGAATGTGAGGTTGTGGAGAATTCTATCCCCCTCTCATGTACAGCAGTGCAGCACTGACACATACAAGATGCTTTTTTTTTCTGCGTGGTGTTGACTTAACATTCACCTTATGTGAGGAGCATTGATGGCATCTGATAATGCACAGAGCTGTCTTGTCCTGTAAGGCACAAACTCCACTAAATAAAAATGCAAATCCATGTGTATATTCCTTGTTGTTCATTGTCAGGGCTGGCTCTAGGGACCAGCAAACCAAGCACGTGCTTGGGCAGCACATTTTCAAGGGCAGCATTCTGGCCATTTGTTTTTTCTGCTTCCGGTGGCAAAAGCCTAGAGCCGGCTCTGGCAGCAGCAGCGCGTCGTGTGTGGGGGGCGCCCTGTAGCCACTGCGGTTCGTGCCGCGGGGGACCAGCGCCCACACCTTGTGGCTGGGCCGGGCAGGCTTCGAGCGGGGGACACTCAGGCTGGGGGACACCCCACGGGGCACACGGAGCCGTCTGCAGGTGCCGCAGGGCGGCCGCTCCCCAGTGCTGCAGCTGGGGCTGGGCGAAGCGGCCCAAGCTGCCCAGGGACTGTGGCAGGGCGGCCAGAAGCAGCAGCAGCAGCGGGGCCATAGAGGGTGGGGTGCTGCCGTGCCGGGCCTGCATCCCGCTCTCCAGGACTCCGCTGCCTCTGGGACTACCCTGCCCTGGCTCCTCAGCCACCTGCCGGGGCGGTCCCCCAGCTCTGCCCTCCCTGGTCCCGGCCAGTACTGGAGGCAGGAGCCCTGGATGGAGGGACCCTGGACTGAAGTGCGGCCCGGGAGCCCCGCTGTTTACCCCGACCCTGCCAGCACCGGACTGATTGGAGGTGAGGGGGGAGCGGGCAGAGTCATCACTGGTGGCACCAGCACCAGGGCTGGGGCGGCAGGGGGTGCGGGTGGGGGGGGAGAGAGAGCCCAGGGCTGGGGTGTTAGAGGGTGCAGAAGGGGGAGGAAGAGAGAGCCCAGGGCTGGGGTGGGGGGCAGCCAAAATTTTTTTTGCTTGGGGCGGCAAAAAACCTAGAGCCGGCCCTGTTCATTGTTACTCTGTGTTGGACAGTAACATCTGGTAATCAAATTCCTACAGACTAATGCAAATAAAACAGTGTGGGTGATAGTATCAGAAGGTTTGTTGCTGTAAAACATTTCTTGTGCCCCCAAGGACAGACTGGAGGTCAGTGTTTTCCGTCTAAGTGGAAGGGGCACAGAGGGAGGTGGCCATAACCATGGTCACATCATGGAGTTTCTAACTGGAGGTGGAGGGAGACATAATTTTCACCATTTTTTTATTCCCAGCACAAACCCATTTTTGATGAAAATAAATGCGTGAGTAATAAAAATACCAAATCCTACTGAAGCATGTCAGGACGTCAGCCTGGGACACCCGCCACCCCCAAAGTAGTGCCTCTCACCATCCCCACCATATCCCCTTGCACACCAACCACCTGTATTGCCAGGGCTGGCTCTAGGTTTTTGGCCGCCCCAAGCAAAAAATTTTTTGGCTGCCCCCCACCCCAGCCCTGGGCTCTCTCTTCCCCCCACCCGCACTCCCTCCCGCCCCAGCCCTGGGCTCCCCCCCACCAGTGATGACTCTGCCCACTCCACCCTCACCTCCAGCTGGTCCAGCGCTGGCAGGGTCGGGGTAAGCAGCAGGGCTCCCGGGTCGCGCCTCAGCCCAGGGTCCCTCCATCCAGGGGTCCCGCTTCCAGGAGGGCAGAGCTGGAGGACCGCCTTGGCAGAGGGCTGAGGAGCCGGGGTAGTGTAGCCCCGGAGACAGTGGAGCCCCAGAGAGCGGGAAGCAGGCCCCGCACGGCAGCGCCCCATCCTCTATGGCCCCGCTGCTGCTGCTGCTTCTGGCCGCCCTGCCACAGCCCCTGGGCGGCTTGGGCCGCTTCACTCAGCCCCAGCTGCAGTGCTGGGGGGCGGCTGCCCTGCGGCACCTGCAGGCGGCTCCGTGTGCCCCGTGGGGTGTCCCCCAGCCTGAATGTCCCGCGCTCGAAGCCTGCCCGTTCCAGCCACAAGGTGTGGGTGCTGCTCCCCCACGGCGCGAACAGCAGCGGCTACAGGGCGCCCCCCATGCATGACGCGCTGCTGCTGCCAGAGCCGGCTCTAGGCTTTTGCCACCGGAAGCAAAAAAAAAAAAATGGCCAGAATGCTGTCCTTGAAAATGTGCTGCCCCAAGCATGTGCTTGGTTTGCTGGTCCCTAGAGCCGGCCCTGCTCACAACCATCCACCAGCATTCAGGTCACACCCCAAGTGTCTATGAATTGCCACGGCCCTGGTCCAGCAGCTCTGCCGCAGAAGCCTGTCTGCAAACACCAGCCACACCCTGGCCTCTGCCAGCCCTGGTTAGCACTTGCAGGGTGACCCAATCACACTCCCAGCCCTGGATCTTCCTCCAAAACTTGTATTCTTCACTGACCAGCTCTCTCCAGGACAGTTCAGGTATTATAGGTCCGTTGGGTCTATAAGGGTCAATGTACAGCAGTTTTATAACTTCCTTGGAGTTACCAAACAGTTCTGTTTAAACACAACACTGGATTCGTTTATTTAACTACAAAGAGGTAGGTGTTAAGAGAGAAGTAGAAGGCATTAAAGTCAATAATGTTTATAAGAGAAATGAAGATAAAACATTGTATAGTAATTTAACAAACTAGATTTGGTTCAAGGTGACAGTCTAACCAAATGTTTCCAGCAACAGAGCGAACCAAATTCTCAGCTCAGAACCCCTCCAAAGTCCAAAGGCTGGTTCCTTTGTTTTCTCAGGTGACAGAACCAGCGAGAGTGATAGAGCTAGATAGTGAAGGAATCCCTGGCGTGTTTTAGACCCTCCATTTTATAGGCCAGTCACCCTTTGAAATGGATTTTCAGGAAGGTTACCCCTAGATAAATGTCCTTCCCACTGTGAGGACGGAGACAGGGAGATTTGGTGTGAAAGAGGCTCCATCTTGTTTGCTAAAATGCCATTCGATCTGTTCTGCCCTCCCACCCCTTCGCTGCCTAACAATGGCCTGAGTTCAGGTCAGACTCAGCTAACCCTGATCCCTTTCCCCGACTCTGCCACCATCGCTGACTGAGCCTGAACAGGGAGGGCAGGGCCGCTCGTTAGTCATTGTCAGACAGCCTCTCACTGAGTGTCTCTCCCCATCTCCATCCCAGCTGCATTCCCTTTCTCATATTTCTGCTCCATTTCCACCGAGTGTTTGGTTCCATTCACAGCCAAGTTAGTGGTGTAATTCCAATGTCAGACACAAGGGAACTTTCACCTTCTCTGCGTGTGTTCAGGCTCTTATTCAGGAGACAGCCTGCCCCTCCCTAAGAAATTTATCTATCCCTCCCCCCCATTGCTGTAATACTTGGCTGGCCCAGAGTCTATAATATATTTATCCTTACAACACCCCTAAGAGATGGGGAACAGGCCCGGCTGCTGTTACTTCCTTTGTACAGCTGGGGAACAGAGATCTCCATTGTCCAATGGGAAGTCTCTGATGGAGCAGGGACCGGAACGACTAGAAGTGAGCCAATAACTGTGTTTTGGTTTAGTGACAGTTCCAGAAAATGAAGGAAAAAACAGAGTCAGGTTGAACTGAATTTGAACTTTTTTGGAATTTTCAGCAAACCACAGAAAGCAACAGAAAGTCCATTTGGGTTGAAAAAAAAAACGTGTAATTCAGCCAACATATTTTGCTTCCAGGCTTTTTGAAAGGCTAGATTTGAAAGGCACTTTAGGTACCCTACATTAAATGGACAGAGGAGAAAGAGGTGCTGCTTGACTTAATAACCTTTGGTCTAGTGGTTAGGAGCTCACCTGCAACATGGGATACCCAGTTGCAAATCTCAAACCTGGAACAGGGATCTGAATGAAGACCTTCTCTCTCTCTGCTGAGTGTCCTGTCCAGCAAGGTACAGGCCTCTCTGGATTGGTGTCTCTCAAACTGTCCCGTTAAAGCTGTCCCACTTTGTGTCAATAGTAAATATTTAATGGTCTTGAGATTTGAACCTGGGTCTCCAACATCCCGGATAAGTGTCATAACCACTGGGCTACAAGTTGAAAGAGAGAGTGCTTCTTTTCTTACCTTCTCCACCCATTTCATGAACAGCCCCTTTGTGAATTAACTCCGCCTCCCCTCAAATGTTTTGGGCTGAAAATTATAGGCAAATTGATGTCCAAGAGTTTTGGGTCAACCAAAAGTGCATTTTTGGCAAATAAACTATTGAAATGATTTTTTTCACCCAATTCTAAGGCCAAATGTGAGAGTAATGCCCTAAGTACTTTCTCCTGCCTTCATGGCTTCCAACTGTTTCCTTTCTCTCTGTCCCTCATCTCCTCTTGCAGCATAGCTCCCCCTGTTACTTTTGTCTTTCCATGTAGAAAAATCCTTCTTAACTAAACCACAAACCAATGCAATAATCACACTTAAAACCAAAAATGCCTGCCTCTTATGTGACATTTAGACACCGAGATTCTCTTTCCTCTGTGTGTTCGCTATATCTTGGGTTGGCTGAACTCATTTCACTTTTTTTTATCATTTCCACTGGTAATCTCGATGTTTATTTTTAAGCAATTTTATTCTTTTTATTCATTTAAATTTTCACCATGTTGGGTGAAATTATGTAGTGGGGATCAGACAATTCTTTAACGACAGGAGCTGTTGAGACTCAAAAAGTTAAAGCTTTATAACTGTTAGAATACAAATACTCAACATCATATGTCAAAATATATCCTTAAATCAAACTTTAATAAGTTCTCAAGCATCGTGTTTCTTACTTTGCCTATCTGCACATTTTTATTATGCTGGATGGAAAAATTATTGTCCTTTTTCTGTCTGCGGTAAAATCCAAATTTACCAATACCAATCTAAAATCCTTCCCTGCCTCATTATAGCCCTTTCCACACGCTGGGTTTGTTTTGTCTACTAAGATTGGAAGCTCTTTGAGACTCTCTCTCACTCTATTTTTTTTCAAAATTACTGCTTGCTCCCTATTGCCCATTATACAGTATAGCCGCTCCTTCCCCACCCCCACCCTCTGCTGCCCCTAGTGCCCATTATACAGTATAGCTGCCCCTTCCTTACCCCAACCCTCTGCTGCCCCCTAGTGCCCATTATACAGTATAGCCGCCCCTTCCCTGTCCCCACCCTCTGCTTCCCCTAGTGCCCATTATACAGTATAGCCGCCCCTTCCCCACCCCCACCCTCTGCTGCCCCTAGTGCCCATTATACAGTATAGCCGCCCCTTCCCATCCCTCACCCTCTATCAGGGTAGCTGTTATACAACACAGCCAGTTGGAGGCAAAACCTTGTATTAATAAGAGCTGAATATTGCAGGGGTTTACACATCGCTAAATACCAACCATAAGACATCACTGCTAGGAAATAGCATTCCGTAGCTGCCAGCAGGGCCAGCTCTAGGCACCAGCAAACCAAGCACGTGCTTGGGGCAGTACATTTACAAGGGCAGCATTCTGGCCATTTTTTTTGTGTGCTTCCGGCGGCAAAAGCCTAGAGCCAGCCCTGGCAGCAGCAGCGCGTTGTATGCGGGGGGCGCCCTGTAGCTGCTGTTCGCGTCGTGGGGGAGCAGCACCCACACCTTGTGGCTGGGCCAGGCAGGCTTCCAGTGGGGGACACTCAGGCTGGGGGACACCCCACGGGGCACACGGAGCCACCTGTAGGTGCCGCAGGGCGGCCGCCCCCAGCGCTGCAGCTGGGGCTGGGCAAAGCGGCCCAAGCCGCCCAGGGACTGTGGCAGGGCGGCCAGAAGCAGCAGCAGCAGCGGGGCCATAGAGGGCGGGGTGCTGCCGTGTGAGGCCTGCGTCCCGCTCTCCGGGGCTCCGCTGTCTCTGGGGCTACCCTGCCCCGGCTCCTCAGCCCTCTGCAGGGGCGGTCCCCTGGCTCTGCCCTCCTGGAGGCGGGAGCCCTGGATGGAGGGACCCTGGGCTGAGGTGTGGCCCGGAAGTCCCGCTGCTTACCCCGACCCTGCCAGCGCTGGACCAGCTGGAGGTGAGGGGGGAGAGGGCAAAGTCATCACTGGTGGGGGGGAGCCCAGGGCTGGGGCGGGAGAGGGTGTGGGTGGGGGGGAAGAGAGAGCCCAGGGCTGGGGTGGGGTGCAGCCAAAAAATTTTTTGCTTGGGGCGGCCAAAAATCTAGAGCCGGCCCTGGTCTTGCCCCAGTCCGGTGCTCCGCGCAGCTCCCGGAAACAGCGGCATGTCTCCCCTCTGGCTCCTACATGTAGCCACAGCCAGGGAGCTCTGCATGCTGCACCTGCCCCAAGCGCCGCCCCCACAGCTCCCATTGGCTGGAAACTACAGCCAATGGGAACTGCTAGTCTCTAAGCTGCCAAAAGGATTCTTTGTTGTTTTTGTAAACTCACAGGGATCCTCACTGTCTGAATTAGTTCACATTTACCACGTTAGTACATTGGCCTTTTTGTTAGCCTGGGATCGAATTTTGGGTTTGAGTTTTGATACTTTTATATCCTTATTAATGTGTGTGAATGAGGAACAAAGATGCTGTGTGTTGCATTTCCCAGAACCATATGGGGCTTTTAGCACAATGAGAAGAGATGAGGAATAGAGCTAAAGTGTTGCTGAGTAGAGTCGGAGTTTAATATATGAGTGTACACTTGAAGGACAGTCCTGCCTCAACTCCACTCCCTAGATAAGGTGAAACAACCAGTTGGGAGGGACAAGGGGGATGGGGGGGAAGGTATAAGAAATAGTAAAAGCCAAAGAAATGCCTGTACCTGATCAAAGCAGAACCTCATTCCTTACTCCTCCTGTGGAATACAAAACAGGTGATACCAAAGCCCCCAGACTCAAGACTATAAGTTGCAAGGGGTGGGACTGTGGGCATGCATGGCAGGTATATTTGGGCCTGTGAAGAAGGAGGAGGGGAGAACAGGGACACTGGGAAACAAGGCTCTGCGGCATCAGAGTTATGGACATACTTGCTTGAAACTAACCCCAATAAACATTGTACTGCCTGCACTTCAGACTTCTGGGCTTCTGCTTTGTGTCTGCGTGACAAGAACCGGGGGAGGGGTGAAGGGGAAACCCTTAAGATCTTGGTGCCCTGACTTCGATGCATAATGTTGGACAGGTGAATAGCAGCCAGGTAAGTCCCTCTTGCCAACAATCCACGCAGCTGCTTGGCAGGGATATGCCAGGCGCTCATGATGGTTGGTTCGGGTTCTTGCAAGCTAGGTAACAGATTTTTAAAATAGATGGATATGAAAGAATCAGAGCCCATTCCAGGTATGGTGGTCAACCTGGGATGAGATTAAAAAGGAAATGGGGAAGGTGTTGGGGACCCAGAGGGATGGGGGCTGGCTGAGGAGCCCACCCTCATTGGTAAATGGGTAGCAGAAGAATGTCCGTGCCCATGGGGACAGGATGTCTTCCAGGGAAAGGAGGCACTAAAGTCCATTTGTAAGAGGTTTGAAGTAAAGGCAGCATTATGGAAGGCTGCCACTAATCTTTCAAGTGTGGTGCTACTCCAGGAAAGGCAACTGTTTTAACCCAGGGAGCCCTACTCTTTGCTCAGAGCTAACTATATCCTTTTCTTCTTCTTCTTTTTCTTCTTCTTCTCCACCACAGTTTGCTAAATTTGCTGCTATTAGCCTATACTTTAAAACAACCTCACTGGGTTAATTGGTTGCTTTCCACCCTGCCCCCCCTTTCACACTTTATTTTTTCTGAAATTTTAATGGAGGGTACTTTGGATACGTATGTGAAATGATTTTGTGGACAAAGCATGACCGGGGTCTGCTGTATTCCATTGAAATTTTTAGAATAAAAGACCCATGGACGACCATGGAGACAAATGTTTTCCTGTCTTTTTGAACAATCCCAAGGGAAAGATAGCACAGACTAAGGCAGCTGTGTTGCAGGGATTGTACTTGGTGGCTTAGCCCTGGTCTACACCACGAATTTATCAGCGTTAGATCGATTTAACCCTGCACCCGTCCACAGGACAAAGCCATTTTAGTCGACTTAAAGGGCTCTTAAAATTTCTGTACTCCTCCCTGATGAGGGGATTAGCACTGAAATCGACCCTGCTGGGTCGAATTTGGGGTAGTGTGGATGCAATTTGACGGTATTGGGCTCGGGAGCTATCCCATTGTGACCGCTCTGGACAGCACTCTCAACTGAGATGCACTGGCCAGGTAAACAGGAAAAGCCCCGTGAACTTTTGAATTTCATTTCCTGTTTGGCCAGCATGGCTAGCTCAGAGGTGACCATGAAGATCTCAGCAGCACAGGTGACCATGGAGTCCCAGAATCGCAAAAGAGCTCCAGCATGGACCGAATGGGAGGTACTGGATCTGATTGCTGTATGGGGAGACGAATCCATGCTATCAGAACTCCGTTCCAAAAGACGAAATGCCAAAACTTTTGAAAAAATCTCCAAGGGCATGAAGGACAGAGGCTATAACAGGGACTTGCAGCAGTGCCCTGTGAAACTTAAGGAGCTCAGGCAAGCCTACCAAAGAGCCAGAGAGGGAAACAGCCGCTCCAGGTCAGAGCCCCAGACATGCCGCTTCTATGATGAGCTGCATGCATTCTAGGGGGTGCCTCCACAACTACCCCACCCCTGTGCATGGACTCCGTCAATGGATTCTCATGCAACAGGTATGCAGATTTTGGGGACGAGGAAGATGATGATGATGAGGCGGTTGAAGATAGTGCACAGCAAGCAAGAGGAGTAACCGTTTTACCCGACAGCCAGGAACTGTTTTTCACCCTGGATCTAATAACCTCCCAACCGACCGAAGGCGGGCTCCCGGACCAAGAAGACAGAGAAGGGACCTCTGATGAGTTTACCTTTGTAAATATAATAACATGGTTTAAAAGAAAGTGTGTTTAATGATTAATTAGCCCTGAAGGCTTGGGATGCATTCGCCGACAGTACAGCTACTGGAAAAGTCTGTTAACGTGTATGGGGATGGAGCGGAAATCCTCCAGGGACATCTCAATGAAGCTCTCCTGGATGTACTCCCAAGCCTGTGGGAGGAGGGGTGAAACGATCATCACAGAGAATTGTGTGTGTGTGTGTGTGGGGGGTTAGTTGGGTTTGTGCTGCATGTTAATCCAAAAACTGCAGCCCCTCCTTTTTAAATGGCCAACCCAACGGGTGTTTGGTATGTGAAATGAGGGCGTTGCTGTTGGAAACCATTCCCACGTGTTATGAAGGTTAAAGAAGCAAGAAGACTGTGGCTTACCATGGCTGCCTGCAAGCCGAATTCCCATTACAAGCTAAGGTGAACAAGATTTCTCCCTCCTCCTTATGACACCTGAAAACTTCTATCATGTCCCCTCTCAGTCTTCTCTTTTCCAAACTAAACAAACCCAATTCTTTCAGCGTTCCTTCATAGGTCATGTTCTCAAGACCTTTAATCATTCTTGTTGCTCTTCTCTGGACCCTCTCCAATTTCTCCACATCTTTCTTGAAATGCAGTTCCAAGAACTCGACATAATACTCCATTCGAGGCCTAACCAGTGCAAAGTAGAGCGGAAGAATGACTTCTCGTGTCTTGCTCACAACACACCTGTTAATACATCCCAGAATCATGTTTGCTTTTTTTGCAACAGCATCACACTGTTGACATGTTTAGCTTGTGGTCCACTATAATCCCTAGATCCCTTTCTGCTGTACTCCTTCCTAGACAGTCTCTTCCCATTCTGTATGTGTGAAACTGATTTTTCCTTCCTAAGTGGAGCACTTTGCATTTGTCTTTGTTAAACTTCATCCTGTTTACCTCAGACCATTTCTCCAATTTGTCCAGGTAATTTTGAATTATGACCCTGTCCCCCAAAGCAGTTGCAATCCCTCCCAGTTTGGTATTATCCGTAAACTTAATAAGCATACTTTCTATGCCAATCTCTAAGTTTTTAATGAAGATATTGAACAGAGCCGGTCCCAAAACAGACCTCTGCGGAACCCCACTTGTTATGCCTTTCCAGCAGGATTGGGAACCATTAATAACAATTCTCGGAGTATGGTTATGCACCAGTTATGCACCCATCTTATAGTAGCCCCATCTAAATTGTATTTGCCTAATTTATCAATAAGAATATCATGCGAGACCATATCGAATGCCTTACTAAAGTCTAGGTATACCACATCCACAGCTTCTCCCTTATCCACAAGACTCATTATCCTATCAAAGAAAGCTATCAGATTGGTTTGACACGATTTGTTCTTTACAAATCCATGCTGGCTATTCCCTATCACCTTACCACCATCAAGTGTTTGCAGATGATTTCCTTAATTACTTGTTCCATTATCTTTCCTGGCACAGAAGTTAAACTAACTGGTCTGTAGTTTCCTGGGTTGTTTTTATTTCCCTTTTTATAGCTGGGCACTATATTTGCCCTTTTCCAGTGTTCTGGAATCTCTTCTGTCTCCCATGATTTTCCAAAGATAATAGCTAGAGGCTCAGATACCTCCTCTATTAGCTCCTTGAGTATTCTAGGATACATTTCATCAGGCCCTGGTGACTTGCAGGCATCTAACTTTTCTAAGTGATTTTTAACTTGTTCTTTTTTTATTTTATCTGCTTAACCTACCCCCTTCCCATTAGCATTCACTATGTTAGGCATTCCTTCAGACTTCTCGGTGAAGACCGAAACAAAGAAGTCATTAAGCATCTCTGCCATTTCCTAGTTTCCTGTTACTGTTTCTCCCTCTTCACAAAGCAGTGGGCCTACCCTGCCTTTGGTCTTCCTCTTGCTTCTAATGTATTGATAAAAAGTCTTCTTGTTTCCCTTTATTCCTGTAGCTAGTTTGAGCTCATTTTGTGCCTTTGCCTTTCTAATCTTGCCCCTGCATTCCTGTGTTGTTTGCCTATATTCATCCTTTGTAATCTGTCCTAGTTTCCATTTTTTATGAGACTCCTTTTTATTTTTTAGATCATGCAAGATCTCGTGGTTAAGCCAAGGTGGTCTTTTGCCACAATTTCTATCTTTCCTAACCAGCGGAATAGCTTGCTTTTGTGCTCTTAATAGTGTCCCTTTGAAAAACTGCTAACTCTCCTCAGTTGTTTTTCCCCTCAGTCTTGATTCCCATGGGACCTTACCGATCAGCTCTCTGAGCTTACCAAAATCTGCATTCCTGAAATCCATTGTCTCTATTTTGCTGTTCTCCCTTCTGCAGGGATACCAATGTGCTGTTCTTGGACTGAGACTCCTGGCACTTTGCTCTGAAGTTTCTATTTAGCTTTAACATTTAAGGGGGTAACCGGAAGCGGGGGAGGAGTTTTTGAAAACTTATGGAATGAATTCCTGACACTTGATGTTCTACTGATTCGATTGCACAGTTTGTTTTATTATTCCTAGACTCAAGCCATGGCTGACACACACTGGGGAAACCAAACAACCATCACGGAATTCATCATCTTGGGATTCGGGGATATCCCTGACCTGCAAATTTTTCTCTTTCTGCTGTTCCTAGTGATCTACATCACAACAGTGGCCAGAAACTAACTGGGCTGAGGTTGATGGTGGGATGGAAATTATTGAAATCATGGTGGAATTCCTCAAGGGCTTCTTTTCCATGGGTCCAGATGATGAAGAGGTCATCAATGTATTGCAAGTAGAGTAGGGGCGTTAGGGGACGAGAGCTAAGGAAGCGTTGTTCTAAGTCAGCCATAAAAATGTTGGCATACTGTGGGGCCATGTGGGTACCCATAGCAGTGCCGCTGACTTGAAGGTATATATTGTCCCCAAATGTGAAATAGTTGTGGGTGAGGACAAGGTCACAAAGTTCAGCCACCAGGTTAGCTGTGACATTATCGGGGATACTGTTCTTGATAGCTTGTAGTCCATCTTTGTGTGGAATATTGGTGTAGAGGGCTTCTACGTCCATAGTGGCCAGGATGGTGTTTTCTGGAAGATCACCGATGGATTGTAGTTTCCTCAGGAAGTCAGTCGTGTCTCGAAGATAGCTGGGAGTGCTGGTAGCGTAGGGTCTGAGGAGAGAGTCCACATAACCAGACAAGCCTGATGTTAGGGTGCCAATGCCGGAGATGATGGGGCGTCCAGGATTTCCAGGTTTATGGATCTTGGGTAGCAAATAGAATACCCCTGGTCGGGGTTCTAGGCATGTGTCTGTACAGATTTGTTCCTGTGCTTTGTCAGGGAGTTTTTTTAGCAGATGGTGTAGTTTCTTTAGGTAATCCTCAGTGGGATCAGAGGATAATGGCCTGTAGAATGTGGTGTTAGAGAGCTGTCTAGCAGCCTCTTGGTCATATTCCAATTTATTCTTGATGACGACAGCACCTCCTTTGTCTGCCTTTTTGATTATCATGTCAGGGTTGTTTCTGAGGCTGTAGATGGCATTGTGTTCAGCATGGCTGAGGTTATGGGGCAAGTGATGTTGCTTTTCCACAATTTCAGCCTTTGTACATTGATGGAAGCAATCTATGTAGAAATCCAGTCTGTTGTTTCGACCGTCCGGAGGAGTCCACGCAGAATCCTTTTTTTTGGAGTGCTTGTAGGGGGGATTCTGTGGGTTAGTATGCTGTTCAGAGGTATGTTGGAAATATTCTTTGAGTTGGAGACGTCGAAAGTAGGATTCTAGGTCACCGCAGAACTGTATCATGTTCGTGGGTCTGGAGGGACAAAAGGAGAGGCCCCGAGATAGGACAGACTCTTCTGCTGGGCTAAGAGTATAGCTGGAAAGATTAACAATATTGCTGGGTGGGTTAAGGGAACTACTGTTGTGGCTTCTTGTGGCATGTGATTATTGTGTGTGATCGAACCAGCACATACTATCAGATTCCATCCCAAATGGTCGAGCTAGTTTGGACAATCCTCCATTTTTCTGTGAATATCCAGTGGACTTATGATATGGATAAAAGCTGCAGGAACAGCTCGATGTAACTGCCTACAATTGGACACATTTAAAATATATTCTCCAGAATGGTGTTAAAAGAATCTCAGTCCTGTTGAAGGAGGAGAAGCAATGCTTTTGGTGGTGGCCTGGATGTTGGACCATATGACAATGGTCAGGGTTCTCAATGTTACTGTGGGTCATTGTGGCTGTTGGCTTATTATTGAGTATACTAATCCTACAATGTATAGTGTGATGGTTCAGGGGGGCAGAGATACATAAAGCACAACCACTAATTGTAACATATAAGTAATATAATAGGCCTTCCACCAAAGTGTAACAGATAACACGGACCCAACCTTATCGGGTCCATCACTATGGGGAATCTGAGTCACTAATTGGAATATATGTGCAGTATGCCCATACAAGAGATGGTGCAGGGCACTATACTGCATAGGGGCCAGTGGGGCAAATGGAGCACCAACACATTCCATCTTGATACCTTGCACTATCAGAAAATGGGTTGTTGCAGATGTTTTCTGTAGATTGTGAGATAAAAGATGTTTTTAACTCTTTGGGAATTGCTTGTTGCCACAGATGGTCTTTGTAATAATGGGGGGTTAAAACTCCCTTTAGCTTATCAATCATGTAAAATGAGATACTATAAAGGAAGTTCCATAAGTAAACAGGTACATTGGGATACAGGAAACAGAACACATGGTGGGATCAGTGGTGGGAAATAGTTTCTCCTTCCCCACACAGCCATTTCTTTGTCCCTGTAGCTGACTTGGCTGTGGGTGGTCCCGCTTAGTGGTGGAAGTGAGAGTTCAGCTTACCAGTTAGAGTTGTCTCCAGGTTGAGCAGAGTCCAGGGAATCAGCTGAGGGTCAGTACTGGAGGGACAGAAGCTAAATGACTGAGCTGGGAGTTAAACTGGTTTCATAAGCCAGAGGTGGAGCTAGGGACAGCACTGGAGAAACAGAAGCCAAATGCCAGGTTTTTTCTTCCTCACAAATGAACAAAGCCGGGTGGGGAGTGCTTGGCCGCTGAGCCCTGAGCCGCCGCAGGAGCTGGCTGCGCCTGCGGCGATGTTGGGGCCGCGTGGGGCGTGATGGCCAAGGAGCCGGCCCCCTCTCTCCTCCGGCCGCACCTGCCGCCCCCCCCATGGCTCCTCCGGCAGTGTTGCCCCCGGCGAAAGCCCGGCAGGCGCCGCTTTTGGGAAAAGGGGTGAGGGGTAGCGGCTGCTTCCCTTGCACCCCGCTAGCTATGTTACTGAACCTGGGCAGCATGAGATGGTAGAGTTTAGAATCCTGACAAAAGGAAGAAAGGAGAACAGCAAAATATGGACCATGGACTTCAGAAAAGCAGACTTTGATTCCCTAAGGGAACTTATGGGCAGGATCCCCTGGGAGGCTAATATGAGGGGAAGAGGAGTCCAGGAGAGCTGGCTGTATTTTAAAGAACCCTTACTGAGGATTCAGGAACAAACCATCCCAATGTGCAGAAAGCATAGCAAATATGCTTGTCTTATGTTACCAGATTTACCCGTTACTTTGGGGTATGCTCATTTATTAGGCTTACTCTTCTGGAGGGCGGGGGTTCCTGTACTTTTATCAGTGTACGGTTTGTGTCATTTGTGTTTTCATGTGCAGCTCTACCTCTCCCTGCTGCAAGTTCCCTCCCAGTGGAGCTATGCTGAAGGACCTAGGTTCCCCAGTGCTGGGTTTCTCCAGCCCCAGAATCAGATGAACAGACACACACACATTAACAGAGCACATCTGAGAGGACCAGGTTAATCAGCATTCCCAAGCTGACCCCTTATATGTCCCTGGACTCAGTAGGCTGGGTTGAGCAGCACTTCCAAGCTGCCAACCTCAGATGTCCCAGGTTCAGCACGTCCCTATCCCCATGTTCACGTTACAGTTTTTCTGGTAGTAACCCACTTGATGAGCAAACACCACAGAATTTTTGGGTGCTGCAGGAATCTTTTAGCTTTTAGCTTAGGAATGAGGCGCGTTGCTGCAGAGTGAATGAGGAAACCAAAAAACACCCACGAGGGGGAAAGAGAGAAAGAGAAGCAACCAGCTTAATCATGGAAGTTATTTTTTTCCAGGTAATAATCATAGGGGATGCAAACAAACAAAACAGTCATATTATTAAATCTAACTTAAATTAGATTATAAAAGTCAGGTTTACAAAACTATAATGGATCACATAAGTCAGAAGGCTATACCTAGAAAATACACAGAGAGAGAGAGAGAGAGATGGGTTCTCACCACTCCATGAAGCTTGAATCAACTGGGGGTCCAAGGTGGTGGTGGTAGTTGAGGGTCGGGTGTGCTGGAGACAGGCATAGTCCCCAGCATGATCTGTCAGGAGAAGATGAAGTCCCAATGGAACTGATGGAGATTTTGGATCCAGGCATCAGAACATTTACTTGAGCATGGGTAGGAGTTTTTGTAGAGAAACAACAATGGTTCAAGGGAAAACATTAGATTTGTTTATGTGTAAACAAGAGAGAATACCAAAGTTGTTTTAGTCAGGCTAGACCATGGGAGCTGCTCATTCTAGGCTTAGGGTGGTGTTCCTTGGAGGGAGCTCACAATGCAATTAGGGAGTTTCAGTATTTTGGATACCAATAAAGGATTTATTACTAGAACTGGTCTGATAACTACTGAGCCGGGTGTGTGCAGGCGTAGGTTCATTAACATCTGGAGCAGAGATCCCCATCATGCAGTGCTCCCCTGCTTTTCTGGTCCCAGAGTTCCGTGCACTTCTTGCCTTGGAATCTCTATTCTCCATTCTGTCCTATCTTCGATGCAAATGAGGCCAGGGAGTTTCCTTAATCCTGTTGTCCTTTATCCCAGGTGTTTAGGTGTGTCTCCCACTGCCTTTTCATTGCTTTTTGTAAGTCTTTCTTCTGATGCAGACTTGATCAAGCAGAGGCTGTGTGTGGGGGGGTGGTCTTTTGTGAGTCAGATAGGCTAGGTAACACTTAAAAGAGAAATCTTTGGTGAGCTTAAACACAAAAAGGAATCTTACAAGAAGTGGAAACTTGGATCGATGTTTAGGGAGGAGTATAAAGATGTTGCTCAATCATACAGGGGTGTAATCAGGAAGGCCAAAGTGCAATTGGAGTTGCAGCTAGAAAGGGATGTGAAGGGTAACTAGAAGGGTTTCTACAGTTATGTAAGCAACAAGAAGAAGGTAAGGGAAAGTGTGGGACCCTTACTGAATGGGGGAGGCAACCTAGTGACAGAGGATGTGGAAAAAGCTGAAGTACTCAACGCTTTTTTTGCCTCAGTCTTCACAGACAAGGTCATTTCCCAGACTTCTGCACTGGGCAGCACAGTATGGGGAGGAGATGAACAGCTCTCAGTGGTGAAAGAACAGGTTAAGAACTATTTAGAAAAGCTGGACATGCACAATTCCATGGGGCTGGATGCAATGCATCCGAGGGTGCTGAGGGAGTTGGCTGATGTGATTGCACACCATTGGCCATTATCTTTGAAAACTTGTGGCGATCACGGGAGGTCCTGGACAATTGGAAAAAGGCAAATATAGTGCCCATCTTTAAAAAAGGGAAGAAGGATAATCCGGGGAACTACAGAACAGTCAGCCTCACCTCTGTCCCAGGAAAAATCATGGAACAGGTCCTCAAGGAATCCATTTTGAAGCACTTGGAGGAGAGGAAGGTGATCAGGAACAGTCCATATGGATTCACCAAGGGCAAGTTATGCCTGACCAACCTGATTGCCTTCTATGATGAGATAACTGGCTCTGTGGATGAGGGGAAAGCAGTGGACGTGATATACCTTGACTTTAACAAAGCTTTTGATACAGTCTCCCACAGTATTCTTGCCAGAAAGTTAAAGAAGTATGGATTGGATGAATGGACTATAAGGTGGATAGAAAGCTGGCTAGATCATTGGGCTCAATGGGTAGTGATCAATGGCTTGATGTCTAGTTGTCAGCCAGTCTCAAGCAGAGTGCCCCAGGGGTCAGTCCTGGGGCTGGTTTTGTTTGACATCTTCATTAATGATTTGGATTTGGATGATGGGATGGATTACACCCTCAGCGAGTTTGTGGATGACACTAAGATGAGGGGAAAGGTAGATATGCTGGAGGATAGGGATAGGGTCCAGAGTGACCTAGACAAATTGGAGGATTGCGCCAAAAGAAATCTGATGAGGTTCAACAAGCACAAGTGCAGAATCCTGGACTTAGGACAGAAGAATCCCTTGCACCGCTATAGGCTGGGGGCCGACTGGCTAAGCAGCAGTTCCCCAGAAAAGGACACTGGGATAACCGTGGATGAGAAGCTGCATAGGAATCAGCAGTGTGCCCTTGTCGCCAAGAAGGCTTTACAGCATTGTCATAAATATAAAAGGAAGGGTAACAATCTTTACACATGCAGTAACATCAAATCCCTCCTGGCCAGAGGTACAAAATCACTTACCTGAAAGGGGTTAATCAGTTCAATTAACCTGGCTGGCACCTGACCAGAAGGACCAATGTGGAAAGAAGATACTTTCAAATCTGGAGGGAAGTGGGGGAGAAGGAGGTTTTGTTTGTGCTCTTTTTGTGTGTTCTCTCTCGGACAGAGAGGGACCCGGCAGAAAAAAAACATCTCCTAAAGCCCTACCTGGAATAAGCATCTAAAATTACAAAAATTGTAAGTAATAGTAAGGAAATGCGTTAGATTATCTTTTGTTTTACCTTGTGAATTTTCCTTATGCTAAGAGGTAATTTTATTCCTGTTTTGTAACTGGGAAGCAGAATCAGAGGGGAATCCTCTGTGTTTTAAATCTTTTTATTTATCCTTTCAAGTTATCTTGCATCCTGATTTTGCAGAGGTGCTTTTTTTACTTTTTTTCTTTATAATAAAATTCTTTTAAGAACCTGATTGATTTTCAGTGTCCTAAAAAAACAGAGATTTGGTCTGTGCTCGCTTTGTTTAACCTATTGGTTGATATATTATTCTCAAGCCTCCCCAGAAAAGGGTGTGAAGGGGCTTGGGGGGATATTTTTGTGGGGGATAGGGCTCCAAGTGGCCCCTCCCTGAATATTTGTTTAAATCATTTAGTGGTGGCAGCAATACCGTCCAAGGACAAGGAAAGAAATTTGTGCCTTGGGGAAGTTTTTAACCTAAGCTGGTAGAAATAAGCTTAGGGGGTCTTTCATGTGGGTCCCCACATCTGTACCCCAGAGTTCAGAGCGGGGAGGGAACAGTGACAAGCATATTTGGCTGCATTAGTAGGAACATTGCCAGTAAATCGAAGGAAGTGATTATTCCCCTCTATTCGGCACTGCTGAGGCCACATCTGGAGTATTGCATCCAGTTTTGGGCCCCCAATACAGAAAGGATGTGGACCAATTGGAGAGTCCAGCAGAGGACAATGAAAATGATTAGGGAGCTGGGGCACATGACTTACGAGGAGAGGCTGATGGAAGTGGGCCTATTTAGTCTGCAGAAGAGTGTGGGGGGATTTGATAGCAGCCTTCAACTCCCTGAAGGGGGATTCCAAAGAGGATGGATCTCGGCTGTTCTCAGTGGTGTCAGATGACAGAAGAAGGAGCAATGGTCTCAAATTGCAGTGGGAGCAGGCTAGTTTCTATATTAGGAAAAATATTTCAATGGGAAGGTGGTGAAGCACTGGAATGGGTTACCTAGGGAGGTGGTAGAATCTCCTTCCTTAGAGGTTTTTAAGGCCCAGTTTGACAAAGCCCTGGTTGGGATGATTTGGTTTCGGTTGGTCCTGTTTTAAGCAGGGGATTTGAGTAGATGACCTCTTGAGTTCTCTTCCAACCCTAATCTTCTATGATTCTAAATTAATGGGACTAGTCATAGAGCAGGGGTTGGCAACGTTCGGCACGCAGCTCGCCAGGGTAAGCACCCTAGCGGGCCGGGCCAGTTTATTTACCTGCTGACGTGGCAGGTTCGGCCGATCGCGGCCCCCACTCGCTGCGATTCGCTGTCCCGGGCCAATGGGGGTGGCGGGAAGCGACGCGGGCCGAGGGATGTGCTGGCCGTGGCTTCCTGCCTCCCCCATTGGCCCGGGACGGCCAGTGGGGGCTGAGATCAGCCGAACCTGCCGCGTCAGCAGGTAAATAAACTGGCCCGGCCCGCCAGGGTGCTTACCCTAGCGAGCCACGTGCCGAACGTTGCCGACCCCTGTCATAGAGTAAAGTACTTCCCCATGTGAGTGAGGAAGGAAGAATTGGCCCTTTAAATTGGCAGTGGTTGGAGTGCTTTCTAAAGGGTAGACTGTGATTTCTTCACTTATACTGGAAAACGGTTACTGTCACTCATAGCTCCATTGATTTCAGTGGGATTATTCATGTATGTAACTATTCATTAATGTGACCAAGGGGGTAAGCTGGCCCTCAGCACCCAGAACTGATCACTAGCACCCTAGGTGGCAGATTTTAACTAGTGTAACATGAGTTTGAAACACATTCTGCATCCCATTCCCTGAGCTGTGAAGCACTTAACTGTTCTTCCTGTTTGGTCACTACCGCATGGTCTCATTTAATTGGTGTAATTTAACATCAATTTCATTTTAGCCTTAACAACTACTGAGAAGTCTGTAAGCACCTCCTATCTCTAGGCATTTAGTGCAATGGGCCAAATTCATCTTGAATGTAATGCTGTGCACTCCAGTGGTGCTACACCAATTGAGCCCTCTGAATTTTAACAATCCCCTCTGAAACTTGTTTGAAGTTGGAACATTTTTCATGGTCATTGTAAAAGACTTTTTAATAATGCCCTGTGGGATCCATTAATATGAACATCCTTTCATTGTTAGCTGATTAGCAGAGCTTAATTTGAAGGGATAAAATGATAAAAATTACAGATCAATAATGTTCTTGTAATAAAAGTCCATAGGGCCACTACATCAGGTAGCTATCAAGGTGCTCAGTTACCAATGTGTTGGGCACCTGAAATACACCTAAAGTGTATATATATTTTGATTTTTTTATCCATTATATTGATCCCAGTTTCAAGCTGACTGCAAAGTTACATTTGATATTTTCCATTGCTGTTTGTAGTGCTGTAGCTGTATTTGTCCCAGGATATTGGAGAGACATAAGAACATAAGAACAGCCATAATGGGTCAGACCAATGGTCCATCTAGCCCAGTATCCTGTCTTCCAAACTGGGTGCAGTAATATTTTTGTTGGACAAACTTCTAAGCTACACACCACTCTTCTTCAGGTCTGGGAAAGATATTCACAACGTTCCAACTAAATACAAGGTGGAACAGATTGTTTAGCATAAGTCGTTAATACTTATTCTAAGGGACCATTCAAGGTGAACTGGACCGTTAACACCTCTGCAGTCATAACAAGGGGGTTAGTAAGTTACAGGAAAACAAAGGGGTTAGTGAGTTACAGATTGTTGGAATAAGCCATAAATCCAGTGTCTCTGTTCAGTTCATGATTTTTAGTGTCTAGCAAAGTAATGAATTTAAGCTCCTGGGCTCATCTCTTACAGGTGTTGGGCAGGTTTCCCTTGAGAACAAGGACTGAGAGGTAAGATATGGAGTGATGGCTTTGTGAAAAGTGTTTGCCCACAGCTGTTATGATGTTTTTGTCTGTAATTACACTGCTTTACAGCCAAAATGCTTCTGAAATAAATGTAGTCAAACTTTACTAATTCTGGGTCACTGAGAACGAAAATGATGCTTAAAATTGTTGATTGGCTCTAGTTTTCAAGATATGCTATTGGGTCAGTATATACGACCCTTGACTTGGGAATGGCGGAGGATAAATGAGTTATAAAGGGAAGGGATCTCAATTTAAACCAGAAATGACGAAAAGACATCTTTGACTGGATCTATGAATAAATCTATGACTGGGTTTGGACAGTACTTGCTTTTTAGGCAAAACAATGAATGATGCAATCTGAAGCTGGTATTGCATCATACGTGATATGAATTGCATCATGTTATTCCTAGAAGTCATGGATGATGCAATCATATCGAAGCTTACATCACTCTGCTGAACAAATTGCCCTATATCAACTCTAGAAATCATACAGTGTCGTGCTCTCTTATTTGTCAGTGTTTGATTTTGCAAAGGGACACATTTCTGTTTAGCCAAAGTGAGCACAGATGCCTCGTACTTGTGTGAACAGTGCAGATAGCTTCTGCTATGTTTGTGGTGAAATGACTTTTGCATCACAAAAGCTCAGTATAACCACTATGGTTAAGAAAGCCTATCACCTTTATTTTGGCTGCAAAATTGGAGATCAGGACAAGAGGTGGGCCCCACACATATGCTGCAACACTTGTGCAACAAATCTTCACCAGTGGTTGAACAGGAAAAGGAAATCTATGCCTTTTGCAGTGCCAATGATTTGGAGAGAGCAAACAGATCATACCAGCAATTGTTACTTCTGCATGGTGCCTCCAGTTGGGAAAGGTGTGTCAAAGAAGAAAAAGTGGACTGTGCATTATCCAAACATTCCATCGGTTATACGCCCAGTACCCCACGGAGAAGTACTGCCGGTTCCTGATGCACCAGAATCATTCTCACTTGAGTCAGACGAGGAAGAGAATGAAACTTCTGGTCCTGAACCATCAATGTCACAGGCCCCACATTTTCTCCCATCCTCCTCCTCTGAACCACACCTCATAACACAAGGTGAACTGAATGACCTTGTCAGGGATTTGGAACTACCCAAGAGTAAGGCAGAGCTGTTGGGCTCCAGACTACAGCAGTGGAATCTCCTGGCAGGTGATGTTAGGGTTTCCATGTTCCATGACCGTCAAAAGGATCTTGTCCCATTCTTCTTCATGGAAGGTGATCTTATAGCCTGCAACTACATCGATGGTGTAAAAAAAGCTGTTTTACTGCATAATGGCAATGGTTTGCCATCAATTCCAGTTGGTCATGCAGTCCATATGAAGGAAACCTATGACAACATGAAACAACGTTTGAGATGAATAAACTATGACCAACATCAGTTGCAGCTTTGTGGCAATTTGAAGGTTGTTGCTCTCTTGCTTGGTCTGCAGACTGGATACACAAAGTACTGCCATTTTCTCTGCGAATGGGATAGTCATGCAAGAGATTCCCACTACATCAAGAAAGATTGGCCACTCCGACAGTCATTGGAGCCTGGGAGGAAAAGTGTTCAGCATTCACCACTTGTTGAATCAAGGAAGATTTTGGTACCACCCTTACACATCAAGCTGGGTCTGATGAAGAACTTTGTCAAGGCCATTGACAAAACACAAGCAGCTTTTAAGTACCTCCGTGGAAAATTTCCAAGGTTAAGTGAAGCTAAGGCTAGGTCTATACTACCCGCCTGAATCGGCGGGTAGAAATCGACCTCTCGGGGATCGATTTATCGCGTCCCATCGGGACGCGACAATCGATCCCCAAATCGGCGCTCTAACTCCACCAGCGGAGGTGGTAGTAAGCGCCGCCGACAAAAAGCCCCAGAAGTCGATTTTGCCGCCGTCCTCACAACTGGGTAAGTTGTCTGCAATACGTCGAATTCAGCTACGCTATTCACGTAGCTGAATTTGCGTATATTAAATCGACTCCCCCCAGTAGTGTAGATGTACCCTAAGAGAAAGGAAGGTGTCTTTGTTGGTCCTTAAATTCATGAACTTCTTCGAGATGATGCATTTGACCATGTACTGCGTGGCAAGGAAAAGACGGCATGGAAAGCCTTCCAGTTAGTGGCAATCAATTTTCTCGGAAACAACAAGGCAGACAACTACAGGTTGTTGGTGGAAAACCTCCTCAAGGCATACAAAAGCCTTGGTTGCAACATGTCACTAAAGATACAGTTTTTTGCACTCTCATCTAGATTTTTTTCCACCAAACTGCGGAGCAGTGAGTGACGAGCATGGCAAGCGATTTCACCAGGACATTGCAACAATGGAGAAACCCTATCAGGGCAAATGGAGTCCATCAATGCTTGCAGACTATTGCTGGACACTGGCAAGAGATGCTCCATTTAATGAATACAAGAGACAAGCCAAGAAGTGCCAAGTAGACATTGAATAGGACTAAACTATGTACATAATAGTTTTTTGCCTTTTGTTTCATAATAACTTTTATTTATATAACCCTTTTGCTGATTTTTAAAGTGTTACATAAACAGGACAGGTGAAATATTATCGTGTAAAGCAACCATAAACATATGAAAATACCTAGGTTTACAATTTTTATGATTAAAACTCTACTATCTACACAATATACATAGACATAAAATGTAAAAACTTAAATATCTTAGAAATAGTAGCCAATCAGTTGTTTTAATTGTCATATTTGAATTCAGCACATCAAAATACATAATAAATAGCACATTTTATCTCTGAAGCAGACGACTTCTCAAAAATTGTAGACCAGTGTTATTTAATGAACAGAGAGGTGGCAAAATTTGCAGATGATACAAATAACTCACGATAGCTAAGTGCAGAACTGACTGCAAAGAGTTACAGATGAAATTCAGTGTTGATCAGAGCAAAGTAATACACCTTGGAAAAAGTAGTCCCAGCTATATATACAAAATGATGGGTTTAAAAGAGCTGCTTTCACCCAAGAAAGGGATCTACACATCATTGTGGAAAGTTATCTGAAAGTATTCCGCAGCAGTCAAAAAACTAACAGACTGTTAGGAACCATTAGAAAAGGGATAGAAAATATCATAAAGCCACTATATAAATCCATGGTACACCCACACTTTGAATACTGTGTGCAATTCTGGTCGTCCCAGCTCAAAACAGATATATTAGGATTGGAAAAAATTCAAAGAGCAACAAAATGATTAAGGGTATGGAACAGCTTCCGTATGAGTAGAAATTCAAAAGACTGGGACTGTTCAGCTTGGAGAAGGGACGACTAACGGGGGGGATATGATTGAGGTCTATAAAATCATGACTGCTGTGGAGAAAGTAAATAAGGAAATACCAGGCATCACTCAATGAAATTAATAGGAATAGATTTAAAACAAACACATCAGTACTTCTTCACGCAAGGCACAGTCAGTTTGTGGAACTCATTGCCAGTGGATATTGTGAAAGCCAAAAGTATAACTGGGATTAAAAAAGAATTATATGAATTTATGGATGATAGGTCCATCAATGGCTATTAGCCAGCATGGTCAGAGATGCAACATCATGCTCTGGGTATCCCTAGACTCTGATTGTTAGAAACTGGGAGTGCATAACCGGGGATAGATCACTAGATAAATTACCCTGTTCTGTTCACTCCCTCTTAAGCATCTGGCACCAGGTACTGTAGGAAGACAGGATGTTGGCAGTGCTTAATTTGCAATGAAAGAGGTGCCGGGGATCAAGCAATTAGGTACTGAGGCTGAAGCCTTTTTTTTTACCTATCATATCTGACACAACAGGTGCCAACACTGTGAGTGCTCCAGGGCTGGAGCACCAACAGAAAAAATACGGTGGTTGCTTCCCGCCTTCCCCCCAGCACTTCCCATGCACCAGTGATCATCTGTTCATCAGCATGCAGGAGGCGCAGGAACAGAGCGGGGAGGAGTTAGGGCAGGGTGTGCTCAGGGGAGGGGGCAGAACAGGGCGGGATGAGGCAGGGTGTGGCAGAGCGTGACAGGAAGAGGCGGGGAAGGCATGGGGCCTTGGGGGAAAGAGAGGAGTGGGGTGGGGCCTGGGGCAGAGCTGGGGAGAGCACCCCCGACAGAATAGAAAGTTGGTGCCTCTGTCTGACACATCAAGACCAGAGGTGCTGGGGCAGTGAACTCTCAAGACTAGAGATGCCAGGGATCAGCCCTGGCAAGGTCTGACAGAAATTAAGCACTTGATACTAGACTAGATGGATCATTGCTCTAACCCAGTATGGCTGTTTTTATGTTCAGTGTTGACACTACCTATGAGAACAAGAGGGGTTCTCCCGTCAGTATAGGTAATCCACCTTCCCAATAGGTGGTAGCTGGGAGGATGAAAGAATCCTTCCGGACAACTAGCACTGTCTACACTGGGGATTAGAACAGCTTCACTATGCTGCTATGGGGTGTGGATTTTTCACTCCCCTGAGCAATAAACAGGGCCGGCTCTAGGTTTTTTGCTGCACCAAGCAAAAACAAATTTGGCTGCCCCCCACCCCACACTGGCCACTCTCTTCCACCCCCACCCGCACCCCCTGCTGCCCCAGCCCTGGGCTCTCTCTTTCCCCGCACCTGCACCTCCTGCCGCCCCAGCCCTGGGCTCCCCCCACACCAGTGATGACTTTGCCCGCTCCCCGCTCACCTCCAGCCAGTCCAGCGCTGGCAGGGTCGGGGTAAGCAGCGGGGCCCCCTGGCCGCGCCTCAGCCCAGGGTCCCTCCATCCAGGGCTCCCATCTCCAGGACCAGCGGGGACCCGGGAGGGCAGAGCCGAGGACCGCCCCGGCAGGTGGCTGAGGAGCCAAGGCAGAATAGCCCCAGAGGCAGCGGAGCCCCAGAGAGCGGGACGCAGGCCCCGCATGGCAGCGCCCCACCCTCTATGGCCCCGCTGCTGCTGCTGATTCTGGCTGCCCTGCCAGAGTCCCTGGGCAGCTTGGGCCACTTCGCCCAGCCCCGCCTGCAGCGCTGGGGGGCGGCTGCCCTGCGGCACCTGCAGGCGGCTCCATGTGCCCCGGGGGGTGTCCCCCAGCCTGAGCGTCCCCCGCTTGAAGCCTATCCGGCCCAGCCACAAGGTGTGCGTGTTGCTCCAACACGGTGCAAACCGCAGGGGTTACAGGGCGCTCCCCGCACACAACGCGTTGCTGCTGCCGGGGCCGGCTCTAGGCTTTTGCCGCCGGAAGCAAAAAAAAAAAATGGCCAGAACGCTGCCCTTGAAAATGTGCTGCCCCAAACACGTGCTTGATTTGCTTGTGCCTAGAGCCAGCCCTGCTCTTTGGAACCCCCTTTCAGGTAGTTGAAAGAAGCTATCAAATCTCCCCTCATTCTTCTCTTCTGCAGATTAACAATCCCAGTTCCCTCAGCCACTCCTCATAAGTCATGTGCTCCAGCCCCCAATAATTTTTGTTGCTTTCTGCTGGACTCGTTCCAATTTTTCCACATCCTTCTTGTAGTGTGGGGTCCAAAACTGGACACAGTACTCCAGATGAAGGCTCACCAATGTTGAATAGAGGGGAATGATCACATCCTTCAATCTGCTGGCAATGCCCCTACTTATACAGCCCAAAATGCCACTAGCCTTCTTGGCAACGAGGGCACACTATTGCCTCATATCCCAGCTTCTTGTCCACTGTAACCCCTAGGTCCTTTTCTGAAAAACTGCTACCTAGACATTCGGTCCCTAGTCCGTATCAGTGCATGGGATTCTTGTGTCCTAAGTGCAGGACTCAGCACTTGTCTTTGTTGAACTTCATCAGATTTCTTTTGCCCCAATCCTCTAATTTCATAGAATATCAGGTTTAGAAGGGATCTCAGGAGGTCATCTCGTCTAACCCCCTGCTCAAAGCAGGACCAATCCTCAGACAGATTTTTGCCCCAGATCCCTAAATGGCCCCTGTCATAACTATAAAGGGAAGGGTAACAGCTGTCCTGTGTACAGTACTATAAAATCCCTCCTGGCCAGAGACTCCAAAATCCTTTTCCCTGTAAAGGGGTAAGAAGCTCAGGTAACCTGGCTGGCATCTGACCCAAAGGACCAATAAGGGGACAAGATACTTCCAAATCTTGGGGGGGGAAGGTTTTTGTTTGTGTTCTTTGTTTGGGAGTTCGTTCGCTCTTGGGACTGAGAGGGACCAGACATCAATCCAGGTTCTCCACATCTTTCTAAACAAGTCTCTCCTATTTCAAACTTGTAAGTAAATAGCCAGGCAAGACATCTTAGTTTTACTTTGTTTTCTCAACTTGTAAATGTACCTTTTACTAGAGTGTTTATGTTTGTTTGCTGAACTTTGAACCTAGACTAGAGGGGAGTCCTCTGAGCTCTTTAAGTTTGATTACCTGTAAAGTTATTTTCCATACTGATTTTACAGAAATGATTTTTTTTTTAATTAAAAGCCTTATTTTTAAGAACCTGATTGATTTTTCCTTGTTTTTAGATCCAAGGGGGTTGGATCTGTATTCACCAGGAGTTAGTGGGAGGAAGGAGGGGAATGGTTAATTTCTCCTTGTTTTAAGATCCAAGGGGTTTGGATCTGTATTCACCAGGGAATTGGTGAAAGGTTTCTCAAGGCTACCCAGGGAAGGGAATTAGCTTTAGAATGGTGGCAGCGGACCAGAACTAAGCTGGTAGTTAAGCTTAGAAGTCTTCATGCAGGCCCCCACACTTGTATCCTAAAGTTCAAAGTGGGGATACAGCCCTGACATGGTGCCATAGCGGTGGGATTCATTTTAAACCCAAAAGCCAGTAAGATTTTTTTTCCTTCTAGCTGCTTGGAAAGCAGAGCTGAAGGTAGATGCATATCTTATCTCTCCTTGCCTGAAGGCAGAGGTGTTAAGTTTTTTTAACAAGAGCCTTTGTTAAGAGAAGGGTTCAATTAATGAGCAAACGACTGGTAAAAGGAATTTACAAGCTAAATTGTTTTTTTTTTCTTTTTACATCCTCGCGAGTAGCTAGTTAGAAAGTCTCTGTTAACTCAGCAGCAGCCAGAGCTGAGTACATCCCAGTTTCAGTCAACTGCAGAGGGGGTGACCCAGCACAAGAAAACAGGAAAATGACTACTAAAGAAGTAGCTAACAAAATAAAACTGGCCAAACTAGAAGCAGAAGAAAATGAAAGAAAACATCAGAGACTGCTTCAATTAAAAAAACTCGAGACAGAGCAGAGAGAAAGAGAAGAGAAAGCCAAAGCGGAGGCCCACAAGAGAGAGATGGAGCTGGAAAAAGCCAAAGAGGAGGCAAGAGAAAAAGAGATGGAGGAGAGAGAAAAAGAAAGGAAGCATGAACTGGGAGTAGCAAGGGCTAGGCGGGATGAACCAGCCAATCCTAGCAACTCCTCTCCATGTACCACTTCCCATCCCAGAAAATTCCCCACCTACAAGGCAGGCAATGATACTGAGGCCTTCTTAGAAAATTTTGAAAGGGCCTGCCTTGGATACAGCATTCCTATAGACCAGTACATGGTAGAGCTGAGGCTGCAGCTCAGTGAGCCCTTAGCAGAGGTGGCGGCTGAAATGCCTAAGGAGCACATGAACAGTTATGAACTTTTTGAAAACAAGGCCAGAATCAGAATGGGGCTAAAACCCGAGCATACCCGTCGGCGGTTCAGAGCCCTAAGGTGGAAACTAGACATGTCATTTACCCGGCATGCTGACCACATTGACAAAAATTGTGATGCCTGGGTATCAGGAGCAAATGTTAAATCTCTGGAAGATCTGGTTTCCCTAGTAAAAATGGAGCAGTTTTTAGAGGGTGTTCCTGAGGAAATAGAAAGGTACATCCTAGATGGGAAGCCCAAAAGTGTAACCGAGGCGGGGGAGATTGGAGCCAAATGGGTGGAGGTGACAGAAAAAAAAAAAGCTAGTAGCAGTTGGAGCGAATATCAGAAGTGGCAAGCTGAAACAAAACCTTACCACTGGGGACAACCCAAGGCCCCACCCACATCCCAAGGGAAGCCCCAGGCACCTTCTCACCCCACCACACAAGTCTCCACCAACCAACATCGCCCCGGTGATACCTTAGCAGGGCGATGTTTTAAATGTAATGAACTGGGACATATAAAGGCTCACTACCCCAAGAACCCCGACCGATTACAGTTCATTACACCACAATCACACCAAAGATCCCCAGCCCCAGATGCCTCTCTCATACCCTCGGAGCGAAGGGAAACCTTGAGAGTGGGCGGAAAGAAGGTTATTGCTTGGAGGGACACTGGGGCACAAGTGTCGACTATCCACCAATCCCTAGTGGACCCCAAACTCATCAACCTGGAGGCTCCAGTGACAATTCAACCCTTCGTGTCACAGTCTGTAACCTTGCCTACAGCCAAATTGCATGTCCAGTACAAAGGCTGGTCAGGAATGTGGAATTTTGCAGTCTATGACAATTATCCCATTCCCATGCTGCTGGGGGAAGACTTGGCCAACCATGTGAAGCTAGCCAAGAGGGTGGGAATAGTGACCCGCAGATTTCACCCCCATCCCTCTTCCTGAGCCGTCCACCAGGGCCCCGTCTGTGTTACCAAAGACCCAAACAAAGGTGGTGGAACCGGATCCCCTGCCAACGACTGCAACAGCCGTAGTGGGTCCAATCCCAGAGACCCAGCCAAAGCCAATCCCAGAACCGGAACTGGCAACGCAACCAGCACCAGAACCATTGCCAGCACTGAGTCCAGCGCTTGCAAACCCATCTACAACTTCAAGACCAGAGGGCACCAGCGAACCTGACCTGGCGGAAGCAGCAGATAACCCTACCAAAGAGGCTCAGCCAGAGCCTGAGATACCACGTAGTGCACCAGCGGACAGCGGTTCACAGTCAATGGAAACAGCCCCAGCACCTGCATCGCTTGCAGAGGGGCCAAGCCCCAGTCCACAGTCCAAGGAGGAACTGATGTCTCCAGCTTCAAGGGAACAGTTCCAGGCCGAGCAGGAAGCAGATGACAGCCTTCAGAAAGCTTGGGCGGCGGCACGGAGCACCCAACTGCCTCTCAGCTCTTCTAACCGATCCCGGTTTGTTGTAGAACAAGGACTTTTATACAAGGAGACTCTTTCTGGTGGATACCAGAAAAACTGGCATCCTCAAAGACAGTTGGTAGTTCCCACTAAGTATCGGGTAAAGCTCCTGAGCTTAGCCCATGATCATCCCAGTGGCCATTCTGGGGTGAACAGAACCAAAGACCGGTTGGGGAAGTCCTTCCACTGGGAGGGAATGGGCAAGGACGTTGCTAATTATGTCCGGTCTTGTGAGGTGTGCCAACGAGTGGGAAAGCCCCAAGACCAGGTTAAAGCCCCTCTCCAGCCACTACCCATAATTGAGGTCCCATTTCAGCAAGTAGCTTTGAATATTCTGGGTCCTTTCCCAAAGAAGACACCCAGAGGAAAGCAGTACGTACTGACTTTCATGGATTTTGCTACCCAATGGCCGGAAGCAGTACCCTTAAGCAACACCAGAGCTAAAAGTGTGTGCCAGGCATTAACAGACATTTTTGCCAGGGTAGGTTGGCCCTCCAACAGCCTTACAGATTCGGGAACTAATTTCCTGGCAGGGACCATGAAAAACCTGTGGGAAGCTCATGGGGTGAATCACTTGGTTGCCACCCCTTACCACCATGAAACCAATGGCCTGGTGGAGAGTTTTAATGGAACTTTGGGGGCCATGATACGTAAATTTGTAAATGAACACTCCAATAATTGGGACCTAGTGTTGCAGCAGTTGCTTTTTGCCTACAGGGCTGTACCACATCCCAGTTTAGGGTTTTCACCATTTGAACTTGTGTATGGCCGTGAGGTTAAGGGGCCATTACAGTTGGTGAACCAGCAATGGGAGGGGTTTACGCCTTCTCCAGGAACTAACATTCTAGACTTTGTAAGCAACCTACAAAGCACCCTCCCACACTCTTTAGCCCTTGCTAAAGAAAACCTAAAGGATGCTCAGGAAGAGCAAAAGGCCTGGTATGGTAAACATTCCAGAGAACGGTCCTTCAAAGTAGGAGACCAAGTCATGGTCTTAAAGGTGCTCCAGGCCCATAAAATGGAAGCATCTTGGAAAGGACCATTCACGGTCCAGGAGCACCTAGGAGCTGTTAACTATCTCATAGCCTCCCCCACCTCCAACATAAAGCTTAAGGTATACCATGTTAATTCTCTTAAGCCCTTTTATTCCAGAGAATTAAACGTTTGCCAGTTTACAGCCTAGGAAACAGATGACGCGGAGTGGCCTGAAGGTGTCTACTAAGAAGGAAAAAAGGATGGTGGCGTGGAAGAGGTGAACCTCTCCACGACCCTTGGACGTCTGCAGCGACAGCAGATCAAGGAGCTTTGCACAAGCTTTGCACCAATTTTCTCAGCCACTCCAGGACGGACCAAACGGGCATACCACTCCATTAACACAGCTAATGCTCACCCAATTAGAACCCCACCCTACTGGGAGTCACCTCATGCCAAAACTGCTATACAAAGGGGGATCCAGGACATGCTACAGATGGGTATAATCCGCCCCTCTAATAGTGCATGGGCATCTCCAGTGGTTCTAGTTCCCAAACCAGATGGGGAAATACGCTTTTGCGTGGACTACCGTAAGCTAAATGCTGTAACTCGTCCTGACAACTATCCAATGCCACGCACAGATAAGCTATTGGAGAAATTGGGACATGCCCAATTCATCTCTACTTTAGACTTAACCAAGGGGTACTGGCAAGTACCACTAGATGAACCCGCTAAGGAAAGGTCAGCCTTCGTCACCCAGGCAGGGGTGTATGAATTCAATGTACTCCCTTTCGGGTTGCGAAATACACCTGTCACCTTCCAAAGACTTGTAGATGGTCTTCTAGCGGGATTGGGAGAATCTACAGTTGCCTACCTCGATGATGTGGCCATTTTTTCTGATTCATGGACAGAGCACCTGGAGCACCTGGAAAAAGTCTTCGAGCGCATCCGGCAGGCAGGACTAACTGTTAAGGCTAAAAAGTGTCAAATAGGCCAAGACAGAGTGACTTACCTGGGGCACCAGGTGGGTCAAGGAACTATAAATCCCCTACAGGCCAAAGTGGATGCTATCCAAAAGTGGCCGGTTCCAAAGTCTAAGAAACAGGTCCAATCCTTCTTAGGCTTGGCTGGATATTATAGGTGATTTGTACCCCACTACAGCCAAATCGCCGCCCCGCTGACAGACCTAACCAGAAAGAAACAGCCAAATGCAGTTCAGTGGACTGATGAGTGTCAAAAGGCCTTTAACCAGCTTAAGGTAACACTCATGTCTGACCCTGTGCTAAGGGCCCCAGACTTTGACAAACCGTTCCTAGTAACCACAGATGCATCCGAGCGAGGCGTGGGAGCAGTTTTAATGCAGGAAGGACCGGATCAAGAATTCCATCCTGTCGTGTTTCTCAGTAAGAAACTGTCTGAGAGGGAAAGCCATTGGTCAATCAGCGAAAAGGAATGCTACGCCATTGTGTACGCGCTGGAAAAGCTACGCCCATATGTTTGGGGACGGCATTTCCAACTACAAACAGACCATGCTGCGCTACAGTGGCTTCATACCGCAAAGGGAAATAACAAAAAACTTCTTCGGTGGAGTTTAGCTCTCCAAGATTTTGATTTTGAAATACAACATTATTTCATTATTTCATTATCCCCGGGATATAAAAAATCCCATAAGACGGGGACCTCAGTGCCGAAGACGCCGGCTCCCCCGGTGCCGGGGGTAGAGCCGCGTCCACCTGTGGAGCACCGAAAACAGGTGCCTCCAGCACCGTCGACTCCGGCTCCGAGGCCGTTGAGTCCGGTGCAGACAGAGTCACCACCGCGACCGGCGGTGATACAGTGCCTCCCGTCAACACCGGAGACCTTCGCGACGGCGAGAGACTTGATCGCCCTCATGGAGCCGGCACCGCCCCAACCACCGGCACCGTCGGCACCGTTGACTCGCCCGGTCCAATCTAGGGGGAAACCTGCCTTGATGCGCCCTCCATCGCAGGGGCTGGAACCACGGCACCGGTCCAGGTCCCGAAGCAGGTCCCCACGCCGCTCGCAGTCCCGGCGCCGGATATCACCTCGGCACCGGTCGTACTCGCGGCCAAGATCATTGCGGCACCGCTCTACATCTCGGCACCGTTATGATCGTCGGCACCGATCAACGTCGAGACGTAGCTCTCGGCACCGGTACGATCGACGCTCGACGTCGAGAGGCCGCTCCTGGCACCGGGCCTACTCCAGGTCATCGTCTCGATCCAGGTCCGACTCCCAGCACCGGCAAGGTCATCGGCACCGATCGCGATCTCGGCACCGATCGCCGGCACCGCGTAGAGATAGAACATCTCCAGACCGGCACCGTACGGCACCGTATCCCACGGGATTCGTCTCGGCGCAGTCGGCACCGCCATGGCCATCGAGATCGGTGTCTCGCTCCTCTGAGGACTTGTCACAAGGGAGCGCCACGGTCAACAAGCCGCAGCGCCCAAATCAAAGGAGGCTAAGCGACTTGATTTGTTTGGCCGTAAAGTTTATTCAGCTGGAGGGCTGCAACTTAGAGCGGCTAACCAGCAGGCGCTCCTGAGCCGCTACAACTTCAATTCCTGGAACTCTATGGGGAAGTTCAAGGAATTGGTTCCCCAAGAGTCCAGGGAAGAGTTTGGGGCCTTGGTTGAGGAGGGTAAGAAGGTGGCTCGGACCTCCTTACAGGCCTCCCTGGACATAGCGGACTCGGCCGCGAGAACCCTGGCCGCAGGTATCGCTATGCGAAGGACTTCCTGGCTCCAAGTTTCCGGTTTGCCCCCCGAGTTACAGCAAACCCTGCAGGATTTGCCCTTTGACGGACAGGGGTTGTTCTCGGAGAAGACGGACTCTCGATTGCAGAGCCTCAAGGACTCCAGGACAATCATGCGCTCCCTGGGGATGCATGTCGCGGGTCCCCAGCGCAGACCATTCAGGCCCCAGCCTCAACGTTTTTACCCCCCTCCACCTCGTCAGAGACAGGACCCTGCCAGAAGGCGAGGGCGAGTTGGTAGGAGAAGATGGGCTGGCCCTCAACCCGGTCAGAACCAGGGGCCACCAAGGCCACCTTCAGGTCCTAGACAGAACTTTTGAAGGTGCGGTCGAGGACGGCGCCCCAGTCATCCCCCAGGATCCAGCCCCCTCCTTTCGAGATCGCCTCTCCCACTTCCACCATGTTTGGTCCCTTATAACTTCGGACCGTTGGGTCCTTCGCACGGTAGAGAGGGGATACGCTATCCAGTTTTCTTCAATCCCTCCCTCCCACCCCCCTTCCCCGTCCCTCTTCAGGGACCCTTCTCACGAGCAACTTCTTATACAGGAGGTTTCTACGCTCCTTGCCATGGGGGCCATAGAGGAGGTTCCGATAGAGTTAAGGGGCAGGGGATTTTATTCCCGTTACTTCCTGATCCCCAAGTCCAAAGGAGGTCTGCGGCCCATCTTGGACTTGCGCGGACTCAACAAATTCGTAGTAAAGTTGAAGTTCCGCATGGTCTCTTTGGGGGCCATTATCCCTTCCCTCGATCCTGGAGACTGGTTCGCCGCCCTCGACATGAAAGATGCTTACTTTCATATCGCAATTTACCCGCCTCACAGACGCTTCCTGCGATTCGTGGTAAGCAGAGTGCACTATCAATTTGCAGTCCTTCCCTTCGGCCTATCCTCGGCCCCAAGAGTGTTCACGAAATGTATGGCTGTCGTGGCAGCGTACCTTCGTCGACAAGGGATACAGGTGTTCCCGTACCTAGACGACTGGCTGGTACGCGGTCGCACCAAAGAGCAAGTTCGAGCTCATGTCCACATAATAGTGCACACATTCAACAAGTTGGGCATCCTTCTCAACAAGGACAAATCCACTCTAGAACCTACCCAGAGAATAGAATTCATCGGCGCAGTCCTAGACTCCAGACGTGCACAAGCCATCCTGCCAGACAACCGCTTTTGTACCATCACGAGCCTCATTCAAGGGCTCAGGGCCTTCCCAACTACCACGGTGAGGTCGTGCCTCACCCTACTGGGTCACATGGCTTCCTGCACGTACGTAACCAGGCATGCCAGACTTCGCCTTCGCCCACTCCAGACCTGGGTGTCATCGATATACCGCCCCCATCGGGACAGCCTGAACATGGTGGTCACGATCCCGAACTCGATCCTGACCTCCCTCACCTGGTGGCTAGATCACAATGTGGTTTGCGAGGGGATGCCATTTCACGCACCACAACCCTCTCTGCAACTGGTTACAGACGCTTCATCTCTGGGTTGGGGCGCCCACCTCAACGAACACCATACTCAGGGCCTGTGGACTGCATCCCAGTTAGCCCTGCACATCAATGTTCGGGAACTGATGGCGGTGCGCCTGGCGTGCCAGGCATTTCTCAATCTCCTACGTGGCCGTTGTGTGTTAGTTCTCATCGACAACACCACGGCTATGTTTTATATCAACAAGCAAGGAGGAGCACGTTCATCAATTCTATGCCAAGAGGCCATTCGCCTGTGGGACTTCTGCATCTCCCACTCAATCCATTTTACGGCATCGTTCCTCCCTGGAGTCCAGAATACTTTAGCGGACCGACTCAGCAGGTCTTTTCAGACGCACGAGTGGTCCATCCGTCCGGACATCATACATTCCATCTTCCAGAAGTGGGGGTTTCCCCAGATAGACCTGTTTGCATCTCGAGACAACAGGAAGTGCCACGTGTTCTGCTCCCTACAAGGTCGAGCTCCGGGCTCCCTCTCGGATGCGTTTCTCCTTCCCTGGAAAGACCACCTGTTTTATGCCTTCCCTCCGTTTCCTCTGGTCCACAAGGTACTGCTCAAATTGCGCAGAGACCAGGCACAGGTAATTCTGATCGCTCCAGCGTGGCCGAGACAACATTGGTACACCACACTGTTGGAACTCTCGATTCGGACACCGATCCCGCTTCCATTATGTCCGGATCTCATCTCTCAGGACCACGGCCGACTGCGTCACCCCGACCTGCATTCTCTTCACCTCACGGCGTGGCTGCTCCATGGTTCTCCCAGACAGAACAACAATGCTCACTATCGGTCCAACAGATTCTGTTGAGCAGTAGGAAGCCCTCAACACGAGCCACGTATTTGGCCAAGTGGAAGCGGTTCTCCTGTTGGTGCGAACAACGAGCCACGTCCCCGTTACAGGCACCTATTCCTCTCATATTGGAATATCTCCTCTCCCTAAAACAGCAGGGGCTGGCGATATCTTCAATTAGAGTTCACCTGGCCGCTATATCAGCCTTTCACCCAGGGGAACTCGCGTCCTCGGTATTCTCTAACCCGATGGTCGTTAGATTCCTCAAGGGCTTAGACCGGACGTACCCACAACAACGTCAGCCCGTCCCGACGTGGGACCTCAACCTGGTTCTCTCCAAGCTCACAGGTCCTCCATTCGAGCCACTGGCCACCTGTTCACTTTTGTACCTATCCTGGAAGACAGCCTTCCTCGTAGCCATCACCTCAGCAAGGCGCGTTTCTGAACTCAGGGCGCTTACATCCGAGCCCCCTTATACAGTTTTCCATAAGGATAAAGTGCAGCTTCGTCCACATCCTGCCTTTCTCCCTAAGGTGGTTTCTCCATTTCATATCAACCAGGACATATTTCTCCCGGTCTTCCATCCTAAACCACATGCTACTCGCCAGGATCAACGTTTACATTCTCTGGACGTACGCAGGGACCTGGCTTTCTATATTGACCGCACAAGGCACTTTAGGAAGACGACGCAACTCTTCGTTGCAGTGGCCGACCGAATGAAAGGCTCACCGGTCTCCTCGCAACGCCTATCCTCCTGGATTACGTCTTGCATCCGGACTTGCTATGACCTGGCAGGTGTCTCAGCACCGCACCTCACCGCTCACTCCACGAGGGCCCAAGCTTCCTCGACGGCTTTCCTGGCGCAAGTTCCGATCCAGGACATTTGTAGAGCTGCGGTTTGGTCATCAGTCCACACGTTTACAGCTCACTATGCACTAGTGCAGCAGTCCAGGGACGATGCTGCATTCGGATCAGCGGTTTTGCACACAGCAATGTCTCACTCCGACCCCGCCACCTAAGTTGGGCTTGGGAGTCACCTAATGGAATGGATATGAGCAAGCACTCGAAGAAGAAAAGACGGTTACTCACCGTTGTAACTGTTGTTCTTCGAGATGTGTTGCTCATATCCATTCCAAACCCGCCCTCCTTCCCCACTGTCGGAGTAGCCGGCAAGAAGGAACTGAGGGGGCGCCGGGTCGGCTGGGGTATATATTCAGCGCCATGAAGGCGCCACTCTAGGGGGCTCCACAGCCGACCCGCCGGTGTTGCTAGGGTAGAAAATTCTCCGACAATCGTGCACGCGGCCAGCAAGGTACAGGCTACTCTGCGTTGGTGTCTCTCAAACTCTCCCGTTAAAGCTGTCCCACTTTGTGTCAATAATAAATATTTAGTGATCCTGAGATTTGAACCTGGTTATCCAACATCTTGGGTGAGTGTCCTAACTACTAGGCTAAAAGTTGAAAAGGGGGAGATCCCGCATTCTCCAGCCATTTCATGAATAGCCCCCTAATGAATTAATTCTGCCTCCCCGCTAATGTTTTGGGCTGAAAGTCATAGGCTAATTGATGTCCAAGAGTTTAGGGTCAACCAAAACTGCATTTTTCAGCAAATAAACTATTTAAACAAAAATTTTTGCCCAATTCTAAGGCCAAATGCAAGAATAATGCCCTAAGTACTTTCTCCCACCTTCATGGTTTCCATCTGTTTCACTTCTCTCTGTCCCTCATCTCCTCTCACATTGTTGCCCCCGCCCCCACACACTTTTGTCTTTCTTTTGAGGAAAATCCTTCCTAACTAAACACAAAACCAATGCAATACTCACACTTAAAACAAAAAATGCCTGCCTCTTTTGTCATAGTTAGAGACTGAGAATGTTCTTCCTCTGTGTTTGCTATATCTTGGGTTGGCAGAACTCATTTAAATTTTTTTTATCATTTCCACTGATAATCTCAATGTTTATTTTTAAGCAATTTTATTCTTTGTATTCATTTAAATGTTCAATGTGTTTGTGGGAGTTATGGAAAGGGGGTCAGACAATTCTTTAACGACAGGAGCTCTTGAGATTCAAAAAGTTAAAGCTTTATAACCGTTAAAATACAAATTTTCAACATCACGTCAAACTATATCCTTATATAAAAGTTTAATAAATTCTCAAGCAGCGTGTTTCTTACTTTGCCTATCTGCATATTTTTATTATGATGGAGGGAAATTTTTTTGTCCCTTTTGTGTCTGCCTTGAAATCCAAGTTTACCAACATTTACCAATAAAAATCTAATCCTTCCATGCCTAGTTATAGCCCTGTTCACACCCCGGGTTTGTTGTGTCTGCTTAGATTGGATGCTATCTGAGACTGTCTCTCACTCTGGATTTAGACATCACAGTGGACAATGGGGACAGGTTCCTGGATGGTCCTATTATGGCACGGCCATAATAGAAAAAAATAATTAAAACAACGATGTTGTTTGTCAATATTCATAAAACTGCATTCAAGAGGGCATTTTTCAGAATTACTGCTGCTCCCTACTGCCCATTATACAGTATAGCCGCCCCTTCTCCACCCCCATCCCCTGCTTCCCCCTCTTGCCCATTATAGAGTATATTTGCCTGTTCCCCACCCTCTACTGCCCCTAGTGCCCATTATACAGTATAGCTAATCTTTTCCATCCCTCACCCTCTACCAGGGTAGACAATATACAACACAGAATCCATCATGAGTTGCCTCGTTCACCATCCAATAGTTCTTACAGTGAATAAATGACTGTTTCTCAACCTCACCATCTGCTTGTGGGGTCAGTATTTTGTGTCCAGTACGTAGGAGGTTAAGCAATGAGAATGGACAGGCGGTGCCCACTCCAGGTCAGAAGGATGATGCTGTGATAGGACCCTGAACCATGATGTAGGACTCCTAGATTCCATTCCCTGCTCAGCCACAGACCTTCTGTGTGGGTCTGGGTGTGTGACATAATCTGCCTTGTGCAATATGGGGATATTCCTCCCCTACCTTCTGCCAGAAATTGTGAGGTGTCCTGTCATTTTATTTTTGTGATTCAATTTTATTAATTTCCTGAGGGAAACAACCAATAAACATTGTGACACCTGTCCGTGGTAACCAGTACCACACATTTCATAGGATAGGGAATAGAATTATGCCATTATGCAACTTGACCTCTTCTCAAAGACTCAAGAGGAGAGAATACAAAATCAGACAAACATTGCACGTGTGAGGGTGGGAGTAACAATACTAAAAAAGACACACAAATTGGGAATAGGAGAAAGTGGGGAAAATGGGGGATAAGTGCAAAGGAAGAAGCATAGGTCAGGTGGAATATTTCTACACTACGGGATTAATCCGAATGTACAGAATTAGAATTTTGGAAACAGATTGTATAAAGTCGAATATATGCGGACACACTAAGCACATTAATTCGGCGATGTGCATCCATGTACCGGGGCTAGCGTCAATTTCCGGAGCTTTGCACTGTGGGTAGCTATCCCATAGCTATCCCATAGCTATCCCATAGTTCCCGCAGTCTCCTCCGCCCACTGGAATTCTGGGTTGAGATCCCAATGCCTGATGGGGCGAAAAACATTGTCGCGGGTGGTTCTGGGTACATCCTCCCCCTCTCTCCAGGAAAGCAACGGCAGACAACTGTTTCACGCACTCTGTTATCCTGCTGCCGTTCCTGAAGCTCCACCAGATGCCGGAGCATGTCCGTTTCATCACGCAGCAGCCCCAGCGTTGCAGCCTGCCACCTGTCATCTCGAGCGTCCCTCATGACCTTACGTTCACTGGCATCTTTCCTGTACTTTGATACCGTGTCCTTCCACTCATTCAAATGAGCTCTTTCATTGCGGGTGGATTCCATGATTTCCGAGAACATCTCGTCTCGCGTCCTCTTTTTCCGCCGCCTTATCTGAGATAGCCTTCGGAACGGAGGAGGGAGGTTTGAAAAATTTGCAGCTGCTGGAGGGAGGGAAAAAAGGAGAGAAGGTTTTAAAAAGATACATTTTACAGAACAATGCTTATACTCTTTCACGGTGAACAACTCTATTCACATTACACAGCACATGTGATTTCAGTGCAAGGTTGCATTTTGCATCTTTTAATATCGAGTGCCTGTGGCTTTGGTGTTAGAGATCACAGACACAGGTCCGGGCAACAGAATTGGGCTTGCATGCGGCCATGGTAAGCCATTGTCTTTCGGCTTCTGCTCCCTCCTTTCCCACATACCAAGCAAAGCCCGTTGAGTGCTGCGGTTTTCCTGTTAACCTTCAGCAGCAGAAACCATACTAACCCCCCCCACTATCCAATTATCTGGGATGATCACTTTATCCCTCCCCCCACCGTGTGGCTCATATCAGGGAAGATCCCTTCAGAAACCAAACTAACCCCCCCCACCATGAATTATCTGGGATGATTGCTTTACCCCTCCCCACACCGTGTGCCTGGTATCAGGGAAGATCTTTGCTAGCCAAACGCGAAAAGCTCAGGGCCAATTCCCCCCGCCATGCTTGGCTAACTGCAGGGAAGGATTTCTTTTCAGCCACAGGCAAACAGCCCAGTAGGAAGGGCCACCTCTGTCCCCTTAATTAAATTCCCACATTTCAACCAGGTTACCATGAGCGATATCACTCTCCTGAGGATTACACAGCGAGATAAAGAACGGATGTTGCTTGAATGCCAGCAAACACCGGGACCATACACTGCCAGGCTTTGTCATGCAATGATACCAGATTACTTGCTACTAGCATGGCGTGGTCAAGTGTCCTACCATGGAGGACGGAATAAGGCTGCACTGCCCAGAAACCTTCTGCAAAGGCTTTTGGAGTACCTCCAGGAAAGCTTCATGGAGATGTCCCTGGAGGATTTCTGCTCCATCCCCAGACACGTTAACAGACTTTTCCAGTAGCTGTACTGGCCGCGAATGCATCCCAAGTCCTCTGGGCAAAGTAATCATTAAAAAAGGTTTGCTTTTAAACCATGTTTTATATTTTAAAAGGTAAACTCACCTGAGGTCCCTTCCATGGGGTCATGGTCTTGGATACTGCCTTGGGAGGGTTAGGAGGTGTGACAAAATTCCTCCTCTCTCTTGGTGGGTCCTGCACTTATTGGCGGATTTTCTTGCCTCAGAGATTCACCATGTGGGTTGGGGAACAGCCCAGAGACCTTCCCCTCTGGAAGAACCCACAGTCCAGGTCAAAGTGGGAGGTTTGAGGGAAACCCGGGCCTATCCTCTACTCCGCGTTCCAGCCCAGGGCCCTGTGGACTGCAGCTGTCTATAGTGCCTCCTGTAACAGCTGCCTGACAGCTACAACTCCCTGGGCTACTTCCCCAGGGCCTCCTCCAAACACCTTCCTTATTCTCACCACAGGACCTTCCTCCGGGTGCCTGATAATGCTTGTGCTCCTCAGTCCTCCAACAGCACACCCTCTCACTCTCAGCTCCTTGTGCCTCTTGCTCCCAGCTCCTCACACTTGCACCACAAAATGAAGTGAGCTCCTTTTAAAACCCAGGTGCCCTGATTAGCCTGCCTTAATTGATTCTAGCAGCTTCTTCTTAATTGGCTCCAGGTGTCCTAATTAGCCTGCCTGCCTTAACTGGTTCTAGGAGGTTCCTGATTACTCTACTGCAGCCCCTTCTCTGGTCACTCAGGGAACAGAAAACTACTCATCCAGTGACCAGTATATTTGCCCTCTACCAGACTCCTGTACCCCACTGGTCTGGGTCTGTCACAGAGGGTACTTCACTCAGGCTGAGAAAAAGATCCTGGCTGTTGGGAAGAACGGAGTGCTGTGTGCTCTACGCAAGCTCGTCCTCCTCCTTCTCCTCCTCCTCTTCCCCATCCACAGAATCCTCAGGTGTGGCTGAGATTACCCCCTCCTCGGAATCTACGGTCAGAGGTGGGGTATTGGTGGCAGCCCCACCTAGAATTGCATGCAGCTCAGCGTAGAATCTGCATGTCTGTGGCTGTGACCTGGAGCAACCGTTTGCCTCCTTTGTTTTTCGAGAGGCTTGTCTGAGCTCCTTAACTTTCACGCGGCACTGATCTGAGTCCCTATTGTGGCCTCTTTCCATCATGCCCTTGGAGATTTTTTCAAAAGTTTTGGCATTTTGTCTTTTCGAACATAGTTCTGCTAGCACTGAATCCTCTCCCCATATAGCGATCAGATCCAGTACCTCCCATACAGTCCATGCTGGTGCTCTTTTTCGATTATCGGACTGCATGGTTACCTGTGCTGATGAGCTCTGCGTGGTCACCTGTGCTCTCCACGCTGGGCAAACAGGAAATGAATTTCAAAAGTTTGCAGGGCTTTTCCTTTCTACCTGGCCAGTGCATGCGAGTTCAGATTGCTGTCCAGAGCGGTCACAATGGTACACTGTGGGATAGCTCCTGGAGGTCAATACCATCGAATTGCGGCCACACTAAACTTAATTCAAAATGGCAATATCGATTTCGGCGCTACTCCCCTCGCCGGGGAGGAGTACAGAATTTGATTTTAAGAGCCCTTTATTTCAAAATAAATGGCTTCGTTGTGAGGACAGGTGCAGGGTTAATTCGATTTAATGCTGCTAAATGCGAATTAAACTCATAGTGTAGATCAGGCCAAAGTCTGGCATTATTTCATCATTCTTTATACCAATGTTTCAAAAAACAGTGTCCAAATTTCTTCAAATTCACATAGCTGCTATCTGTGTCAACAAGCGATTCTTTCTTGAGGTATCCCATTATTAATGACTGTGGATTGTTCAGTTAGTATTCTCGTGAGCACCTGGTAATGTAGCTAGATAGGGTGACATGAACTGACCATTTCCCAACATTGAAAATACAACAGGCTATGAAAATTCTGTGCACTATCAAAAATCTTGCTGTCTCAAGTGGGGCTACACAATCACGAAGACACCCAAAAATAAATGTATGCGTTCAAATATTTTGTCATTCAGATGAATTTTCAGTGGGGTAACTAAGTTGCATTGAAAGCTGAACACCTAATCCTCTAGAATCCTTTGAAAATCTGAGTGTAAATAGTTCTTTTCTACTATATTCTTATATGGGCTTAGTGTATGGAGGGGGCAGGCAAAAAAGTGCTTAAAAACACTCTCAAAGTCGGCATGGAGAAGTGCAATGTTGACATAAACCCAAGGGAAACCCAAGCCCTTGATCGACCAAAATAGAAAAGGATTTTGTGGTAAGGATGCCAGTATTTTGATATCCAATGGAGACAACAGGAAACAGAGAACCAGAAAAGAAGGAAAGAATGTGCTGCAGCCCGATTTAACAATCCAGATCCACCCCTTCCAATGGGAAATGTCTCCCCCAACTCTGACAAACTCTGTTAATCCTGGATAGGCCTCATTAGTCACCGGCGGGTCCACCATCAATAACCGGCTATCATTTTATAGGTAAACAATCATCCTCAAAGTCCCAGGGATTGATGACGAAGGTGTATGGAATTTCCTAACTCAAAACGTGTATTATAAAATAAAGATCCTGGCATTGACTGATCTTACCATTTCAAATCATTGCAGGTCCTGAAATATGGCAGTAGCAGATTCCCAAAGACCTAGCCAGCACTAGGGACCACACAGGATCTATCTCAATAAAACAATGAATCAGCTGTGCATCTCACCATTTTCGCTTTATACAGAAAGAAAAAAAAACATGTGATTGCTGATTTCTTGTAAAATCTAGACATTTACTGACCATTTTTCCTATAGTCTCCTTCACCTCTGTGTTTCTCAGGCTGTATATGAAGGGATTGGCCATAGGAGTCAGAACTGTGTAGAAGACAGAGAACACTTTGTTCAGGGCTCTCAGTGTGTTGGTTTTCGGTAGCATGTAGAGAATCATTATGGTCCCATAGAAAATTGTCACCACAATGAGGTGAGAGGAGCAAGTGGAAAAGGCCTTCTGCCTCCCGGTGGTGGAAGGAATTCTCAAGATGGTGATGACGATACATACATAGGATGCCACGGTTAATACAAATGGGGGCAGAGTGAATATAGCAGCCAGGAAGGTAATTATAAGATCTATCTGGTTGGTGTCACTACAGTAAAGATTAAGTATTTCTGTGCATTCACAGTAGAAATGATCAATTTCATTGGGGCCACAGAAAATTAATTGTGACAAAAGAACTATTACCATGGTCATGGCCAGAAATCCATTTATCCAAGCCCCTGCTGCTAGCTGCAGGCAGAACCTGCCATTCATAAGGACTGCATAATGCAGTGGTTTACATATGGCCAAGAACCGATCATAAGACATCACCGCTAGCAGATAGCATTCTGCACCTACAAAGAAACCAATAAAATAATATTGTGTCATACAATCACTGATGGAAATGGTCTTGTCCCCAGTCAGGAGACTGGCCAGAACTCTGGGCAGGATGGTTGAGGTGTAGCAGGTCTCCAAACAGGACAAGTTCCCCAGGAAGAAGTACATGGGGGTGTGAAGGTTTCGATCAGTGATAGCTAGCACAATGATGAGGATGTTCCCGGACACAGTCACAATGTAGATCAGTAGAAACAGTAGGAAGAGGAAGATTTCCAGCTCAGGGAGATCCCCAAATCCTAGGAGGATGAATTCTGTGATGGACGTTTGATTTCCCCAATCTGTGTTTGCCATGGGGTGTATCTAGGAAGAATAAAAATCATAGAAGAGAAAAATTACCAATATTTGGTTTTGTAATCTCATCTCTTCTCATGACAAAATCGTCCAAATGTGAGCTAATATTTCTGAGAATAACCTGATATTTTCGTATAATCCATAATAATCAACCTACACATCTAGTCTTGGAGGCCAGGCTACAGGATCTAATGGTTCTTTGTGGCCTTCCAATCTATAAATGTTCCTCTAGAGTATTTTTAAAAATTGCACAATTCCAGAATATCAAAAATTCCCAACAGATATCATCACATATACCACCTGTAGGAAATATTACTGTGTTGAAAACCCTTTTCATTATGTAACCTAATGAGGAGGTATTTAAACTAGGTTCATCGGGGGAAGGAGACCAAAGCCCTGAGGTAAGTGGGGAAGTGGGATACCAGGAGGAAGCATGAGCAGGAGACCGCAAGAGGGGAGGACTCCTGCCTCATACTGAGAAAGCAGGAAAACCAACGAGTTATCTTAAGTGCCCATACACAAATGCAAGAAGCCTGGAAAACAAGCAGGGAGAACTGGAAGTCCTGTCACAGTCACGGAATTATGATGTGATTGGAATAACAGACACTTGGTGAGATAACTCACATGAATGGAGTACTGTCATGGATGGATATAAAGTGTTCAGGAAGGACAGGCAGAGCAGAAAAGGTGGGAGAGTTGCATTGTATGTAAGAGAGCAGTATGACTGCTCAGAGCTCCAGTATGAAACTACAGAAAAACCTGAGAGTCTCTGGATTAAGTTTAGAAGTGTGAGCCACAAGGGTGAGGTCGTGGTGGGAGTCTGTATAGAGCATCAGACCAGGGGATGAGGTGGACGAGGCTTTCTTCAGGCAACTAACAGAAGTTACTAGATCACATGGCCCGGTTCTCATGGGGGACTTCAATCACCCCGATATCTGCTGGGAGAGCAATACAGCAGTGCACAGACAAACCAGGAAGTTTTTGGAAAGCGTAGGGGACAATTTCCTGGTACAAGTGCTGGAGGAACCAACTAGGGGAAGAATTCTTCTTGATCTGCTGCTCACAAACCTGGAAGAATTAGTAGGGGAAGCAATAGTGGATGGGAACCTGGGAGGCAGTGATCATGCGATGGTTGAGTTCAGGATCCTGACAAAAGGAAGAAAGGAGAGCAGCAGAATATGGACCCTGGACTTCAGAAAAAGCAGACTTTGACTACCTCAGGGAACTAATGGGCAGGATCCCCTGGGAGAATAACATGAGGGGGAAAGGTTTCAGAGTCCAGGAGAGCTGGCTGTATTTTAAAGAATCCTTATTGAGGTTGCAGGAACAAACCATCCGAATGTGTAGAAAGAATAGTAAATATGGCAGGCGACCAGTTTGGCTTAACAATGAAATCCTTGCTGCTCTTAAACACAAAAAAGAAGCTTACAAGAAGTGGAAGCTTGGACAAATGACCAGGGAGGAGTATAAAAATATTGCTCAGGCATGCAGGAGTGAAATCAGGAAGGCCAAATCACACTTGGAGTTACAGCTAGCAAGAGATGTTAAGAGTAACAGGAAGGGTTTCTTCAGATATGTTAGCAACAAGAAGAAAGTCAATTAAAGTGTGGGCCCCTTAATGAAAGAGGGAGGCAACCTAGTGACAGAGGATGTGGAAAAAGCTAATGTACTCAATGCTTTTTTTGCCTCTGTCTTCATGAACAAAGTCAGCTCCCAGACTACTGCACTGGGCAGCACAGTATGAGGAGGAGGTGAGCAGTCCTCTGTGGAGAAAGAAGTGGTTCGGGACTATTTAGAAAAGCTGGACGGGCACAATTAAATGGGGCTGGATGCGCTGCATCCGAAGGTGGTAAAGGAGTTGGCGGATGTGATTGCAGAGCCATTAGCCAATATCTTTGAAAACTCATGGTGATCGGGGGAGGTCCCGGATGACTGGAAAAAGGCTAATGTAGTGCCCATCTTTAAAAAAGGGAAGGAGGAGGATCCGGGGAACTACAGGCCAGTCAGCCTCACCTCAGTCCCTGGAAAAATCATGGAGCTGGTCCTCAAGGAATCAATTATGAAACACTTAGAGGAGAGGAAAGTGATCAGGAACAGTCAGCATGGATTCACCAAGGGGAAGTCGTGCCTGACTAACATAATTGCTTTCTATGAGGAGATAACTGGCTCTGTGGATGAGGGGAAATTCCTTGTGTTATTCCTTGACTTTAGCAAAGCTTTTGATACAGTCTCCCACAGTATTCTTGCCGCCAAGTTAAAGAAGTATGGGCTGGATGAATGGACTATAAGGTGGATAGAAAGCTGGCTAGATTGTTGGGCTCAACGGCTACTGATCAATGTCTCCATGTCTAGTTGGCAGCCGGTATCAAGCAGAGTGCCCCAAGGGTCGGTACTGGGGCCAGATTAGTTCAATATCTTCATTAATGATCTGGAGGATGGCATGGATTGCAACCTCAGCAAGTTTGCAGGTGACACTAAACTGGGAGGAGTGGTAGATACGCTGGAGAGTAGGGATAGGATACAGAGGGACCTAGACAAAGTAGAGGATTGGGCCAAAAGAAATCTGATGAGTTTTAACAAGGACAAGTGCAGAGTCCTGTACTTAGGACAGAAGAATCCCATGCACTGCTACAGACTAGGGACCGAATGGCTAGGCAGCAGTTCTATAGAAAGGGATCTAGGGGTTACAGTGGACAAGAAGCTGGATATGAGTGAACAGTGTGCCCTTGTTGCCAAGAAGGCTAACGGCATTTTGGGCAGTATAAGCATTGCCAGCAGATCAAGGAATGTGATCATTCCCCTCTATTTGGCATTGGTGAGGCCTCATCTGGAGTACTGTGTCCAGTTTTGGGCCCCACACTACAAGAAGGATGTGGAAAAATTGAAACGAGTCCAGCAGAGGGCAACAAAAATTATTAGGGGGCTGGAGCACATGATTTATAAGGAGAGGCTGAGGGAACTGGGATTGTTAATCTGCAGAAGAGAAGAATTATGGGGGATTTGATAGCTGCTTTCAACTTCCTGAAAGTGGATGCTAAAGAGGATGGATCTAGATTGTTCTCAGTGGTAGCAGATGACAGAACAAGAAGCAATGGTCTCAAGATGCAGTGTGGGAGGTCTAGGTTGGCTATTAGGAAAAACGTTTTCACTAGGAGGGTGGTGAAGCAGTGGAATGGGTTCCCTAGGGAGGTGGTGGAATCTCCTTCCTTAGAGGTTTTTAAGGTCAGACTTGACAAATCCCTGGCTGGGATGATTTAGTTGGGGATATGTCCTGCTTTTAGCAGGGGGTTGGACTAGATGACCTCCTGAGGTCCCTTCCAACCCTGATATTCTATGATCTATTATTCTAAGTTGTGGAAGCTGGAAAGGCTATTAAAATTGTGCTGGGTATTCACTGTCAGTAACATGAAGACTTAGACTATGTAAGTTGAGACTTTCATAGCACTCTAAAAGAGTTAGGTATCCAAATCATTTTTGAATGGTTGGCTCCTAAATCCATTAAGGCAATTTGTAAATTTCAAACTATATTGCTAAGAAAGTTAATTACTTTTATTTCACCGTGACTTAGGAAGGCTTCTTCAAAAAACAAGTGTGATTGATTGGTCCACAGAAATGTAACCAGCAGAGGGAAAGAGGGTTAAAACAATAATATTGCATAATAAGCATAGTGTCTTACCTAAAAATAATCTTTCATTGTGTGCAGTGTAGTAGAAGCCATGTGGGTCCCAGGATATTGGAGAGACAAAGTGGGTGAGGTGATATATTTTATTGGACCAGCTTCTGTTGGTGAGAGAGACCAGCTTTTGAGCTACATAGAGGTCTATTACCTCACCGACCTTGTCTCTGTCATCACCCTTCATTGCCAGTTTATGCAAGTTCCACTTAACCCTGGCACCCCCCCCCCCAAGTCCAGTCAGATGGGTTTTCCCCACAGCCTTGATATTTCGGACAGTCTGACACCCTAGTTAGAATCTCTCCCCTTTTATTCATAGATTTCATAGATTCCAAGACCAGAAAGGCCCATGTTAGCATGCAGTCTGAACCTCTGTGTAACACAGAACATGAGACTTCCCTGAATTAATTCCTGTTTGAACTACAGCACACCCTTTGGGAAAAAAACATCCAACCTTGATTTAAAAATTGCCAGGGATGGAGAATCCACCACAACACTTTGGTAAATTGTTCCAATGATTAATTACCTTAATTGGTAAATATGAGTGTCTCATTTCCAGACTCTGACTGGGTTCATGCATTTCTCCAGAGGAAGTCAGAGGGACTTTCCTCATATTGGTTTCCTGGAATTTTCCCTTTGAGCAACATGCCATAGTGTTCTGTCTATTGCTATTGTTTTAGAGTTTTTACCCTTAGCTACGTTTTAGCAATCACAGAAGGAGAAGTTTCAATTGCTAATGCTTTACTGCTAAAGCACTTTGATATCCCTGTTTGGAAGCTGATATATAAATGCAAAGTAACAGCAGTTTGGGAGTGGATGCCTACCTCTATCCACAGGACAGCTCAAGCTTGAGTTGATGAACTCCTGTTTCTCAGTGTTTGGGGTACAGGACTCAGGTTCCACTGAGGTTCTTGTCTTTCATCATTCTACAGAAACTGGATCGTCTCAGTAAAGAGACCTGCATCTACCGCTGATATCTTCATGCTTTTTACTATGGTCCCACTTCACCCATTCTCCCACTTGGTTAATTTTGTTTCTCCAAAGCTTTGGGGCTAACAGTGCCCAATGGGACTTGTATAATAGAACTTGCAGACAATGTTCTTTGTATAATTGCATCTAATTTTAAGTCCCCTAGTGGGCATTTCAGATAATACTATCCCACATTTCATTCTTGCACTATACTGCCACCTAGTGAAAATTCTATAACATCACTGCCTTTTTGCCGATCGTTTATTGACTACTGAAATCTATTGGTCACTATCAGGCCGGCTCTAGGTTTTTTGCCGCCACAAGCAAAACATTTTTTGGTTGCCCCCCCACCTCAGCTTTAGGCTCTCTTCCCCTCCCCCCACACTCCCTTCCACCCCAGCCCTAGGCTTTCTCTTCCCCTCCCACCCGCACCCCCTGCTGCCCCAGCCATGGGCTCCCCCCCACCAGTGATGACTCTGCCTGCTCCCCTCTTGCCTCCAGCCGGTCCGGCGCTGGCAGGGTCGGGGTAAGCAGCGGGGCTTCCGGACCGCGCCTCAGCCCAGGGTCCCTCAATCGAGGGCTCCCACCTCCAGGACTGGCCGGGACCCGGGAGGGCAGAGCCCCAGAAGCAGCAGAGCCCCGGAGAGCGGGACGCAGGACCCGCACAGCAGCGCCCCACCCTCTATGGCCCTGTTGCTGCTGCTGCTGCTCTGCTTCTGACTGCCCTGCCACAGTCCCTGGGTGGCTCCGGCTGCTTCGCCCAGCCCCAGCTGCAGCGCTGGGGGGCGGCCGCCCTGCAGCACCTGCAGGCGGCTCTGTATGCCCCGTGGGGTATCCCCCAGCCTGAGTGTCCCCTGCTCGAAGCCTGCCTGGCCCAGCCACAAGGTGTGGGCGCTGCTCCCCCAGCGCGCCCCCCGCACACGACGCACTGCTGCTGCCAGGGCCGGCTCTAAGCTTTTGCCGCCGGAAGCAACAAAAAAAAAAGGCCAGAATGCTGCCCTTGAAAATGTGCTGCCGCAAGCACGTGCTTGGTTTTCTTGTGCCTAGAGCCGGTCCTGGCAATAAAGCTGGGTCAATCTAACTTTTCGTGTAGAGCAGGTCCAGATGTGTACTAAAAGACGATTAGATGAACTGCATTAAACCCATGTGTGGACACTCTCATTCAAAATTAATACAGCCTGAATTCAAGTCAGTTTAATTCCACTTCCAAAGCTAAACCAAAGTAAGGTCACTGTAATTCCGAATGAAAGTGTTCAGAGAAGGGTTTAATGCTGTTTAGCTAATCCACTTTTAATCCACACCTTTAGTTAATTTAGATTAACTTTCTTGGGTATCCCCATGCGGACAAGCCCCCAGAGTGTCAACATTGGCATCAGTGAATTATTCCTAAGCATCTGTACCAAAGTAAGAAAGAAAGAAAGATAGAATGTTCAGCTGCCTGGCTTTAGTTTTCAGACAGGTGCTCATATAACAGAGTCATAGACATGATAGGAGAGAAAAGATGCTATAATGTGAAAACCCAGGCAGAAGAAATTGTTTGGTAATTATACTTTATTTTCATAAAAAGTCCTAATTTGAACTGGACAGCCCCCAAAATTTTAAATATTTCATGAAAACATTTTCCTCCCCCTCAGTCTCCTCAGAGCAGCCTTCACCTCCTGGTTCCTTAGGCTGTAGATCATGGGGTTTAATGTGGGGGTGACGACGGTATAAAACAGGGCCGCCACTCTGTCCACGTCTGCTATATGGCTGGACTTGGGCCGCAGGTACATAGCGCACGCTGAGCCATAGAACAAGATGACCACGGTGAGATGGGAGGAGCAGGTGGAGAAAGCTTTGTGCCTTCCCTCAGATGAAGTTGTCTTCAGGATGGTGTAGAGGATGCAGGCATAGGACACCAGCACCATCACGAAGGGGATGACAGTGATTAGTAGGCTGATCAGTACAATAAAGACCTCACTACTGGAGGTGTCCCCACAGGCCAGCTTCAGCACAGGGTGGATGTCGCAGAAGAAGTGGTTGATTTCATTGGGCCCACAGTAGGGCAAGGAGAAGATCCAAATCACTTTGCCCATGGGCATCAGGATTCCACAGAGCCAGCAGGCAGTGGCCATCTTGGTGCAGGCTCTGGGATTCATAATGGTGGGGTAGTGCAGAGGGGAGCAGATGGCCCTGTAGCGGTCATAGGCCATTGCAGCCAGCAGGTAGCACTCTGCTGTCCCAAGAGAAAGGATGAAGTGCATCTGGATGGCACACCCAGTGAAGGAGATGGTCCTCTCCTCAGAGACAAAGTTGACCAGCATCTTGGGAATGGTGACAGAGATGTAGCAGCTCTCCAGGAAGGACAGATTCCAGAGGAAGAAATACATGGGGGTGTGGAGAGCTGAGTCCAGCATTGTGATGAGGATGATGATGCTGTTGCCCATCAGGGAAATGGTGTAGATAATGGAGAAACCTACACAAAGTATTGCTCGAGTCACTGGATCCTGGGAGAAACCGAGGAAAATGAATTGGGTCACCATGCTGTGATTCCCTTGTGCAGTTTCACTGGTATAGCTCATCTGAAGAAGGAAGAGGAAAAATATTTTGCATGTGGGCATTATGGGCCAGCTCATAGGGACACAGGAATGGAAGGGACCTCCTGGGTCATTCAGTGTAGTCCAATCCAATCCAGTCCTGGTTACTGCAGGCAGCCCTGTCATATCATCCCATTCATAGAATCATAGAATCATAGAATATCAGGGTTGGAAGGGACCTCAAGAGGTCATCTAGTCCAACCTCCTGCTCAAAGCAGGACCAATTCCCAACTAAATCATCCCAGCCAGGGCTTTGTCAAGCCGGTTCTTTAAAACCTCCAAGGAAGGAGACTCCACCACCTCCCTAGGTAACGCATTCCAGTGCTTCACCACCCTCCTAGTGAAATAGTGTTTCCTAATATCCAACCTGGACCTCCCCCACTGCAACTTGAGACCATTGCTCCTTGTTCTGTCATCTGCCACCACTGAGAACAGCCGAGCTCCATCCTCTTTGGAACCCCCCTTCAGGTAGTTGAAGGCTGCTATCAAATCCCCCCTCATTCTTCTCTTCCGGAGACTAAACATTCCCAGTTCCCTCAGCCTCTCCTCATAAGTCATGTGCTCCAGACCCCTAATCATTTTTGTTGCCCTCCGCTGGACCCTTTCCAATTTTTCCACATCCTTCTTGTAGTGTGGGGCCCAAAACTGGACACAGTATTCTAGATGAGGCCTCACCAATGTTGAATAAAGGGGAACGATCACATTCCTCGATCTGCTGGCAATGCCCCTACTTATACAGCCCAAAATGCCGTTAGCCTTCTTGGCAACAAGAGCACACTGTTGACTCATATCCAGCTTCTCGTCCACTGTGACCCCTAGGTCCTTTTCTGCAGAACTGCTACCTAGCCATTCGGTCCCTAGTCTGTAGCAGTGCATGGGATTCTTCCATCCTAAGTGCAGGACTCTGCACTTGTCCTTGTTGAACCTCATCAGGGTTTTTTGGCCCAATCCTCTAATTTGTCTAGGTCCCTCTGTATCCGATCCCTACCCTCTAGTGTATCTACCACGCCTCCTAGTTTAGTGTCATCTGCAAACTTGCTGAGAGTGCAGTCCACACCATCCTCCAGATCATTAATAAAGATATTAAACAAAACCGGCCCCAGGACCGACCCTTGGGGCACTCCGCTTGAAACCAGCTGCCAACTAGACATGGAGCCATTGATCACTACCCATTGAGCCCAACGATCTAGCCAGCATTCTATCCACCTTACAGACCATTCATCCAGCCCATACTTCTTTAACTTGGTGGCAAGAATACTGTGGGAAACCGTACCAAAAGATTTGCTAAAGTCAAGGAATAACACATCCACTGCTTTCCCCTCATCCACAGAGCCAGTTATCTCATCATAGAAGGCAATTAGATTAGTCAGGCACGACTTCCCCTTGGTGAATCCATGCTGACTGTTCCTGATCACTTTCCTCTCCTCTAAGTGTTTCATAATTGATTCCTTGAGGACCTGCTCCATGATTTTTCCAGGGACTGAGGTGAGGCTGACTGGCCTGTAGTTCCCCGGCTCCTCTTTCTTCCCTTTTTTAAAGATGGGCACTACTTTAGCCTTTTTCCAGTCATCCGGGACCTCCCCTGATCACCATGAGTTTTCAAAAATAATGGCTAATGGCTCTGCAATCTCATCCACCAACTCCTTTAGCACCCTCGGATGCAGCACATCCGGCCCCATGGACTTGTGCACGTCCAGTTTTTCTAAATAGTCCCGAACCACTTCTTTCTCCACAGAGGGTTGGTCACCTTCTCCCCATGCTGTACTGCCCAGTGCAGCAATCTGGGAGCTGACCTTGTGCGTGAAGACAGAGGCAAAAAAATCATTGAGTACATTAGCTTTTTCCACATCCTCTGTCACTAGGTTGCCTCCCTCATTCAGTAAGGGGCCCACACTTTCCTTGACTTTCTTCTTGTTGCTAACATACCTGAGGAAACCCTTCTTTTTACTCTTAACATCTCTTGCTAGCTGCAACTCCAAGTGTGATTTGGCTTTCCTGATTTCACTCCTGCATGCCTGAGTAATATTTTTATACTCCTCCCTGGTCATTTGTTCAAGCTTCCACTTCTTGTAAGCTTCTTTTTTGCATTTAAGATCAGCAAGGATTTCACTGTTTAGCCAAGCTGGTCGCCTTCCATATTTTCTATTCTTTCTACACATCGGGATGGTTTGTTCCTGCAACTGCAATAAGGATTCATAAACTGACCCATCTCCAGTTTCTAATTGGGTAGTTATGTGCCCCCACACTCCTCTGATGGGGAAGCTGTTCCTGCCTATGTGTTTTTGTGGTGACTTTGTTCTTCAGCTTCAATAGCTTGTCTCTCTTCCCGGAGTTTACCTCCTTGATGTATTTATGTCAACCAGATCCTTCTCAGCCTGCATTTTTCTAGGCTAAAAACTACAAGCTCTGATAGTCTATTTGGTTTCATCAGCTGGTGTGAGTTTGTGCAGCCACGCTGAGTTTAATTAAGCTTAGCCAATTTACATCAGTATCCATCCATCCAAATGCACACTCATCTAATCTATCTATCTATCTATCTATCTATCTATCTCCATACACACTCCTGTATCTATCAAGCTATCTATTTTAAAAATAAAATAGAAGCAGAACACCATGATTCAGAGTTCACCCGTGTAAATCTGTAAGAAGACATTTGACTTCAATGTCGTTACTCAACAATTGCCTTGGAATAACTAAGACCCTTTTTGTCTGAATTCTGTTTGTTTTGAATGGTATTCTCTCAGTTCCACCGGGGAAGAACAAAATCCTACCCAAGTGGAACAGATGTAACCATAAGCAGAACAGATCCCTTGCATATAAGAGAAATTAAAACAACTACAGACTTACCTTTGCAGCAAGTCAGGGTGCCTGTGTATGCTGTGGACGTGGTAGAGTCGGGGCATTTCATCTGCATTCTGAGCCTCCTGGGACACAATCCCTTAAGTACTCTGGGTTTAATTAGAAAGTCTTTGAAGGTAAATTCTAACGTACCCCTTTGTTTTAAAATTAAACCCAATAGCTACACTGTCCTGACCTGGAGTGGCTAAAGAAAGATCCCACATCTCCCAGTAGCCTGAGTGGGCATGTCGGGCAGCCAGCACTGCTACAGATCAGGCCGGATTGAGCTATAAACTCTTGTGTTTGTCCCCATTGTCCCTTCTGGAATCACCCGCACGACGACGCATCTGTGTCTTGGCTGGGTGTTTCCTTATTGGCAACTCTCTGCTTGTTCTGTCACACACATGGATACAGCAATCAGACGTGAGTCTGCACCTTTTCCTCCCACAGAGAGGCACACGTGCGTGCACACACACACATTGAGCAGTCCTCATTCCCTCCAGCAGGAGGCAACACACACACACACATCTCTAGCAGGGCACAGCAGGGACACATGGACACACATTATTCCCATTCTACAGATTATCCCCATTCTACAGATGGGAACTGAGGCACTAAGGGCTGGATTGTTAAAGCTATTTATACTTCTTGGGATTTAGGTGCCTAAATTCTATGACATTTTTTAAAAAATGCACTAGATACCAATCTGCATCTTTTAGTGCCTAAATACCTTTGTAAATAGACCTCAAGTGACTTAGACTGAAGTTTGTAACAGTGTTAACAGTTGAAGCAAAGTTCTTGGTATCTGTTGGGAGATAAACCAGATTCCCATAATTGTTTGTGGATGAACCAAAGTGCTTATAATGCTCTGTATCCATAATCCTTTGTTCTCAGGTGGAATCTTAGTGTATTGATGAATGATGGATTGTGTGTGTCTGCTTGCTTTGGTCCACTGAACCTTAGAATATGTGTCCTGATGTACAGGAGTCTGAGAACAGGAATGCTTGTTGTTGCATATCTCTTCTGTGATTGATGAGATAATGGCTTGTTAAACAGAGTTTTGTCTTTAGCTTAACAACTGTGTAAACTGAGATGCCATGAAATGAACTTCACAGGTAGAAAGATTATGAGAATGGAATTTATTTTGTCTCTTTTTTGTAAACATGTGGTATATGCTTGGTTCTGCTTTGAGCACTGGGTTGGACTAGATGACCTCCTCAGGTCTCTTCCAACCCTAATCTTCTATGATTCTTTGATTCTATATAAAGGGGTGAATTTCTGCAAGATAGATGGAACAGAAGTGAAGCTGCAGAACTTCCACCTGGATTGGTGGTGCATTGATTTTTACTTTCCTATGTTGTGCTGTTTTGTCTTTGACTATTACAAATGAACTGAGCCTGGGGTATCTGATATCTAGATAAATAATCTAAATCTAACCCTAACAACAGTCAGGAACTTAACACAGTGTGACAGACTATGGATCCTTACGTTCATCCTCTTTACAAGACCGTGGTAAATTTTGTACAAAGTATGCCTGGTGAGATATCATTTGAAAACTCATAATCTGCTGAAAATTACTGTCCTGGTAAAATATATGTATCAACATTGTATGTAAAGTTACAAGATTCTGCTGCATAACATTGTGGCAACATGCCCCACATTTAAAAAAGCAGGCACAAACTAGTTCCTCAGAATCAACAGACAAAGCAACACCTTTGGCAACAAAGTCAAGTGGACTATCACTGAGTTAACTGGCTGTTCTTTGGCATGAAGGAGGGGGTGAGCAAGAACTTGGAAATGGAAAACAGCTGGGGGTCCCTGTGTAAAAAGACTGGCTATCACCTGAACCCCAGCTGGAAATAATCCTCAACGAGTGCAGAATAGTATAAGAATGGAGAGAAAGATCATCTCTCTCTCCTCCACTCCTCTCTGCTGACGGCTGCAACAATGCCTGAAAAAACACCAAACTGGGGGAGGGGTCGTGGTTTGAAGACAGCCAGTAAGTCTGTAAAGAGCAAGTGGTGAGAAAAATCTTTGCTTTAAATCCATGTACCTTGCTAAGTTAGGTATTCATTCATGTTTTTTCTTTTTCTTTTCTTTGTAACCAATTTTGACTTTTATGTCTCATTACTTGTGATCACTTAAAATCTATCTTTCTGTAGTTAATAAATGTATTTTATTGTTTTATCTGAACCAGTGTGGTTGGACTGAAGTCTTTGGAAACCTCCACTTGAAATAACAGGGTTTGTGCATATCATTTTGCCTCGGTCAGCCTTGTGATCATCCTCCCTTGTGTCATTAATGAGGGAGTAAGGCTGACCTAGAAGAGAAGGCCTTAAAAGCCAGAGGCTAAGTGACAAAGGGGAACCAGTGAAGAGTGGACCATAAACAGAAGAGTTTGAGAAGGGGTTTGTAAAAGGGAGTTTTAATATAATCGCTATGGTTAGGAAAGGCTGCATTGCCAATGCCAACACTGCTTCTGTCTCCTCCGCCAGCACCTTCACCAGACAGACAACCTGACCATGGATGGCTCTCTGCAGATCCTGGTGTGGATTTGCAGAGATTGTGGCCTGCATTTCCTACTCTCAGAAAGCCAGGCTGGGAGAACCTTCCAGTGTGAAAGGTGCCTGCTGGTGCAATCTCTCAGGAAGCAGGTGGGAGAGCTACAGATGGAGATGGCTAGGCTGAGGAACATCCGTGCCCATGAGGAATTCCTCAAGAGTATTCACATGGAGACATCCAAGGCTGAGGACACTATCCAGCTACAGAGGATTGCTGTCACACCACCGGGGGAGGAGGATATGGGCTCGTTCACAGGGAGGACACTGGCTGCTGGTTACTTCTGGCAGCAGGCAGTAGTCCACCCCTACTCCCAACCCACCCACCTTAGTGACGAGGGACCATTATGCTGCCCTGGCAATGAGCGATGACGAATCAACCCCAATGGTGGAGGAGAAGCTGTATACCCCCAAGGCTGGGAGAATCGCAGCCACCACTCCCAGGAGGAAATGTAGAGTAGTGGTGGTTCGTGATTCTCTTCTGAGAGGGGTGGAGGCACCCATCTATCACCCTGACATGGCATCCCAGGAGGCATGCTGCCTGCCATGGGCCTGTATACAAGATGTTAGGGAGAGTTTGTCAAGGATCATCTGGCCCTCTGACTACTATCCCATGCTACTCATCCATGTGGGCATTAATGATACTATGAGGTCTGACCCTGAGCAAATCTGAAGCGACTACAGGGCTCTGGGAGTAAGGGTGAAGGAGTTGGGGGTGAAGGAGTTGCAGGTTGTATTCTCTTCAATCCTTCCAGTCAAGGGTAGGGGCCCATGCAGAGACAGATGCATCCTAGAGGTCAATGTCTGACTGCGAGGATGATGTCACCAGGAGAGCTTCATCTGGCAGCCCATCAGGTGGGCAGTTGGGGAGGGAATAGCATAGGAATTTTACCAAACTGGGGATTGAGGCAGCTGGGAGAGCTGGACAGACAGGGGCTGGGCAGCCAAGGGTGCTGGCACAACAGCTGGGAACCTGGGGATTTCAGGGAACTTGAGTAACTGAGGATCTCAAAGGGCCAGGGATCTCAGGGAGCTGGGGAGCTAGCAGGTTGGAGATCTCGCACAGCCCAGGAGCTGGCTAACAGGAGATCCCAGGGACACAAACAGCTCAGTAGCCCACCAGGCAGGGAGTTGGGTGAGCTGAGCAGCCTACTTGCCCATCTGTCAACCAACCAAATGGCTGGCTGGTTTCCATCAAAAGTTTTGACAAGTTCAACACATTCCTGCAGAACATTTTGATTCCATTAAATGAACTTTTTCCAGTGGAAAGCTGCTCTAGAGACAGAAAGAGAAATTCTCCTTCACTGGAGGAGAATTAGATCTAATCTGTATGCATGTGACTAGGACACAGTTGAGGCCTCAAGTTGTACAACTAGCAACACAACTACTAAAGAAGAATTCACCAATTTTTAAGGACAGAAGGAGCCATTATGCCCGCGTAGTCTGACATTCTGTATTGCACAGGCCAGAGAATTTTCTCAAGACTAAAGATGCCCAGAAGAAATAACTGGAACTCTAAGCTACTTGCCTAAATTCTGCAACTTGCCTAAAATAACCTTTAGGGTGAGAAATTACTTCTTGAAACCAGAGTCTTTAAAATCTTAAACTTAGTATGCATGTTTTGTTTTATTTGCTCAGTAATCTGTTTTGTTCTGTTTGCTATCCCTTATAAACACTTAAAATCTGCCTTTTATAGTTAATATATTTGTTTTCTTTATTATGAAACTCAGTTTGTACAATTTCTAACTGGGAGGGCAAGAAGCTGTGCATATCTCTCTTCACATTGAGGGAGAAGGCAATTTTTTATGAGCTTGCACTGTGCAGATCTTTCTAAACAGCGCAATACAGTATTATTTCAGGTTTATTCCCCAAAGCGGGTGTGCATGTGAGTGCTGGGTGAATCCGCTCATACAGAGTTGACTTCAGTCTGTGTCTGCAGCTGGTTGTGGCCCTACCTGTGTGTGTGTGCTGCAAGAGGCCAGAGAGCCTAATGCAGCAAAACAGGGAGAGGGAATCCAGGCTGGTGGAGCAAGAGTGGCTCAGTGAAACCCCAGTACATCAGGTGACATCCCAGAAGGGGGGGTCTAAGCTGTCACACTGACCCATTGCGTGGACTTTTCCTGGTCATGTCACTTTAGTGAGGCTTAATTCCTGCCACTCTTTCTTGTTTGTAAAGCACTTTGAGATCTCAGATGCTATGGCTACAGGGAGAGGGATAGCTCAGTGGTTTGAGCATTGGCCTGTTAAACCAAGGGTTGTGAGTTCAATCCTTAAATGGGCCATTTAGGGAACTGGGGTAAAAAATCTTTCTAGGGATTGGCTCTGCTTGAGCAGGGGGTTGGACAAGATGACCTCTTGAGGTCCCTTCTAACACTTTTATTCTATGATATAATTAGATAGATGTAAAAAAGGAGTAATTCTTAAAGCTTTTGTCCATTTCTCCCTGAATTTTAAGTTATTGTATGTTGCAAAATTTCTGCATTTTTATTCTTTCTTTTTTTCTCAGTGTTCTCTTGCCATGCCTTTTTTGAGTGTGTTGCTTGTACCTTTCTTGAATTTCTTTTGTGAATGTGTGGTTCCCATTGGGTAACCTCACCTTCCTTTTGGACTAGAAAGAGCAGTGACCTCATCTAGTAGTTTAATTTCTATGTCTAATCTTGCTAAAGAAAGGCATTTCCTTTAAGGTAAACCATCTTCCTCTCTCCATCAATTTCCCTGTTAGGTTCAAAGTTTGACTCTATTTAACACCCTTATTCCTATGGTCTAAAAATAAATATGCTATTAACTTTCCCTTCTCATTAATTTACCATGCCCATCAGCAGAGGCACCTAGGGAGAGTCGTGTTTTCCTCTCAATGATGCACAATGACACAGAAGAGACATTCACTTTGTGGGAATAGACAAATGACAAAAAAGCAGCAAGCAAGACAGTAAATCCAGTGCACTTTGCTGAGAACAACCAGGGTATTTATTGAAAGCTAAGACACGCATGGAGAAGACAGAGAGAAGGACCCACGTCCTGATCCTGGAATGTCTCATGAAGAGGGCATATCAGAGACTCAAACTTGCCATATGTTCACCTCAGAGGTAAATTAATATTTTATATCAGATTTAGAGACATCAGAAGGCAACACAAGACATGTTATCCCCTATACCCGATGCATGGTTATTTTGCCCTCAGGCTGGTGCCTAGTCCGATGACAGAGGTACAGCAATGTTATGTGCTTGCTGCTTAAGACCCTACCCTTAGCAGGGAGTGGCAGATCTATGTAGGACACTCTGGGTTTCTTCGGAATCAGTGCCAGCTACATTGGAGGTGGCAGGAGTTCTTGCTGAGGTAGAGGGGTGTCTATCCAATCATTACCCTTCAAATCCATACCTGGGCTTGAATTTGGAACCGTGATATACCATCAGTAATAGGAAATAACCCTGAGTGTTAGAGCCTGGGTCAAATCCCATGGAAGCTGATAGAAATCTGTAATGGTAATAACCAGTTGTGACATGGAAAGTGGGTTTAGATTCATTTCTGAGTGCATGCAGAAAGCTGTGCATGGTCTAACACTAGCGTAATAAGAGAGCTGGTGGGCCTGTGGTTCAGGATGCAAAAAATGTGGTTTCTAATCTTGAGTCTCTACTGACCTGCTCTGTGACCTTGCACAAGTTGTTTCTCCTTTACGTGTCTTCTTTCTAATTTCTGTAGGCAGAATAGAGATATCCCTTCTCATGTTAAATAGCTCCATGACCAGGGCCACTGTGGCCAGTCGTGCTTTGTGAGTGCAATGGTGTGATAGGGCTGCTTGGGATGGTGAGGCACAGGTGTCAGCAGTCTTGGAGCTCAATTCTGGCTTATGTCTTATGTTACTAAAAGCTCATGCTTCAGGGTTTCACCTGGGCAACTGCAGGGCTCAGGAAGGGTATTCCTCCCCTCTATCCTGTCGAATGTGTTCTGATTTTATTTTTTAATCTCCTTCCTCTGAAGCACTGGGATGGCCATGGCTGGAGATGGGACACTGGATGGGGAGGGCTGGGCCTTGAAGGTGGCTGCTTGGTGCTTGCTCACATGCTCCGGGTCTGGATGGAATTTTTCCTCCAGGTATTTTGCCTTCTTCTGCAGTATGTGGGTGCGGGTCACTTGTCAGGATTATGTGGGTGTATCTCACTTAATATTTCCCTGCCATTGTGGGAGCCTCAGGCACTGTCTCCTGTAGGCAGTGATACTTTGGTCCCGTTTTGGTTTTTGGGTTTAGTTGTGCGGGTGTTGGGTGGTGTTGATGGCCTGTGCTACACAGGAGGTGAGACTCTGGTGCCCCCTTCTGGCCTTAAATGCTTTGGCTTTATGTGATGTTAAATGCACAGCATGACACAGTCCCAATCTCCTCAGAACACTTCATAAAGGGGGTCAGTACAATTATCTTCATTTTACACAGGAGATAATTGAGGGACTGAGAGTGGGATTGATCGCTCAGCGTCACACAGAGTCAAGAATTAACTTCAACTCTCCTGACCCCCACAATGATGCTCTGTCATTGGGATGTCACAAGCCTAAATGTGGATAAGATCTCTATAGAGTGTGTGAACAACTGATTTTTTGGTTCGCTAGCCAACCAAAAAAGTCAACACAAAAAATGTTTTGGGTCACACAAAATATTTCGCTTGACCCGCCATGATACCTTGTGTTTTATTTTCAAGTTTTTGGGGTATTTTTTACCTTTTAAGAATAACATTGAAATGCAATTTAAAACAAAAAGTCATTCTGAATAGAAAAAATCAGATTTTCTTTAAGAAACGTGAGAACAAAACATTTCAGTATTTTGGGATTTTCTGTCTGTTTTTGACTGAAACAATTTGGTGAATTTGTTACGAATTTACAAAATACTTCAATTGACCCAGATGCTCATTTTTCAGTGAAAAATGTCCCTAGATTTAGAGACGTCTGACCTGAATGATAAGGTTTGTGGTTGCAGTAATTGACAGACCTTTTCAGGGTACCTCAAGGAAGAGGTTGGATGACTCCAACAGAGATAGCAGGCCTCCCTATGTTATCCAGGAAAGCTGTCTTGACCCAACATTTAGGCTGGTGGGTATGTAAATATTAATGGAATTTAAGTGCCATTCTGCTAGAAGACAAGTGTATCACTCTGATATCATATTTGTTCAATGCCCTCTAGTTAAACCCATGGCGAACACAGATCAGGTAAACCAAATGTCCATCACAGAATTCATCCTCCTGGGATTTGGGAATCTTCCTGAACTGCAAACCCACTTTTTCCTGTGGTTTCTAGTGATCTACATTGTGACCATGGCTGGGAACATCCTCATCATTATGCTAGTTGTCACTGATCGACACCTTCACACCCGTATGTACTTCTTCCTGGCGACCTTGTTCTTCTTGGAGACCTGTTACAGCTCCACCATCCTGCCCAGGATGCTGGCCAGTATCCTGACAGGGGACAGAACCATTTCTCACCATGGTTGTATTGTACAGTTTTATTTCTTTGCTTCTCTGGTGGGTTCAGAGTGTTGTCTCTTGTCGATGATGTCTTATGATCGGTATTTAGTGATATGCAAACCGTTGCATTATGCAGGCCATATGAGTGGAAGGTTCTGCTTCTACCTAATGGCAGGGTCTTGGATTCATGGCTTTGTAGCAATTGCTATAATCGTATCCCTAATGTCACAATTAAAATTCGGTGATGAAACTCTCCTGTAGTGACAGCCACTTGATGGAACTTATGATGTTCATATTCTCATCCTTATTTACTCTGCCCCCATTTGTATTAACCCTGGCATCCTATACTTGTATCATCATCACCATTCTGAGAATCCCTTTCAGCACTGGGAGACAAAAAGCTTTTTCCACCTGCTCCTCTCACCTCATGGTGGTTACAATTTTCTATGGGACCCTGATCATTGTGTACCTGTTACCAAGAACCATTACCATAAGAGCCCTGAACAAATTGTTCTCTGTCTTCTACACTGTCCTAACTCCTATTGCCAATCCCTTCATATACAGCCTGAGAAGCAAAGAGGTCAAGGGGGCCCTGAGAAGAGCTATCAGGAAAATGCTTGTATGACAGAGGGCAACCACCTGCAGTCTTGTGGAAAAACTTTATTGAATTAAGAGTAACTTCATTGTATAAAAATGCAATTGTTTACGTGTTGTTGTGGGATTGTATGTGACTTCTTTAGGAGACTTGGTTCATGTAAATCTTGGGAAATGTTAGGAACTTCAAACAGTGTGAAGTTTAAAAATTAAGCCATTTTCCCTATGCAAAAGGAGTTGCTTGAAGATTCGCCTGGTAAGGGGACTTGTTGTCTGGCTGATTACTTATTCACAATCTCTTAAAAGGACTGGATAAAGGATTCACAGATTCATGAGGGTTCTTGTTCTGAGCAAAAGGTGTTATGAACCTGAAACCAAAGGAAAACCTGATTGGATTTGGAATGACTAATCACCTCCCAGAACCCTTGATGTAGGTAAGGTGGACTCTGATAAGCTGGTTAGGATGTGTGTAGGTCCTTTTATTGGTTTAATATGTTTTTTCTGCAATGCTTTCACCTTAAAAACAAATGAGCTTGCTTCAAAAGATTTGTGTGGTAAGTTAACTGTGGTAATTCCACTGTGCCCCATCTCAGAAGAGAAAGCAAAACAGGCCTGCATAGGCAGACTGTCTTGTGCTGGGGATATCACAGTGTAGGCAGGCAGCCAGGTGTGACACTCTGCACCCCATATTCACCATAGTGATATGCTTATGAAATAATTATGATGCATCTTGTAAAAAATATGTCATGTGAGGTGTCAATGGAAAGGTTATGGGTTGCTGAATATGATTATCCTATTTGTAGGTGTGTATCGTCTTTGTATCTGAAGTTATGAATATTGACTATGTACCTGTATTTCAAATGTTCTTGCTCCTGTGCTAACACCCACAAGGTACTTTACATCCAGTCTAGCTAGCACATTGTGAATGGCCTATTCAAGTTGAATGGCCCACAACAAAACCAATGGGCCATGGGAAAATCTTAGCCTCACCTGATAAGCTTTCCTGTGGACACTTCAGCCAAAATATGGGTAATGGCTGCCATGACTCATTGAAGCATGCGAGGGCATGTGACTAAATCATGAAATATTGGACTCCATTTTGGTGCCTGTACTTTTGGAGAAACGGTGCTGGGGGCTTTGTTTGGGATAATGAAGTTCCCCACCACATGGAAGAAGCTATAAAAGTGGAAAGTGACATAATCACAGGGCCTCACTCCCCCTAAAATGCAACACCTGCAAATACCTAAGGAACAAACACTGAACGGGAGAAGGAGATCCCAGGTGGGAAAGAAGAAAGCTTGGAGGACTATTTTTGATATCTAACAGGGTGAGACACTGTTGATTCAAATCCTGTCTAGTTTATAAGGCTTAGATTGCATTCTTCTTTATTTCTTAAGTAATCTGCTTTGATCTCTGTTCTCGTTACTTATAATCACTTAAAATCTATCTTTATATAATTAATAAATTTGGTTTATATTTTTACCTAAAACAGTGCATTTTTCTAGACGTGCTCGGGGAATCTGCTCAGGAACAAAAACGGGTGCACTGTCCTCTCCACTTTGAGGGAGGGGTGGACTGGGTAATAAACTTCTACTGGTCAGGCTTTTGACCTGGCAAGATGGTACAGCTCTGGGGTCCTAGCCTGGGGAGCTGGGGAGAAGTCTTCATGTAACTGCAGCTGTGTAAGGTTTGTGTGAGTGCAAGACCAGTTTGGTCTGCATCTTGTCACAGCAGCACAGTGTAAGAGGGAGTCCAGGCTGGTGAGACAGAAGGCTCACTGGCACCCAAGTTCCAGGTTGCACCCCAGTGTTCTATCACAGCAGGAAATACCCTGGTCAGGAGGGAGAGGGAGAGATGGGTGTCCACCCAAAACGGGCAATGGGTGGGGAACTGGGAGACCTTGCTGAACCTTAGAGGGGGACTGTAGGTGCAGTTGCTCCTTTCCCACAAGAATTCAGAGATTGCAAGATGATGGTGTGCAGGGCAAAATGAAATGGAGCACGCCTCACGTAATCATGAGGGAAGGTCCTAGAAATCCTCTCCCATATTAATCCTTTCTCATCGAGCCATTCTGGACATCCATGGACAGCATGTGTGATTGGGACAGGTCATACCCACCTTCCACTGAAATTAGACTCAGTCCCTCACTCTGAAGTAATTGGGATTTAAACATGCTCAGCATCTCACAGAATTTGGCCTCTCTCTTTCACACAACATTTTCAGACTGTTTCTCTTGATCTGTCTATTTAACAGTCTATGTACTGCTGATTGGAGGTGGTGGACTTGCCATTGTATGGAGGTTTTAAAACAAGATAAGACATCCTTCTAAAAGGCATATTTCAATCTATCTTCTGAGGAGACAAATATATGGATTGTGTATACAGGAGGTTAGATGAGATCAGGCGTTCTCAACATTTCCAAATGACTGTACCCCTTTCAGGAGTCTGATTTGTCTTGAGTACCCCCCAGTTTTACCTCACTTAAAATCTACTTGCTTACAAAATCAGGCATAAAAATACAAAAGTGTCACAGTACACTGTTACTGAAAAATTGCTTACTTTCTCATGTATACCATATAATTTTAAAATAAATCAATTGGAATCGAAATATTGTACTTACATTTCAGTGTGATACTTGAGCCTGTTTTTCACTTGTGAGCCTTATCTGCATCCCAAGCCCTCCCACCCGGAGATGGAGCATGTAACTTAGCTATGCGTGGGGCCCCAGGCAATTGCCCTACTTGCCAACTCCTAATGCCAGCCCTGCATTTGTGACTCCCCTAAATCCATCCTATGATCATCTTTGGGGCTGCAAGGCCCAGGTTGAGAAATACTGATGTAGATGAGTTGAGTACCCCCTGGAAGACCTCTGAGTACTCCCAGGGGTACACATACCCTTGGTTGAGAACCACTGGAGTAGATTATCATAGATTATCAACCCAATGGAACTTCAGTATGTCTCTATGTCTATCTAGAGAGGGGACTTGAAGTGGGATCTTCCACATTCTGGGCTAGGCTACTGGGCTAAAAGTTGGAAGGTAGGCATCACCTTCTCTAGTAGGCTCTTGAAGAGGCCCCAATCTGGCAGATGTGCTCAAAGTGTGTCTATCTCCTGGTTTGTGGTTCCCACTGGACTTCACTGTGAGATAGGCATCCAGGCACCTGCCTGAGGTATCTGTGTACAAGCCCAGAGGCACAAAGTTAGCTGCCTAAAAAGCATTTACAATGAAAATGTAGGTGCTGGATGAGTTTCGGCACCAATAAGCTTAGGCAGCAGCTGAATGTGGCAGTGGCATTTAAACACTGGATTTAGGTGCCTAAGATATAAATTAGACACCTAAGTCACTTTGTGAATATGGCCCTTAGGACCAGATTTTAAAGGTATTTAGGCACCTTGTGGGATTACCAAAAGTACCTAGGTGCCCATTATACGGTATTATATGATTCTCACCCCTCACCCTCTGCTTCCCCAGTGCCCATTATACAGTAGAGCTGCCCCCTGCCCACCCCTCTCTCTCTGCTGCCCCTAGTGCCCATTATACAGTATAGCCACCCCTTCCTCATCCCCACCGTCTGGTGCCCCTAGTGCCCATTGGAGAGGGAATTGAACCTGCATCTCTGGACAACTTCCTTTTCCTCATCTTATTCCTATCACATTTTTTTCAAAATAGTGAGGTTATTCATCCTTCTCAATCCACAAAGGAAAAGGTAAATAGAGAGATATCAGTATCCATGCACCATATTCCCTCATTTATAAATGCAAAGATTTTGTTAACCCTTTTAGTCACAGCCTCATACTGACAGCTCAGGTTCATCTGGTTATTCACCAAGACCCATAAGACCATTTCAGAATCATGGCTTTCCTGGGTCCAGCTCAACCTCCTGTAAGCATGGCCTATATGCTGTAGACCTCATTCATGGCTGTGTTGCTCAGTTTACATGCTGTTACCCCGGTGTAAAACTGGATGAGTACAGAGGAGATTCAGGAGTCAGGACCACTGACTGGTATTTTCAAAGCAGTTTAACAAGGATGATGTTGTGGTGGGGGTGTGCTATAGACCACCGGATCAGAAGGATGAGGTAGATGAGGTTTTCTTTGGACAACCAACTGAAGTTTCCAGATCACAGGCCCTGATTCTAATGGGGGAATTTCAATCACCATGACATCTGCTGGGAGAGCAATACAGCAGTGTACAGACAATCCAGGAAGTTTTTAGAGAATGTTGGGGACAACTTCCTGGTACAAGTGCTGGAGGAACCAACTAGGAGCTTACCTTGACCTGCTCCTCTTGACCTGCTGCTTACAAACAGTGAAGAATTGGTAGGGGAAGGATAAGTGAATAGCAACCTAGGCAGCAGTGACCATGAGATGGTTGAGTTCAGGATCCTGACAAAATCAGTTTAATGGCTTAATGAGGAACTGTTGTATTAATTGGGTTGGAATATTTGGGCCCAAAGAGTCAAAGGTATTAACATGACCCTCTCATTATCCAGTATTTAACATTCCTAAACCCTGGCTTTTAGAGTCATTCTGATCCTCTCTTTCTGGCCCAGTGCCTCCTGAATTTATATACACAGTGGAGCAGCATCAAGAGGAGACACTCAGAGAGATATGCCTCAGAGACTATCCTAGGGCCCTGTAGTTTGGCCATGCATCTAAGAGGTTGGAAACTCCTGTTCAAATCCATTCTCCAAATCAGGTGGCCAGGGAGAGTTGAGATGAGGTCTCCCATGGGCTGGTATAATACTCTTACCACTGGGCTAAACATTATAAAGGTGACCTCCTTTCTCCCCTGCTGTGGAATTAGCCCCGCACTGAAGCCTCTTACCTGATCATGCCCTGCAGGTGAGATAGGCAGCGGAATGCCTCTCTTCACCAGGTTTGCAGATCCTGCTGGAGTTAGGCATGAGATAGGTGTCCTAACACCTGCCTGAGACATCAGGGCACTGTCCGGGAGTGGGAACCTGGGCACCCATGGTGGGATCCATGAAGCGATTCAGGTGTTGCAGCACTGAGTGTTGCAGTGCTGAGAAAATCACAGCAGCAGCACTGCAATTCACAAAGCTGAGTTAGGAACCTGGGGTCCCTGTAGAATGAAAGGAGAAAGAGAGAGGTGCAGAATGAGAATGAGATCCACGAGAGCCAGCACCTTAGGCAGGGAGCTGCATAAAGTAGCCAAGGGGAGAAGCCGATGAGAGGGGTGTGTGTGCGAGGCCCTGCCCCTCTCTTGGATCTAGGTGCTTGTGATCCCTGAACAGGAACCTGCCACCTGGAGTCAGGTGGTTTAGACTTCTAAGCTGCTTCTTGTGGGAATGAGTTTGGCACCTGCCATACTCCACACATAACTGATGGGAAGGGAAGAGGAGATGCCCACCTTATAACTTTTATCTCAGTGGTTGGTGCACTCAGCTGGACTAGGGGAGATCCAACTTCAATTCCCTCCTGTAGTGGGGCGGCTCCCCCAATCCAGCGGAAAAGGGGTTAAAGTCAGCCCTGGGAGAAGGTTGTGGTTGAGAGCTGCTAAGCTGGGCTGATTTGGGGAAGCTGCTACATCTGCGCCACGCCCCAATCAGGCCACAGCTGGCCTGTATAAAAGGCTGTGAGCCAGAGGCCCAAGAGTCTCTCTCCAGGCTGGGAGAGAGCAGGGCCTGGCTGCCTGCAGAAAGGGTACTGGGAGTGAAGCAGGGCTGGGGAAAGGCCAGAGGAGCAGGGAAGCTCTAAGCTGGCAACTCCCCAGGCTGCAGGGCCTGGTCCAAGGCCCATAGAGGTACTGGGAGGCAGAGGAAGGCAGCAGGTCTGAACCCCCTTGCCTGTGATGAGTGGCTTTTACACTGCAGTCTGCCCCAGGAAGTGGGGGCTTGGTGATGACTGGCAGTAGGCCAGATAGAGGCAAGGTGGGGATTAGAGGGTTGGGGGTTTCCCAGAGAGGAGAGACCCTTAGATACTGGTTGGGGTATTGTCAGGGGGCAGCCCCAGGGTAAAGGGGCACTGGGGTTCGTGAGGGACATGGGGCCAGCTACAAGTGGGACACTGGCCTGCAGAGGGTACCCAGGCTGGAAAAGAGTTAATTCCCTGAGATGACCAGCAGGAGGCGCCGCAGGGCTGGGTCCCACACCTTTACACCTCCTCTCTTCCAGAAGTGGAGAAAGGATTTCAACTAAGGCCTCCTGCCTCTTAGGAGAGTGCTCTAAGCACCGGGCTATGGGATATCCCGCAGTCGGCCTTCCTCCAGTTCTATTGAAGTTGTTCCATTGTGGATAAATCATGAAAGTGTCATTGGAACAGGAGGACTGGACCCCAGGTCTTCCACTTCCCAGGAAGTGCCCTAGCCACTAGAATACAGAGTCATTCTGACTCTCAGTCTCTCTCTCTCTCTGGCCCAAGGACTAGTTAAGTATTTATCCACAATGGAATAGTCATTTGGCCAGAGAGAGAGAGAGAGAGATAATGGACCTATTCATATTACTTTACGTTTTTCCAACACAAAAAGTAAAGGCATCACCTGGAAAGCTTTAGGCAGCACCACTGTTGGCTAAATCTCAAAATAATGAGATAGGATAGTGAAATCAATAAGCTTTATTGACCAGGCCGGCACTGCTTGATCATCCACACAGCTCTGATGGAAGTCTCAGGATCTGATTTCTGGATTATGGGATAGCTCTTTAATGGAACTACCCCAGTTCACACCAGCAGAGGATCTGGGCTCTTACAATCTGTGAACCATGCTGGGTAATTTTGCCATCAGTTAATGGTAACATGTTTAATTTTGCCCTGAGCTAGTGGCTCTCATTCCCCACTTCGTAACACCTATTTGTGACCAAATAATTCCTAATTTACACTGGTGGGATTGAAAAGAGAATCAGGCCCATTTACTTCAGTGAAGTTACTTCTGATTTACACCACAGTAGAGGAGAATCAGCCCCACTAACTCTGATGGAGTTACTCGAGATTTACACAAGGCTGAGTGAAAGGAAACTCAGACCCATTGACTTGAATAGCTCAGTGGTTTGAGCACTGGCATGCTAAACCCAGGGTTGTGAGTTCAATCCTTGAGGGGGCCACTTAGGGATCTGGGGCAAAATCAATACTTGGTCCTGCTAGTGAAGGCAGGGGGCTGGACTCGATGACCTTTCAAAGTCCCTTCCAGTTCTAGAAGATGGGATATCTCCATATACAAATAAAATACTCCTGATTGTCATCAGTATCCTGCAGTATTTTACACCCACTTTGCACAAATGTAAATTGATATGATAATTAGCTTCCCAATAGGAGATACTATACTGAGAATGTGACTAGGAATTTGTTGAATGCTGCTAGATGAGATAGAACAGGACATGCAGAGGAAGGACTAAAGGCTGAATGTCGCTTTGCCTTAGCTCTATCTCTTCATGCTCACACACACAACATAAATTACTACATAAAGTAGCAGATGGAAGTTAAACCACTAACTCCACTAAATCCCACCCTAAGTGGTGAAAATGCTAGACCAGTGTGGGACTTCTTGGAACCATGTCTTTGGTTGGTATAAATCTGCACAACTCCATTGATTTCCATGGAGTTACACCGATTTACACCAACTGAGGATCTGGCCTTTGTGTCTCCAATGCCCTTTGTGAGAATGTGTTCTGTAATGTGCACATCTGCAACACTAGGAAATGACTGAGAAACTCCATATCAGTTGACCATAGAATCATAGAATATTAGGGTTGGAAGAGACCTCAGGAGGTCATCTAGTCCAATCCCCTGCTCAAAGCAGGACCAACACCAACTAAATCATTGCAGCTGGAGCTTTGTCAAGCCGGGCCTTAAAAATCTCTAAGGATGGAGATTCCACCATCTCTACAGGTAACCCATTCCAATGCTTCACCTCCCTCCTAGTGAAATAGTGTTTCCTAATATCCAACCTAGACCTCCCCCACTGCAACTTGAGACCATTGCTTCTTGTTCTGTCATATGCCACCACTGAGAACAGCCTAGCTCCATCCTCTTTGGAACCCCCCTTCAGATAGTTGAAGGCTGCTGTCAAATCCCCCCTCACTCTTCTCTTCTGCAGACTAAATAAGCCCAGTTCCCTCAGCCTTACCTCGCAAGTCATGTGCCCCAGCCCCCTAATCATTTTCATTGCCCTCCGCTGGACTCTCTCCAATTTGTCCACATCCCTTCTGTAGTGGGGGGGACCAAAACTGGATGAAAAACTATAGTTTATACACAGGCTATAGACAACTGACCATCCATCATAACAGAATGGTGTGTTTGCTTCACACTAAACTGTGCATGTGTGGTCATGGGAGGGTGGGAATGGGATCAACCACATAAGTGGAAGTCTCCATATCCCATTTCCAGGGTCGTTAGCCAAGCAACATGAGAAATTACAAGGAAACCACATATGCACTGATAAGACAAGAGATTTATCTCTTCATCGTGTCACCCATTATTTTACTCAGATTCCCTTTTACCTCAGGGTGATAGTTGTGTAAGGCAGAGCTAGCAGTTTCTTAGTATCAAGGCTCGACTTGTGTCTCAAGTAGATTAGGCTGCTGTTCCCATAGTATAATGTCACCACCATCAGCTCTGAGGAGCAGAAGGAGAAGGTCTTGCATCTCCCCTCAGCTGATGACATCTTTAGGGTGGTTCAGATGATGTGGACGTAGGATATAGGATGTTAATCGTCTGTATAACATGGGCCATAGAACTTCCCCAAAATGATTGCTAGAGCAGATCTTTTAGAAAAAAATATCCAATTTTGATTTAAAAATCGTTAGTGATAGAGAATCCACCACGAGCCTTGGTAAATTGTTCAAACGGTTAATTACTCTCACCTTTGAAAATGTACTCCTTATTTCCCATTTGAATATGTCTAGCTTCAGCTTCCAGCCATGGGATTGTGTTACATCTTTCTCTGCTAGATTAAAAAGCCCATTATTAAATATTTGCTCCCCATCTAGGTACTTATAAACTGTAATCAAGTCACACCATAACTTTCTCTTTGTTAAAATAAACAGATTAAGATCTTTGGACCTATTACTATAAGGCCTGGTCTACACTACGGGTTTAGGTCGACTTTAGCAGCTTTAAATCGAATTAAGCCTGGACACGTCCACACGACGAAGCCCTTTCTTTCGACTTAAAGGGTCCTTTAAACCGGTTTCTTTACACCACCTTCGACGAGGGGATTAGCGATAAAATCGGCCTTTGCGGGTCGGAATTGGGGTAGTGTGGACGGAATTCGACGTTATTGGCCTCCGGGAGCTATCCCACAGTGCTTCATTGTGACCACTCTGGACAGCACTCTCAACTCAGATGCACTGACCAGGTAGACAGGAAAAGACCCGTGAACGTTTGAATTTCATTTCCTGTTTGCTCAGCGTGGAGAGCACAGGTGACCACGCAGAGCTCATCAGCACAGGTAACCGTGATGGAGTCCCAGGATCGCAAAAGAGCTCCAGCATGGACCGAACGGGAGGTACGGGATCTGCTCGCCATATGGGGAGATGAATCAGTGCTAGCTGAACTCCGTAGCAGTAAAAGAAATGGCAAAGTATTAGAAAAGGTCTCCAAGGCCATGAAGGACCGAGGCCATAACAGGGACACACAGCAGTGCCACGTGAAAATTAAGGAGCTACGGCAAGCCTACCACAAAGCCAGAGAAGCAAACGGAAGGTCCGGGGCAGAGCCGCAAACTTGCCGCTTCTAAGAGGAGCTACATGCCATTCTAGGGTGTGCAGCCACCACTACCCCAACCGTGTGCTATGACTCCGTCAATGGAGAAACACACAGGGAGGACGGTTCGGGGAACGAGGAAGATGAGGATGGAGGTACTGTAGGTAGCTCACAGCAGCAAGGAAGCGGAGAAACCGGTTTCCCCAACAGCCAGGATATGTTTGTGACCCTGGACCTGGAACCAGTAACCCCCGAACTCACCCAAGACCCTCAGGGCACACAGGAGACCTCTGGTGAGTGTACCTTTGTAAATATTTGTAAACATTACACATGGTTTAAAAGCAAGCGTGTTTAATGATTAATTTGCCCTGGCAATCACGGCCAGTACATCTACTGGAAAAGTCTGTTAACGTGTATGGGGATGGAGCGGAAATCCTCCAGGGACATCTCCAGAAAGCTCTCCTTCATGTACTCCAGGCCAGTAGCACGTAGTCTGGAATCATTGCATAACAAAGCATGGCAGCGTATGGTCCCGGTGTTTGCTGGCATGCAGACAATATCCATTCCTTATCTCTCTTTGTTATCCTCAGGAGAGTGATATCATTCATGGTCACCTGGTTGAAATGGGGTGATTTTATTAAGGGGACATTCAGAGGTGCCCGTTCCTGCTCTTCTGAACAGAAATGTTCCCCGCTGTTAACCACGCGGTGGGGGGAGGGGTGAAGTGATCATCCCAGAGAATCGTGTGTGTGTGGGGTGGTTTACTTGGGTTTGTGCCGCATGTTAACTGGGAAACCGCAGCCCCTCCTTTTACATTGAAAACCCATTTTCAATGGCCAACCCAATTCATCCTTGATATGGGAAATGCGCTGCTGTTTGAAACCTTTCCCACATGTTAAGAAGGTTAAAAAAGCCAAAAGACTGTGGCCTACCATGGCTGCCTGCAAGCCGAAATATGTTGCCTGGGGCACTGCGTGAGTGATCTCTCATACCAAACCGGCAGGCAGAGGAAAAATGCGACCTTGTAATGAAAGAGTGTACCCATTGTTCTCTAAAATGTGTCTTTTTTAACCACCTCTCCCTTCTCCTCCACCAGCTGCAAATGTTTCTCCTTCGCAGAGGCTAGTGAACATTAGAAAGAGAAAACGGAGGACGCGGGACGATATGTTCACGGAGCTGCAGATTTCCACCCACGCTGATAGAGCACAGCAGAATGCGTGGAGGCAGTCAATGTCGGACATGAGAAAAGCACAATATGAACGAGAGGAGAGGTGGCTGGCTGAATGGCGGGATGAAAAAAGCAAGTGGCGGGCTGAAGATGATAGGTGGCGTCAGCTTGCAGACAGACGGCAAGAGTCAATGCTCCGTCTGCTGGAGCATCAAACTGATATGCTCGAGCGTATGGTTGAGCTGCAGGAAAGGCAGCAGGAGCAGAGACCGCCGCTACAGCCCCTGTTTAACCAACAGCCCTCCTCCCCAAGTTCCATAGCCTCCTCACCCAGACGCCCAAGAACACAGTGGGGGGGCCTCTGGCCACCCAGTCACTCCACCCCAGATGATCGCCCAAGCATCAGAAGGCTGGCCTTCAATAAGAGTTAAAGTTTTAAAATGCAGTGTGTCCTTTTCCATCCCTCCTCCCCCACCCATCCCAGGCTACCTTGGCAATTATCCCCCTACTTCTGTGAGGAATTAATAAAGAATGCATGAATGTGAAAAAACAATGACTTTATTGCCTCTGCAAGCGGTGCTCGAATTGGGGAGGGGAGGGTGGGGTGGGGTGGTTGGTTTACAGGGAAGTAGAGTGAACCGGGTCGGGGGGGGGGTTTGGAGGGTTCATCAAGGAGAAACAAACAGAAGTTTCACACAGTAGCCTGGCCTGTCACAAAACTCGTTTTCAAAGCTTCTCTGATGCGCATCGCACCCTGCTGTGCTCCTCTAACCGCCCTGGTGTCTAGCTGCGTGTAATCAGCGGCCAGGCGGGTTGCCTCAACCTCCCATCCCACCATAAATGTCTCCCCCTTACTCTCACAGATATTGTGGAGCGCACAGAAAGCAGCAATAACAATGGGGATATTCTTTTCGCTGAGGTCTGAGCGAGTCAGTAAGCTGCGCCAGCGCGCTTTTAAACGTCCAAATGCACATTCCACCACCATTCGGCACTTGCTCAGCCTGTAGTTGAACAGGTCCTGACTACTGTCCAGGCTGCCTGTGTACGGCTTCATGAGCCATGGCATTAAGGGGTAGGCTGGGTCCCCAAGGATCACGATAGGCATTTCAACATCCCCAACGGTTACTGGGAAGAAGGTCCCTTCCTCCAGCTTTCGAAACAGATCAGAGTTCCTGAAGACGCGAGCATCATGTACCTTTCCCGGCCATCCCATGTTGATGTTGGTGAAACGTCCCTTGTGATCCACCAGGGCTTGCAGCAGCATTGAAAAGTACCCCTTGCGGTTTATGTAGTCGGTGGCTTGGTGCTCCGGTGCCAAGATAGGGATATGGGTTCTGTCTATGGCCCCGCCACAGTTTGGGAATCCCATTTCAGCAAAACCATCCACTATTGCCTGCATGTTGCCCAGAGTCACTACCCTTGATATCACCAGGTCTTTCATTGCCCTGGCAACTTGGATCACAGCAGCCCGCACCGTAGATTTGCCCACTCCAAATTTATTCCCGACTGACCGTAGCTGTCTGGCGTTGCAAGCTTCCACAGGGCTATCGCCACTCGCTTCTCAACTGTGAGGGCTGCTCTCATCCTGGTATCCTGGCATTTCAGGGCAGGGGAAAGCAAGTCACAAAGTTCCATGAAAGTGGCCTTACGCATGCGAAAGTTTCGCAGCCACTGGGAATCGTCCCACACCTGCAGCACGATGCGGTCCCACCAGTCTGTGCTTGTTTCCCGGGCCTAGAATCGGCGTTCCATGCCATGAACCTGCCCCAGTGACCCCATGATTTCCACATTACTGGGGCCTGTGCCTTGTGAGAGGTCTATGTCCATGTCAATTTCCTCATCACTCTCTTCGCCGCGCTGCAATCTCCTCCTCGGCTGGTCTGAGTTTCGCCTTGGCATGTCCTGGCTCTGCATATACTCCAGGACAATGCGCGTGGTGTTCATAGTGCTCATAATTGCCACGGTGATCTGAGCGGGCTCCATGATCCCAGTGCTAGCTATGGCGCCTGGTCTGAAAAAAGGCGCGAAACTAGTATCAGGGGAAGGAGGGAGCATGGGAGGGAGATCGGGCCGAGAGACGACATGGCGTACAGGTACAGGGAATTAAAATCAAGAATGGTGGCTGTGCATCAGGGAGAAACACAAACAACTGACACACAGAATGGTCCCCCCAAAGATTAAACTGAAAACCCTGGGTTTAGCAGGCCGTTGATTTGACGGAGGGAGGGGGAAGCAAATGAATACAAAGCAAATCTATTTTTTACATCTTAAGACAACGGTGCAGCATGACTGATAGCCCTTGGCATCTTTCTGGGTGCTTGGCAGCAAATACTGGGCGCTTGGCAGTTAGTGTATTACGATGGCCTTCAGGCCTATTGCACAATCTGCCGCTCAGGGAAGATTCTGCTAATGTGCGATGACCCAACTTGTAATAGGACGGTTACCAGTCGTAATACACCATCTACTGCCAAAAGGCAAGGGGCTGGTGCAATGCAGCCCCATGGCTGCCAGACCCACAGCTGCTAGCACCCAGATCGCCGATGAAGGCTACCAGTCTACTGCACTGTCTACTGCCAAAAGGCAGTTAGCTGCTGCTGCTGTGTAGCAATGCAGTCCCATGTCTGCCGGCACCCAGATGACATATGGTGACGGTGAGCTGAGCGGGCTCCATGCTTGCCGTGGTATGTTGTCTGCACAGGTAACCCAGGTAAAAAGGCGCGAATCTATTGTCTGCCGTTGCCGTGACGGAGGGGGAGGGGCCTGATGACATGTACCCAGAACCTCCCACGACACTGTTTTGCATCATCCGGGCATTGGGATCTCAACCCAGAATTCCAATGCGCGGCGGAGACTGCGGGAACTGTGGGATAGCTGTGGGATAGCTACCCATAGTGCAATGCTCCGGAAGTCGACGCTAGCCTCGGTACTGTGGACGCGGTCCGCCGACTAGAGCACTTAGAGCATTTTATGTGGGGACACACACAATCGGCTGTATACAACCGATTTCTATAAAACCGGCTTCTATAAATTCGAACTAATTTCGTAGTGTAGACATACCCTAAGGCATGTTTTCTAATCCTTTAATCATTGTCATGGCTCTTCTCTGAACCCTCTCCAATTTCTCAACCTCCTTCTTCAGTTGTGGGCACCAGAACTGGACACAGTCTTCCGGCAGCGATTGCACTAGCACCAAATCCGGAGATAAAATAATCTTGCTATTGCTACTCAGGAGTTCCCTGTTTGTGCACTCCAAGATTGCATTAGCTCTTTTGGTCACAGTGTTTGCCCTTTGTTTCATCTAGGTAAAATAAAACAAATTCTGCAATGTATAGTCTAACTTTCAAAGCCATCAACATTTTAAATTCCTGCTGTTTGCCATCTCAATGGTTGAGTCAAAACTCCAGAGGCATTCTGTGTAACATTTTCTAAACTGCCTAAGTTAAATCATTTTGGAAATGTTGCTGTTGTCTGGTATCTGTACGATTGAACGTATCTCACCTTCAGACATCTGAACAGCCCGATATATTACTTTAGCCACAATGTCTGAGATTATCAATGGAGACTAAGGTCATTAAATGCCTCTCCTTTGGCTTTATATGAAAATGCCGGACACACCCCAATTGCTGGGCTCATAACTCATGTATCAATATTGACATTGCAGACTCCAGCAGGTTCCAGAGGAGAGGATTTTATTACAGGGACCTGGGTTTTATTCCTGCCTCATTCTCTCCCTGACTTCCTGGCTGTGCTCTGTTCTCTCCTCTATGAAATAGTTGATGATGATGCCACTTACCATTTTCTTAATGTGATTTGAAATGTATGAAACAAGACCTCTCTAAGTATGCTCATTTTCTCTTGTGCAAAATGGAGATAATAACACTTAGACACTTTAAAAAGTTCTTTAATATCTATAATAATGAGTGCTATATAACTTATTCTGCTATGCAACCATGCATAACTTTGAACACACTCTAGGAAGAGACACCTAACATTCCTCAGTCACATCAATCATTTATATTTCTGCCTCAGTTTCCCCAGAAATAGCCTCAATGGTTTGTTTAACAAAGCACTTCATTTCCCCCCCTTCGTATTACTCTTAAGTCTGTCCTAATGGAAATTACATCGTATGTTCATTTCTCCTCAATGATATGCACCCTTCTTTTTGACAGCTGTACAACACCTAAAATAAACGGCTAAAATTTTCAAAAGTGCCCAAGGCCAGATTTTGGAAACTATCCATGTACCTAAAGCTGCAGATAGGACCCTCAGCACCTTTGAGCATCTGGTCCCAAGATAACATGCTAAAGAAGATAGGAAGGATAGCTAGTTTTAGGAGGTCTCCCAATGTTTTATTGGCTAAGGTTGTTGTTACAGTTTCGGGAATATGTCTTTGTCCAGTTGCTAATTCCATTAATTTTTTATGAATGCTATTTTCTAATTACAGTCATCTTTCTGGATGAGCTCATCTCTTCTGTAGCAGGAAACATGTAACAGATTATGGGGAAGCTATGCCTGGAGTCAGGGTCAGCCCACAACATTTTGGCACCTGAGGCAGGGAGCTCAAATGATGCCCCCATGCTCCCTTGCTTGGGCCAAAACTTTGAAAGGTCTCAATTCTGCCTTCTTCCTGTTCTACTCCTCTCATGGTAGTGCTCTGCTACCTACCCCAATAAAGGAGAACTAACAACTTAAAATGCCTTGTTCAAAAATTTTAAGTAACACTTAACTTTCAAACACCTGAACAGTAAATGTAACTTTTCTTGTCTGCATATTAAACACTGCCATTTTTATCTGTTTGAATAATCAAAGTGGTGCTTTCCGTGCCTTCTTAGTTGCAAAGATTTGAACTGCTTCCTGAAGGTCCACAGTCTGGGCCAGCTCATGCTGTATTGAGATGGTCGCAAGGCCGACCAGCCTCGCCTGTGTCATTGTGGAGTGTAGATACGTTTTTATTAACTTCAGCTTGGAGAAGCTGCGTTCTCCACTGGCAATGGTTACAGGAAGTGTTAGAAGTATGCGCAGAGCAACAAAAGCCTTTGGAAAGAGAGTGGTCATCTTATTAGTGCACATATATTCCAGAACAGCCTTTGGAGTTGATCCTGCTGAAATGTATCTTGAAAGGCCTTTCAGTTCATCACCTAAATCACTCGCATCAATATAGCGCATATCATCATGTGTCAACACTGTCTCTAGTGCCCTGCATTGCTGGTGTAGGTCTTCTTCAGGTATAGTGCTAATCCAAAATATATAGCTGTGTCCCTTTAGCTGCATGAAACGTTCTTCAACTGACTGTATTGCACAATCTAGCACCTGGTTAAAGAATTCAACTTTGAATTGTTATTTGGGGTCTCTTATGGGATTATCCCATACCTCATAATCAAAATGTCTTCTTCTTCGGTGACTATTGCATTCTTGAATGGATGGGAAAATAACTTTAGTGTGAAGTTCCTCTGCCAACTTCTGTGCATTCTTCAGAATGTTTCAAAATCCCTCATCTGACTGGTAAGACTGTAGGTATGACTTTGCTTTGTCCAGATATATTAAGGTCAACACCTTGGAGTCTCTTGCTTACAACATTTATTTCAAACAGTATGTCATGCCACAACACTAAGCCACACGGAAATTTGAAGTTATGTATGTTTCTGGTGATTCCATTTCCTTTTGCCACTGTTCTCCCATGAACAGTTCCTGTCATAGCATTATCCTCCATAATGGCAACTGTGGCATCATCTATCTTCCCAATTTGGTGTTTGATAGGCTTTATCGCCTCCACTCGACTTTCCCATCGTATGGCACTCAGTGGTTTCAGTGTCAGAGAGAACGTTCCCAGATGTTGCTTCAAAATTTGCCATCGACAAGTTGATGCAGAGAAAAATACATAAATGCTTTGAATTACATTAAAAAAATCAGCAGATTCACTAGAAGCTGATGCTGCATCACTGACCACCGAGTTCAATGAATGAGAACTGCAAGGGACAAAAAAAGCTTGAGGGTTTAACTCTCGGATCCATGTCTGCACACCTTTGTTGTTTCCTCTCATGTTGGCACTGTTATCGTAGCTCTGACCTCTCATGTCAGCTATCGCAATTCCTGTATCTTCCAGCTTTTTAAGAAGCACATTTGTCATACCAGCTCCTGTAGTATCATCAATGTCAATAAATTCTAGAAAATGCTCTCTGACAGTCACCATTGCAGGGACATTTTCACTAGGTTCTGTTGTTACAAAATGCACCATTAAAGTCATTTGTTCCATATGGCTGATATCAGGTGTGCAGGCCAGAATAACAGAGTAATATCTTCCTGACTTCAGATCTGCCACAATCTTCTGTTTGACTTTTGTTGCCAGTAACTGTATGATCTCATTTTGAATTGTTTTTCCAAGGTAGTGGTGTGTGTACATTTCGTGGGTGGTGACTTTTCTTAGATGCTCCTGGAGTACAGCATCAAACTCAGCCATCAGCTCCACAATTTTAAGGAAGTTTCCATTGTTTGGCACATACAGCTGATCTGAAGTGCCATGCAGTGCTAGGTTTTGGGTAGCAAGAATTCTCACAATGGCAATGAGCCTTTCAGAACATTTTGCCAGTAAAGAGACTGTGATGCAATCTTCTCTTTATGCTGATCATCTATGGTGGCCTTTAACCTTAGACTCATCTCAAGCTCTTTCCACCTATGGAATGCTCTCTGGTGATTTGCTGCCTTCTCATGGCATGCCAGATTTCTAGCCAGATTTTTCCAGTCCTTTGTTCCTGTAGAACCCAATGTGGCTGGAACATTAGACTGGATGAGTTTGCAACAAAAACAGTATGCAGCATTCTGGGTTTTTGAGTACATAAGCCATGGCCTCATCACTTTGTCACCACTGGGGATTTCACGCCAGTAATGTGTTGGATGGAAACTTCTATTTTCATAGTCTTTGGGGAACATGAAGTTTTTCACTTGCTGTGGCCCATGCAGTACAAGGAAGTCCCTTAGGCTACTGCTTTAGTGGGTCCACAGTCCTGGATCATCTAGACTTAAGGAACTAAACTCAGCAGCAGCTGTTTCTTGTGCCTCCACCACACTCTTCTCTGATCTACAATTTTCTTCAGGAATGTGCATGGTTACATCCATTTGAGATGGAGATATGGATGCTGCAGTAGCTGCCATGTCATCTGCACTCTGACTAACTGGAAGATCAGGCATCTCCTCACCACTCACATCCTCATTGGAGCCGGAAGGCTCACTGTGAACATTTGTGTCTATGTATCTCAGGAGAGCTTCTTTCTGCTTAGATAGAAAAGCTTCCTTTGCTTTCTTTCTTTTTCCGAATGCTGCCCCAGAGTGGCATTTTCTTCTTTCACTCATGACTGCTGTTCTGTGCCAGCTATAGTGGCTCTCAACACTCAATTGAAGGGGACAAATAAGCAGGCTGGTAGCAGGGCCTGAATGAGGGAAGATATCAGCATCTTAAGGGCCTAACTGTCTCCTACTATTTCAGTTGACTGCCTGTTCTCAAGTGGGTTCAGGGAAGCAGCAGGAAACAAGAAGCTCTCTGAGAAGCTGGTGTTAATCAGTCTAGGCTTCTGGGGGTGCTTGAGAGGTACATAAGAGGCTCCTCCTCCTCTCTCTACGTGCAGCTCCTGCTGCTTTCTGTTATTCCCTCTCACCTTTTCTCCTGCTTGCCTGTTATGTCTCTTGTGCCCTTCTTCCTCCAGCACAGCACTCCTCCATCTCTGTTCATCTAGATCAGAGAGAATACATATGCACCAGCAGCAGACACAATTTTCTACACTCTGGGTCCTAGTGGAGCCCTCCCACGGTCTGGCACCTGAGGCGACCGCCTCAGTTCACCTTATGGTAAGGCCAGCCCTGCCTGGAGTGCTGTGACAATGCCATCAAGGGCCATCAACACCAAATGGATCACTGCTGGTGAAACAAGGTGAATGTTGAGAGACCCACATCTAGGAACACTGACCAGTCATCATTTAGCTCCAGGGGGCTCAGCAGCACATGGTTGGCTCCAATGATAACAGTCTACTGTCCATTCAGAGAGAGGAACCGGACCTGGATTCTATGCTTGTATCTAAGTTTTCCCTTTAAATGAAACTTGAAATGGCCCCAGTAAAGAAACTGAGAGGAATATTTAATAATCCAAACACAAACACACACATTTACACTTATTCGGGTATATATTCCCTAGGGCAGAGTAACCTTGTAATTTTTCATTGGGTGTAGGAGCATAATTCAGAGACATTGGGACCATGGAATGCAGTGTCTGGAGCCACCCGGAAGGAAATTAACCCATCTTGGAATTTCAACTTAATCTAGAATGAAGGGGCTCAGGTTTTTGGAATAGCTAATGGATACTAATCAATACCCCCACATCTAATGAAAATAGTTTTATAGCATTGGTTTGACATCACTGAGCTCTAGAAATTTGTCTTATAGGTGAGGGCAATAGGAAATGCCATGCTTGTGGCAACCATACTGGCTCCCATCTCTTCTCTTTGGAGGATCAGTAAGACCTCAGCAGTTTGGTGAATGTAGTAGCCAAATGTAAATATGCACCATTTATGTGCCCAAGCAACTATAGCATCCCATCAATAATTCACATGCAAAGATGTTATTGCTTTAGGTCAATCAGTAAAGGCCTAAGTTTTTTTACAGGTGATTCTGGATGTAATATTTTGTAAAGCTTTAGCTAGCTATCTAGACCCTCCCCCCCATTCACATCTATCTTATATGCTTATGGTTATAAAATTTGCAAATGACATCAAATTGAAAGGGGTTTCAAGCACTTGGAAAGATAGGTTTAGAATTCGAAACAAACTTGACAAAACTGGAGAATTGGTGTGCAATCAACAAGATGAAATTCAGTAAAGATAAGTGTGAAATACTACACTTTGAAAGTAAAAATCAAATGAACACCACCACTAAAATGGGACTAATTGTCCTGGAAGCAGTCCTGCAGCAACTGGAAGTTATAATGGATCCCAAATTGAGTATGAGCCAACAATGTGATGCAGTTGCGGAAAAGGCTAATGTCATTGTGGGGTATATTAACTAGTGTGTCATATGGAAGATGTGATGTTATATGATTAAAATATGACCATGTAGATCATTGTTGCTACCACTGTTATATATTTGCAACAAATCTTGTAAAAATGTGTCATGTAAGATGTCTATGGAAAAGTTATGATTTGCTGAATATGATTATGCTATTTGTATGCATGTATCATTTTTGTATCTGAAGTTATGAATATTAACTGTGTACCTAGCAACAGAGGGTCTTGTGGCACCTTTGAGACTAACAGAAGTACTGGGAGCATAAGCTTTCGTGGGTAAGAACCTCACTTCTTCAGATGCAAGTAATGGAAATCTCCAGAGGCAGGTATATATCAGTGTGGAGATAACGAGGTTAGTTCAATCAGGGAGGGTGAGGTGCTCTGCTAGCAGTTGAGGTGTGAACACCAAGGGAGGAGAAACTGCTTCTGTAGTTGGATAGCCATTCACAGTCTTTGTTTAATCCTGATCTGATGGTGTCAAATTTGCAAATGAACTGGAGCTCAGCAGTTTCTCTTTGGAGTCTGGTCCTGAAGTTCAGGACACACCTCAACTGCTAGCAGAGCATCTCACCCTCCCTGATTGAATTAACCTCGTTATCTCCACACTGATATATACCTGCCTCTGGAGATTTCCATTACTTGCATCTGAAGAAGTGAGGTTCTTACCCACGAAAGCTTATGCTCCCAGTACTTCTGTTAGTCTCAAAGGTGCCACAAGACCCTCTGTTGCTTTTTACAGATTCAGACTAACACGGCTACCCCTCTGATAACTGTGTACCTGTATTTCAAATGTTGGCTCCTGTGGTAACACCAACAAGGTATTTAGCCAGCACATTATGAAGAAAATATTCAAGTTAAATGGCCCATCAAAGAACACTTAACTCAAAATTAACCATGGAAGACACCTATCAACACTTAATGGACTTTGTTGTGAATGTTCTAACTAGAGTATGGGTAATTTCCTCTGCTATGACTAAGCAAAGCAGGCAGAGACATGTGACTTGCACATGAGACTCCAAACCCCATCTTGTTACCTGTAATTTTCCTCTAACTGTGTTATGGGCTTGGTTTGAAACAATGGGTTTCCAATCCCATCCACATGGCAAAAGCTATAAAAGGCCCTGGAAACATCTCCATTTTGCCTCTTTCCTGCTCAAACCTCTGAACTACGAATTTATACTAATGGGAGCATTCTAACCAAAGGACTGAGGACCTTCCAAATCATTTGGGAGCAACCAGAGACTTAACAAGCCAGCAGTTTATTTAATCATTGCTACAAGCCTGATCCAAGAACCTTGCAATTATTGTATGCATTTGATTCCTTTAACCAGTTTTAACTCTCACCTTCTTAAGGATTGGCAGCAGTGTGGTTACTGGGTAAGATCTGAGTTATATATTGACCTGGGTATGTGGCTGGTCCTTTGGGATCTGATTTGGGCAGGGGTAAGCCATCAATGAGAACACTGGGCACACCTGTACAGTTATCATCCCTCTCAGAGTTATTTCAGGTATTAGAACTGCAGTATGCAAATTATCAGGAAATGAAGAGTGCAGATTACTTGTTACCTCTGATGTCACCATGGCCCCATTTAAGTGTGACCTGAACTGCTGACTTGGACATGTGTACACTTTATTCCTAATTTAATGATTAGACACAATTTTCTTAACAATATAGCTTCATTAAAACCTACTGTCTTCAACTGTAGCCTACACACATATTTCAAAAGAGATTTAATGTTACGGAAAGTGTGAAGAGAAAGTTTTATTCCAGTTTTAAGATCACTTGGGACAAACCAAGGAGAGATGACATATGCTAAATTCATTAAAGAGCACGTCTTTAATTCTTTTATACTCAAGAACTAATTAAGATATTTACTTGAAAAGTTATCCACACTGAGAGAATAAAAAATCAAAGTTCAGGGAGGAGATGTGTTATTCTCCAAACAGTAGCATGGGAGGGTGGTAAAGTGCATGTCTCAAGATTTGGCTTTTTGTCCAAAATTTCCCCAAATTCTGGCAGATGGCCAGAGGTAGGCAACACCCATACTCCACCTTTGGATTAAGGGAGTCCTGATCTTGAGAGTCATCAGTTCAATAGGACCATAGAGAGTAGTATGGGCTACACACATGATTCAAGTTTGCAAGATCATATCCCCATGATTGGCCCATTTTATGTATTAGCTAGAAATATCTGATTTCTTGCAAAACACAAAAAATCTAATGACCGTTTTCCTCAAGGCTTCCTTCACTTCCTTGTTTCTCAGGCTGTATATGAGGGGGTTGACCAATGGGGTCAGGACTCCATAGAAAACAGAGAAGACTTTGTTCAAGTCCCTCAGTGCATCAGAGTCTGATAGCAGGTACACAATGACTAGAGTCCCATAGAAAATTGTAACCACGATGAGGTGAGAGGAGCAGGTAGAAAAGGCCTTCTGCCTCCCAGTGGTGGAAGGGATTCTCAGGATAGTGAAGATGATACAAACATAGGATGCCAAGGTCAATAGAAATGGAGGCAGTGTGAATATGGAGCAGAGTATGAAAGCAGTAACATCCAGCATGTGGGTGTCACTGCAGGCCAGTTTTATTACTGGGCTTAAATCACAAAAGAAATGGTCAAGTTCATTGGGGCCACAGAAAGTGAATTGTGACATTAGTAACATTGTTGGCAAAGGAGCCAGAAATCCACTTACCCAAGAGCAAGCAGTCAACTGGAAAGAGAACTGTCCATTCATAAGAGCGGCATAATGTAGTGGTTTGCATATTGCTAAATACCGATCATAAGACATCACTGATAAGAGAAGGCATTCTGTAGCTAACAGAGAACCAAAAATATAGAATTGTGTGATGCAACCACCAAATGAAATGGTTCTGTCTCCAGTCTGGAGACTGGCCAGCATCCTGGGCAGGATGGTGGAGGTGTAGCAGGTCTCCAAGCAGGACAAGTTCCCCAGGAAGAAGTACATGGGGGTGTGAAGGTTCTGATTAGCCACAACTAGTGCTATGATGATGATGTTCCCGGCCATGGTCGCAATGTAGATCACTAGGAAGAGCAGGAAGAGAAGAGTTTGTAGTTGAGGGAGATTCCCAAATCCCAGGAGGACAAATTCTGTGATGATTGTTTGATTGCCCTGGCGTTTGTTTGCCATTGGTTTCATCTAGGGGAAATAAACAAATTCTGCAATTTATAGTCTAACTGCCATTTAAAAACAGTCTTCATTTTACTTCCGGCTTCCCCATGCTGGTTGCCATCCCAACAATAGAGTCAAGACTCCAGATGGTGGAGGTATTCTGGTTAAAATTTTCTAAAGTGTCTGTTAAATCACTTCAACCTTTTATGTTTACACCTCAGTTTCTGAGGACATGGCATCAATAACACAATTGTGTGTTTAACACACATTATTTTTATAGATTTCCTCCCCCTCCTAATATTACCTATATATTTCTCAAATCTCTTCTAAAGGGAATCACACAGTATGTTCATTTCTCTACAAGGATACCCCCCGTTCTTTTTCATAGCCATACATCATCTAGAATTTATGGGTAACATTTTCAAAAATGCCTCAGGGCCAAATTTTGAAAAGTATTCCTGCACCTAAACTTGTGGATAGGCCCTTTGAATATCTTAAACAAGATAGGATTCATAGCTAGACTATGGAGATCTGATAATGCCTCCTTGTCTAAGGTTGCTGTGACAGTTTGGGGGAATATGCCTTTGTCCAGTTGTTAATACCATTTGGTTTTTTGAATGCTATTTCTAATTGCAACTGTTGTTCTGGATGAGATCATCTCTTTTATAGCAGGAAACATGTAATAGGTCCTAAGGAAGCTGGGCCTGGAGAATACTGGCAATGCCAACAAGAGCCATCAACACTGAATGGCTCACCCTGGGTGAAACAATGGGAGAGTTGAGAGAGCCACATCTAGGAACAGTGACCTGTCACCACCCAGTTCCAGGGGGCGCAGCAGCACATGGGGCTCAGTGGCTGGATCCAATCACAAAAGGCCAGCATTCATTAAGAGAGAGGGATTTTTGGTAGTTTTGTTATACTTGCATTTAGCTTTTCCAACTGATTGAAACCTGAAACCACCACAATAAAGAAACCCACAGGTAAATTCAGTAATAATAATAAAATAAATCAATAGACCCCTTACAGAGATTGCTGGTTTCTAACGTCTCTTATAAATCTTCTGTTGATCATTAGAAATTTGCTGCTATAATCACTGTTTTCATGGTTTGAGTTATTTTGAGCCTCAACTTATTTTGGATCCCCATTAGTGCTGCCAAAAATCACTTAGACTTGAAATTTTGTAACAGGATCTAGTGACCTAACCTATGTGGAAATATGGATAGATGCTGTTGACATATTGTACATAACTACAGAGGTGATCTGGGAAATAATTACTGCTCAAACACTTTTCATGATCCTATCTTCCACACAATCAAATACAGAAGTAGAACCCAACATTTCAGTATGCAAATAAGGAACATGAAATTCTTACACACATTCAGGCGTGTATATCATAGTCAGGAGACCCTGCAATTTTCCATGCAGGGGCATGACTCACACAGAACGGGAACGTGTAATTCAGGGGTATGGAGCCATCCAGAAGGAAAGCATCTCAGTTTGGAATTTTTACTTAAAGCAGAATGGAGGGGCTGAGATTTTTGAAATGGCTAAAGGTGTTTCAAGGGGAATTATTCTCCTAATTGCCATAGAAGGAGATTTTCAATAGCAAAAAATTGCAGTTAAGTTGAAAGCTGTTATACTCTACACATACAATACTTGTGGGACTTGTATCAAATTCCCAAAATTGGCTATGACTGATTAGGTTGAAATGAAAATCTCTGTCATAATATTCCAGGATTGTCACTCTTGTGTGTCACTCTGAAGCCTATTAAGCCTGAAAATCAAAACGGTCTCCTACAAACTGTGAAAACATGGACAAATTGCTAAGGATCAGGACAAAAGACTAGAGCGCACACGCAGGGAGAAAATCAGAAAGGTTACAGCATAAATGAGTTACACCTACAAAGGAACATAAAAGGGAAGAAGAAGAGGAATAATCAATATATTAGAAACTTGAAAGGGATGGAGGAAAGTGTAGGTCCCCTAGTCAGCAGGGAAGGAGAGCTAAGAACACAGTACATGAAGAGGGCTGAGAAATCAACACAACAACCCACACAACACCACAACCAGCACACAAAACAACCTTAAACACACACAGACCGTCACTGCAATACATACCCACACAAATTAGCAATAATCTCCCAGCACAACCCAACCCACACACATATCAACATAAACCCCAGCACACACAATAACCCCCAAAATAATTCTGAAGCCTCTGTTGTCTGCTGAGTTTGTGCAAAGTGATGGAAACAGCTACAAGAATGGTCCAGAGCTCCTTTTCTTTAGATTACGAGCATGTTCAACTATTACTGAGATACATCATCTGTCATTCATTTTTTAAGTTCTCAGCCATTTTGGGGCTTTTTAATACACATGACTTTTTAAATATACATTAAACATATGCAACAGCATGGGCTTTCAGCTACTAGTGAAGAGGTAAGCAGATTGCCTTCAGGATAGAAGATTGCACCAACAACTTGGCTGACCAGTCAGGTAAAATTTAGAAGAAGAGGAATCTCATATAAATTTGAAAAGATTAGTTCTAAGTTTTAATAACCTTTGATTAATCGCTATTGGATGGCAACCAAGATTTCACTCTCCTTTCCCCTTCCTGGCCCATCCCTCCCTTATCTTCCCTCCCCTCCTATTACATTACTTTTCTTTTAATTTTTTATCTGTTCTCCAGCCAAAAATCAATAAGAAAGAAAGAAAGAAAGAAAGAAAGAAAACGTGAGTGCATTACAATAATTGAGTTAAAATGAAATGAATATTTAAAACTTTCAGAGAGTGAATTAGGGAACAATTGCCCTCTGACTTACCCCAGCATAAATCAGAAATGACTGCACTGAAATCAATTGAGAGGGACTGTAATAAAACTGGGATAACTGAGAAGAAAATGACACCAGAAAAGAAGTGTCTTCTTCCTCTTCAATTTTTTAATGTCCCAATATGGAATCCTGCCTAACACACATGCACAGATACAAATTGTCACTTTTGCAGCACAATGCCCCATGTGCTGCATTGCAATCAACCTCTATATGCTTTGGTGATCTCATGGGAATTCTGCCCAAAGAGACTCTGTTGTCATATTGCCAGGCAATCTGAGCCAATTTTAGTAACAACTGGTGAAGATGTCAGCCTTCCAGAATGATGCAACATTTTCTGCTACATCCACTACAGGGATGGGATTTGTAAAGAAGGGCTTCAATCTGCGGGTGCTGGAATAGTAGAGGACCAATCACTTGGTCGACAGACTAAGCAGTGTCTGATTGGGAATCCTGAGCCATTGCTTTGCAGAGACTGTGCTGGAGAATGGGGTTATGCTGCTGTAATGTGATGTTGACATGCAGATGCAGTATCAGGATGGAGACGTTGTCAAAGAGCAGCCAGCCTGGTGCACTGTGGTTCTAGGTGACCCTCCATCATCCTCATTTCACACTGGGGAGCAAATCCATTCCTGCTCTATCTCCGATATCTTTGTAGGGCCAGGTCTACACTAATCCCCTAATTCGAACTAAGGTACGCAACTTCAGCTACGTGAATAATGTAGCTGAAGTTCGAAGTACCTTAGTTCAAACTTACCTCGGTCCACACGCGGCAGGCAGGCACCCCCGTCGACTCTGCGGTACTCCTCTCGTCTAGCTGGAGTACCGCAGTCGATGGCGAGCACTTCCGGGTTCGACTTATCGCATCCAGACAAGACGCGATAAGTCAAACCCAGAAGTTCGATCGCTCGCCGCCGAACTACCGGGTAAGTGTAGACCTACCCTAGGTGTTTGACCATCATCACCTTGTACCACTTACTTCTCTTCTTCAACATTTCAGGATCTCCCTCAGTCTTTCCACAGGCAGCAAGGAAGGGAGATGTTTCCTTTCTCTCTTCCTCTTCCAGAATGCTGAGTATCTTCTTTCCTGCTGCATGTCTCAGCCCTTCCTGGGGTGCAAGCCTCCCATCACAACACATGGATAATTCAAACCATGTTGTATACTGTGGCAGGAAGGAAGAACAAGGCCCCTAGGAGTAGTAGTTCTGTTTCCTCACCCACCCCATCCTTTTTCATGTACCACATTTAACAGTGGGGTTTATGCCTCTTACTAGCCAGCCATTGCTCTTCCTCAGTTCTGTGATAGCCTGGAAGGAGTCTCTCTGACACATGGTGTCTGTGACAAGCCTATATTTGTAAGGGGGCTTTTGGCCTCTTTCTGAAACTCAGCATTTTTGTTTGTTTGGGACTCTCCCAATAGCAGCAGAAAGGGGAAGGGCCTGTAATGGACTGTATGTAATGTATGCAGTCTTGCCTAGTGGTTACAGCTGGGCTGAGGTCTGCCCAACAGGTGCGGGAGACTCCGGGCTGGAGTTAGAGCAGGGGTTCTCAAACTTCATTGCACAGCTACCCCCTTCTGACAACAGAGTTGCTACATGACCCCGGGGGCTGAGGGTGGCCACAGCCCAAGCCCGACTGCCCCGGATAGGAGTGAAGCTCAGGATTCAGCTTCAGCCCTGGGTCACAGATAGTCTAATGCTGGCCCTGGCAACCCCATTAAAATGTGGTTACAACCCACTTTGGGGTCCCAACCCACAGTTTGAGAGCCACTGAGTTAGAGGAATCACAAGGTCAGGCCTGTAACCAACAGTCATGGTCAGAGTCAGAGACCAGAAGACAAAGAAAAGTCCAGCATAATAGCAAGCCAAAGCCTGTGTGGTTGCCCAGACAACTTCTTGGGGCAACTTCTGGGTTAAGTAGGGGCATTTGGCCAATCAGAGGGCCACTGGGTACTGTGACTATGGGTCTGGTGGGTGGTACTTCCTTTGGTGCCTATTCTTCACAGCACTCCATGAGTAGGCCTCTATAGGGCCTTCAGTGCACTGTGGTAATATTGACCAACCCAGGCTCTACAGACCTAGGTTCTAGCCACCCCTTCTCCCCAGTCCTTACACACCAGAAAAGTATGAGGATGCTGCAACTGACAGGTACCCAGGGGATCTGGAGAGAGAAAGAGAAAGAACAGCAGGCTAAGTCAGCTGTATGGGCAGGTAGATGATGGAGTCAAGGGTTCATCTTCCCCCTGAGCAGGGTCAGGCAGGAGAGGGAGAATGCAGAAACTGTAGTAAATAGAGTTATCTTAACCTTAGTAGGGGAAACAAAAGTGGATGGGAACCTAGGAGGCAGTGACCATGAGATGGTCAAGTTCAGGATCTTCACACAAAGAAGAAAGGAAAGCAGCAGAATACAGACCCTGAACTTCAGAAAAGCACACTTTGACTCCCTCAGGGAACTGATGGGTAGGATCCCCTGGGAGGATAACATGAGCGCCAAAGGAAAGCTGGCTGTATTTTAAAGAATCCTTATTGAGTTTGCAGGAACAAACCATCCCGACGTGTAGAAAGGATGGTAAATATGGCAGGCAATGACCTTGGCTTAACAGTGAAATCCTTGCTGATTTTAAACACACACAAAAAAAAAAGCTTACAAGAAGTTGCAGATTGGACAAATCACTAGGGAGGAGCATAAAAATATGGCTCAGGCATGCAGGAGTGAAATCAGGAAGGCCAAATCACATTTGGAGTTGCAGCTAGCAAGGTATATTAAGAGTTACAAGAAGGGTTTCTTCAGCAACAAGAAGTCAAGGAAAGTGTGGGTCCTTTACTGAATGAGGGAGGCAACCTAGTGACAGAGGATGTGGAAAAAACTAATGTACTCAATGCTTTTTTTGCCTCTGTCTTCACGAACAAGGTCAGTTCCCAGACTGCTGCACTGGGCAGCACAGCCTGGGGAGGAGGTGACCTGCCCTCTGTGGAGAAAGAAGTGGTTTGGGACTATTTAGAAAAGCTGGATGAGCACAAATCCATCGGGCAAGATGCTCTGCATCCGAGGGTGCTAAAGGAGTTGGCGGATGTGATTGCAGAACCATTGGCCATTATCTTTGAAAACTCATGGCGATTGGGGCAGGTCCTGGATGACTGGAAAAAGGCTAATGTAGTCCCCATCTATAGAAAAGGGAAGAAAGAGGATCCGGGGAACTACAGGCCAGTCAGCCTCACCTCAGTCCCTGGAAAAATCATGGAGCTGGTCCTCAAAGAATCAATTCTGAAGCACTTCGAGGAGATGAAAGTGATCAGGAACAGTCAGTATGGATTCAACAAGGGCAAGTAATGCCTGACTAACCTAATTGCCTTCTATGAGGAGATAACTGGGTCTGTGGATGAGGGGAAAGCAGTGGATATGTTATTCCGTAACTTTAGCAAAGCTTTTGATACAGTCTCCCACAGTATTCTTGCCGGCAAGTTAAAGACATATGGGCTGGATGAATGGACTGTAAGGTGGAGAGAAAGCTGGCTAGATCGTTGGGCTTAACGGGTAGTGATCAATGGCTCCATGTCTAGTTGGCAGTCGGTATCAAGCAGAGTGCCCCAGGGGTCAGTCCTGGGGCTGGTTTTGTTTGACACCTTCATTAATGATTTGGAGGATGGGATGGATTACACCCTCAGCAAGTTTGCAGATGACACTAAACTGGGAGGAGTGGTAGATATGCTGGAGGGTAGGAATAGGATACAGAGGGACTTAGACAAATTAGAGGATTGTGCCAAAAGAAACCTGATGAGGTTCATCAAGGACAAGTGCGGAGTCCTGCACTTAGGATGGAAGAATCCCATGCACTGCTACAGACTAGGGACCGAATGGTCCCTGCAGAAAAGGACCTGGGGGTTACAGTGGACGAGAAGCTGGATATGAGTCAACAGTGTGCCCTTGTTACCAAGAAAGCTAATGGCATTTTGGGCTGTATAAGTAGGGGCATTGCCAGCAGAGTGAGGGACGTGATCATTCCCCTCTATTCGACATTGGTGAGGCCTCATCTGGAGTACTGTGTCCAGTGTTGGACCCCACACTGCAAGAAGGATGTGGAAAAATTGGAAAGAGTCTAGCGGAGGGCAACAAAAATGATTAGGGGGCTGGAACACATGGCTTATGAGGAGAGGCTGAGGGAACTGGGATTGTTTAGTCTGCAGAAGAGAAGAATGAGGGGGGATTTGATAGCTGCTTTCAACTACCTGAAAGGGGGTTCCAAAGAGGATGGATCTAGACTGTTCTCAGTGGTAGCAGATGACAGAACAAGGAGAAATGGTCTGAAGTTGCAGTGGGGGAGGTTTAGGTTGGCTACTACTAGCTGAAATCACAAAAGAGCTAAAGTTACTAAGAGCTGAGATCGTTGAGATCACTGAGGCTGTGTTAACTAATGGGGGAGCCTGAAGCTATATTGTTAAGCGGCTGGCGGAGCAGTTGCGGGGACAGCTGGAGGAGCAGCTAGCAGAGCAGAGCGGAGCCTTGTGGGGGCGGTTGGAGCAGCCCAAGGGACAGTTGGAGCGGAGCTCATAGGTCGGTGAGCAGAGCAGAGCAGCTGGTAGAGCAGAGCAGAGCAGTTTGTGGGACGTCAGGAGCGTCTTACGGGATGGCTGGTGGAGTGGAGTGGCTTGTGGTGAAGGCTGCGGCGGAACCCCACGGAGAGGTGGCCGGTCAGCCTCGGATCACGTAAGGTGCCCTTAACACCCTGCGTGCCCCTCCCTTTGAACTGTGGGGATGCACTGATCAGGGACAGAGACTTTGGGGTTGTTGGACTTTTGGGACTCTGGTGATTCTTGGGTTGCTAGTTTCAAGAACCAACAGGAAAGGACACAGCCCAATTTGCTGGGCTGGGTCTTCACTCATGGTTTGGTCTATGAACTCTAGTTGTGGTGTTTTCCCAATTTAATGCTATGTCGTTTACCTCATGTTATTAAAACATTTTCTGCTACACCGAGGCTCTGTGCTTGCGAGAGGGGAAGTATTGCCTCTTTGAGGTGCCCAGGGGTGTGTGTAAGATTTTCCCAGGTCACTGGATGGGGGCTCGAGCTGGTTTTGTGTCACGCTGTTGGGAGGGGACCCCTATGTACTGAACCCAGCCCTTGCTGCTATCAGCTTGGCCTGGCAGAAGGGTTACATTTTTGGGGGCTCGTCGGGAATAGAACCATGCAGCCCGAATCCCACCAGGATTGATAGGACCCCGAGCGAAGGTAACTGTAAAGGTTGAAGGGACAGAATGTAGAGCAGTGCTTGACACAGGATCCCAAGTGACTATCATATTCCAGTCTTTCTACCAGCAGATGCTTAGGCATCTGCCTATACGGCCCCTGACAGGGCTTCGCCTGTGTGGCCTCAGCATGGATGAATACCCCTATTGTGGTATGTCATAGTACACCTGGAATTCCCAGAAGAGATTGCTGGGGTAAGACAGGAGGTGGATACTGCTGCTTTAATATGCCCTGACCCTAAAGGAGCCTCTGATGTGTCCGTGCTAATAGGGACCAACTCCAGCCTCTTTGAGGTATTTGCAGATTACTGCAGACAGCGAGCAGGAGACCAATATCTGAACACCTTGGTGATACACACACACTGTGCCGCAGCCTACAGAAAAATTGAGGACACAAGAAAAGTGATGTCTGATTTGCCAGTGGGAGCACTGAGGTATGCGGTCCTGGTCCCCTTAGTGGTTCCTGCAATGACAGAAAAGGAAGTGATTGTCATGAGTACCTGCCTAAAAGACGGTAAGGGAACATTAGCAGTGGTAGAGCAGCCGACCGAGGGAGGGCTCCCAGAAGGAGTGCTGGTTTTCAGTGGAGTCATAACCCTACCTACTGAAACCCAGGAAGAGGTGACTATACTGATTGCTAATGAAACACGCCGTGATGTGTTTGTAAAACCAGGGCAGAAGATTGCAGACATCTTTGAGCCTGAAACCATTGTGAGACCCCAGTGTGAAGCTGAAGTTCCAGTGATGGATCCCACAAAGTTTGACTTTGGGGACTCACCATTGTCTGAGGAGTGGAAGGATCGCCTGCGGAAGAAGCCTTGCGAGAGATCCAAGGTATTCTCACTGCATGAGTGGGACGTGGGATGTGCCAAAGGAGTGGAACACCACATCAGGCTACAAGATCCCCGACCCTTCAGGGAGAGATCTAGGAGGATTGCTCTATCTGAGATGGAAGACGTACACCATCATCTTCAAGAGCTGATTGCGAATGGTATCATTACAGAGTCCCGAAGCCCCTACGCATCTCCCATTGTGGTGGTTCATAAGAAGAAAAAATCCGGATGTGTATTGACTATTGCACCCTAAACAGGTGCACTATAATTGACCAATACACCATGCCTCGAGTACAAGATGCCTTGGACTGTTTGCTGGGTAGCCAGTGGTTCTCTGTGTTGGATCTTCGGAGTGGATACTACCAGATCCCTCTGGGAGAAAAAGATAAGGAGAAGACAGCCTTCATCTGCCCGCTAGGGTTCTACCAGTTCGAACGCATGCCCCAAGGGATTTCTGGGGCACCTGCCACATTTCAACATCTTATGGAGAAAGTCGTGGGAGACATGAACTTACTGCAAGTGTTAGTTTACTTGGATGACCTGATTGTGTTTGGAAGAACCTTGGAGGAGCATGAAGAAAGACTTCTTAAAGTTCTTGATAGGTTGGAGGCGTATGGTTTGAAGCTTTCAATTGACAAATGCCAGTTCTGCCGAACCTCAGTGAAGTATGTGGGTCACATCGTGTCCCAGGAGGGTGTGCATACTAATCCCGACAAAATAGAAGCACTCACTACCTGGCCACGTCCAAGTAACTACAGAGAACTCAAGACCTTTCTTGGATTTAGTAGCTACTACCGCAGATTTGTGAAGAACTACGCTACGATTGTAAAACCCCTGAATGATCTTACCAGGGGATACCAGTCCAACAAGAACAAATCTAAGACCAAGAATAAGAGGAGGCCTCCAAAGCCTCCTGTGCAGAGACACTATGCCCCCTTCGAACCATTTGGGCCATGGTGGGATGAGAGATGTGAGAGGGCTTTTCAGGAAATCATTACTCACCTAACTCATGCCCCCGTCCTAGTCTTTGCTGATCCAAGCAAACCATTTATCCTACATACTGATGCCAGTTTGGAGGGTCTGGGAGCAGTAATGTACCAGGAAGTGGAAGGCAAACATAAACCCGTAGCCTTTGCCAGCTGAGGACTGTCTGACAGTGAAACTCGCTATCCCATCCACAAGCTGGAGTTCTTGGCCTTGAAATGGGCCATCACTGAGAAATTTCGAGACTACTTGTATGGTGCTCAGTTCCAGGTGTGGACAGACAACAATCCATTGACTTATGTGTTAACAAGTGCTAAGTTGGATGCTACAGGGCAGAGATGGGTGGCCGCCTTGGCTAGCTATGAGTTCAGCATTCAATACCGATCAGGGAGAAGCAATGAAGATGCAGATGCATTGTCCAGGCGTCCGCAGGCACCTGAAGTTGCTATGATACCCATGGATGGAGTGAGGGCTATTTGCAATGTGAGTCGCCGAGAGCCAGAGGCCCATGAGAGTCTTCATGGATGTGTTGCTGAAGTTTTGGGCCTGCCCCCTGACTACGTGCCTTCTGCTTCCATGAACTATATTGCATTGGACCAATCTCTCTTGGCCGTGCTCAATGCGGCTGACTGGCAAGAAGCCCAGCTGCAAGATATTGACATTAGTGATACACTACTTGCCAAAAGGGAGGGGCGAAGCCCAGCTGCGGTTGTCCCACCTAACCCGGAGGGTAAACTATTATTGAGAGAATGGACCAAACTAAAACTGATCCAGGGAGTGTTACATTGAATGACCACCGACCCTTTACAAAAGCAACGAGCACAACTAGTGCTGCAAAAGAGTACAGAGCCCTGGCCATGCATGATGACTTTGGACATTTAGGGATGGAGAGGACCCTGGAACTTCCTCGTAGTAGATTCTATTGGCCCCGGATGGCTGAAGATGTTTGTAGGAAACATCAGAGTTGCGCTTGATGTGTTCAAAGGAAAACTCTGCCCACGAGGGCTGCATATCTCAAGAACATAACCAGCACCAAACCTTTGGAACTGGTATGCATTGATTTCTTGTCTTTAGAAGTAGACAAGATGAATATTGGGAACATTCTAGTAGTGACTGACCATTACACGCGATATGCGCAGGCATATCCCACACGTGATCAGAGGGCCACCACTGTTGCTCGAGTACTGTGGGAAAAATATTTCTCAGTTTATGGATTCCCAGCCCAGATACACTCGGATCAGGGGCAGGACTTTGAGAGTCACCTTCTGAAGGAGGTGCTGAGGATAGCGGGAATTAAGAAGTCTAGAACAATGCCTTATCACCTGCAAGGTGATCCTCAGCCAGAGAGGTTCATCCAAACCCTATTAGATATGTTGGGGACTTTGTGACCAGAGCAGAAGGCAACCTGGAGCCAACATGTCGCATTTCTGGTGCACGCCTACAACGCCACAAAGAACGATGCTACGGGAGTCACCCCATATCTCTTAATGTTTGGGCGAGAACCAAGATTACCCATAGACCTGTGCTTTGGTGTATCAGAAGATGAAGATAACTATGAAACTCATCAGCAGTATGTATCCCGACTAAGAAAAGCTGCGGGATGCTTATCACTTAGCTACAGCTGCCACTCGGAAGAACGCAGACTGCAACAAACATCGATATGATGCTAGGGTACGTCTGCAAGAACTCCAGCCGGGGGACAGAGTCCTGCTGCGAAATTTGGGTATTGTTGGCAAACACAAGATAGCTGACAGATGGAAGGCAATACCTTACTTGGTGATGGAAAAGCTAGGAGACCTGCCGGTCTACAAAATCAAACCTGAAGATGGTCCAGGGCAGACAAAGACAGTGCATAGAAACCTTTTGCTTCCTGTGGGGGAATTGGTAGGCACCCTGTATGAGATGGGCCACAACAGGACAACCGGGCAGAACGAAGGTGCTGGACCAAAGCTGCCCTCCAACGTGGACAGCCGGCCCCCTGCATTTAAGCTACCCCTATGCAGCGCGTCCGAGAGTGAGTCTGAGGAGGAAGACACAACCATGGTATATCCTGGGATGGAGACAAGATTTCAGTCTTGATCAGCTGAATCAAAAGAGAGCTCCTCCTCTTCCACCCTAAGCCCCATGGCAGAAGTATTTAGGCCCATTCCTGACACCCCTGAGCCACTGGTGGGACCCCTATTTGATGACACACACAGGTTATTGGACAGTGTAGACATACAGGTGGAGGATGTCCTGGGCACCTTGGACCCTCCACTGTTAGAACTAGAAATGCAGGAGCCTATGCGAATAGCCGAGGGACCCTCAAAGGAAATCTCTCCATCCATCGTTCAAGAGGCTGTCCCCCCTACCACGGCAACAGAGATTCTCAATAGATGAGACAAGGTAATAAGACCAGTAAAACGGTTGACTTATGATGCACTTGGGGTGACTAGTGAGGAACCAATATGTTTAGCACATAGGCTTGTGGAAGCTAAAGTGAGGCCCTTTGGAGGGAACCAGTAAGTTGGTATAATAGGGAGTGTGATTTGTCGGGACGACAAATTCTCGGCAGTGGGGAGGATGTAAGCAGAGTCAGGATGAGCTCTACCCTGACATCTGGTGGTGAATTATGGTGAGTGTGGAAAAGAACTCCAGGGGCTGATCTTGTTTGCATAGGCACACCCACTCACCTGGCATGAAACAACAGCAACTGAAAGTGGTTATTTTGGCTGGTGTGGGATCCCCAGTTTCTCTGTTATTGGGGCAGGAAGAATAAAGTTTTGTTACCCTGATTCTGTGAATCAAGGCCAGTGGAACTGTTGTATGCCAGAAGGGCTCACCATTACCTAAGTAGCACTTGCTTGACAAGGGGCATGTTACAAAACCTAGGGAACTGGGAGAGGTTGGGGGTAGGTATTTATACCTGGTGGTGTGGGTGCCTTTTGTGAGCCTGAAATACCAATTGCACCTTCTCCACTGTTGAATGTCAGAGCTAACTTTGATTCCATTAGGAGTCTAGTTACAGACTGCTGAGCTGAATTCACTTTGGGTCAATAGTGCACCAGCACTGGGGTTCCCCTACTACTAGCTGAAATCAGAAAAGAGCTAAAATTACTAAGAGCTGAGATCATTGAGGCTGTGTTAACTAGTGGGGGAGCCTGAAGCTATATTGCTAAGCGGCTGGCGGAGCAGTTGTGGGGACAGCTGGAGGAGCAGCTAGTAGAGCAGAGCCTTGCGGGGGTGGTTGGAGTGGCCCAAGGGATGGTTGGAGCAGAGCTGAGTGGAGCTGAGCGACTCACAGGTCGGTGAGCGAAGCGGAGCAGAGCAGCTGGCAGAGCAGAGCAGTTTGTGGGACGGCAGGAGCGGCTCACGGGATGGCTGGTGGAGTGAAGTGGCTCGTGGTGAAGGCTGCAGCGGAACCCCACAGAGAGGCAGCTGGTCGGCCTCGGATCACATAAGGTAACACCCTGCGTGCCCTCCCTTTGGACTCTGGGGCTGCACTGACCAGGGACAGAGACTTTGGGGGTTGTTGGACTTTTGGGACTTTGTTGATTCTTGGGTTGCTGGACCCAAGAGACTTTGGGGTTGTTGGACTTTTGGGACTCTGGTGATTCTTGGGTTGCTGGTTTCAAGAGGGATAGCTCAGTGGTTTGAGCATTGGCCTGCTAAGCCTAGGGTTGTGAGTTCAATTCTTAAAGGGGCCAGTTAAGAATCTGGGGCAAAAATCTGTTTGGGGGTTGGTCCTCCTTTGAGCAGGGGGTTGGACTAGATGACCTCCTGAGGTCCCTTCCATCCCTGGTATTCTATGAAATATTATATTACTGCTATTTGTTTATGTGGTTTGGAGCTTTCTGGTCTTTACTGATTGTGCTAATCAAAGTGACCAAGGCATTACTTTGCTCTCAGTGTGAGTGTCTCTGCTGTAAACATGTTACTGAACTTGTCAGTTTAAATTCAGTTGTATCTGATTCTGGGACTAGAACCCTGCTATCCCCAGCTTATTCCACTGGTAATAATTGGTGACCAAGAAAAATGAGCAATCATTAAAGAATCACACCATAGCAGCCCTGAGCTAAGGAGCTGGAGCTGCTGAGATGAGCCATGCCCACGGTGAGCCAGAACTGTTCCAAACAATCAGGGTGGTACATGTATAGAGGTGAAGGTTAAAATCTTTTACCCGAGGAGGTATCATCCATAATGAAAGAAATAGGCCCTTTTCCCAGCAGCACGGGCAAAGAGGAAGGGATAAGATTTCTTACAAAAACTATGGAGCAGATTAAATTTGTGATCTAACTAGTGAGGACTGGGAGAGAATTTTGCAGAGGGAGTTGGCTCTGGTGTTTAGCTCCATATTCCTCAGAGCTATAGTGGTCAGAGACAATGGCAGCTCATGAGTTAAGGGGAAATTCGAGTTTTATTTGGGATCGACACAGTAATCTCCATTGCTGTTTTTTTTAAACAAAAATCTAGAGACAGTGTTAGGATATAGATATTCAGGCCTGTCTGCAAAGGCCCATACTTTAAGAATTTAGGTGTATTCTTATCACTAAGCTAGTTATAGAGGTATAAAAGAATGAATCAAAATCACTGTCTGTCTGTGTAAGGGCCTTCTCTTACTGTGACAGTCTGAGGCCTGGTTCTTAGGCTAAGGCATTTGGCTAAGCAGCAGAGGCCAGCCATAAAGTGGGAAGTGTATGGTCACATCCTCACATTCCAAACTTGTCACATTGAAATAAGGTGCTATTGGGCTGTTAGGAATACAATCCTGTCCTGATATTCCTATCACCTCCAGAGAAAGGGAAGAGCTTGGAAGATGTAAAAGGAAACTTAGTTTGATAGCATCCTGTCTGGCAAGAACTCATTTACCATTAGCTGGGATGTGAAATCCTCATTTCTGTATTGTTCTATCACTGTAGTCTCCACTTCCCTATTGTTTGTCTGTATAATCTCTGTCTGGTTCTGTGATTATTTCTGTCTGCTGTATAATTAATTTTGTTGGGTGTAAACCAATTAAGGTGGTGGGATATAATTGGTTAAATAATCATGTTGTATTGTATTGTAATATGTTAGGATTGGTTAGTTAAATTTCAGTAAAATGATTGGCTAAGGTATAGCTAATGTGACAGACCCAGACCAGTGGGGTACAGGAGTCTGGTAGAGGGCAAATATACTGGTCACTGGATGACCAGTTTTCTGTTCCCTGAGTGAGCAGAGCAAGGGCTGCACTAGAGTAATCAGGAACCTGCTAGAACCAGTTAAGGCAGGGAGGCTAATTAGGACACCTGGAGCCAATTAAGAAGAAGCTGCTCGAATCAATTAAGGCAGGCTAATCAGGGCACCTGAGCTTTAAAAAGGAACTCACTTCAGTTTGTGGTGTGAGTGTGAGGAGCTGGGAGCAAGAGGCGCGAGGAGCTGGGAGCAAGAGGCGCAAGGAGCTGAGAGTGAGAGGGTGTGCTGCTGGAGGACTGAGGAGCACAAGCGTTATCAGACACCAGGAGGAAGGTCCTGTCGTGAGACTAAGGAAGGTGTTCGGAGGAGGCCATGGGGAAGTAGCCCAGGGAGTTGTAGCTGTCATACAGTTGTTATGGAGGCACTATAGACAGCTGCAGTGCATAGGGCCCTGGCTGGAACCCGGAGTAGAGGGCGGGCTCAGGTTCCCCGCAATTGACCAGTACTGTGGGTTCTTCCAGAGGGGAAGGTCTTTGGGTTGTTCCCCAACCCACATGGTGAATCTCTGAGGCAAGAAAATCTGCCAATAAGCGCAGGACCCACCAAGATAGAGGAGGAACTTTGTCACACTTGTGTTAGCGGTGGGATCTTGGGGTGCACAGTGTGGTGGAAGAAGGAGGGTGACTTAAAAAAAAAAAAGAGGGTTTATTTTTTTCCCACCACAATGGATGACGTAGTGCGGGCACTGATAGAAGCTACGGCGGCCCTGAAGGAGGCTACCCGTGTCCAGGGAGCCGCCCAACAGGAGGCAGTGCGGCTGCAGCAAGAGACTAATCGCCTGCTGATGGACCAGGCTGCTCAAGACCGAGCTATGTTGCGGGAACTGGTAAACCAGATAAAGTCCCTTACAGAGCTGAATCGCAGCCATGATGGGACGCGGCTCATACGGGCCAGCTATTGGATGCAGAAAATGACACGGGAGGATGATGTAGAGGCATACCTTCTGGCCTTTGAGAGGACAGCCCTACGGGAGGCCTGGCCTCGAGATCAGTGGTCTGGCATCCTTGCCCCATTCCTGTGTGGGGAGGCCCAGAAGGCCTACCATGATCTGCCTGAACAGGTTGCGGCAGACTACCCCCAGCTGAAAGCAGAGATCCTGGCCAGATCTGGGGTAATGACAGCAGTGCGGGCCCAGCAGTATCACGGTTGAAGGTACCAGGAAGACAAAACCCCACGGTCCCAATTGTATGACCTCATCCATCTTGCACGAAAGTGGTTGCAAACAGAGTCCTGGAGTCTGGAAGGGATACTAGCAGTTCTGGTCATCGACCGATACATGAGCAGACTACCACCAGACCTTAGTGCCTAGGTAAGCCAGAACGAACCATCCACCTATTATGAGGTTGTCGCCCTGGTAGAGAGGTGAAGGACAGTGAGGGAGCTGACCCGACCAGTTAAGGAAGAGACACATCGGGTTAAACTACCAGCACCAAGCCCTAAAGTTTGGGTGACTGGGCCACCAGGAGGGCCCAGGTGGAAAAAGAGAGAAGCTGAAGGCCCATCAGAGGCCACAGAGAGTCGGAGCACTGAGGGAGAAGAGGATCGTGATGTTAGACTGCCCAAACCAAGGGACCGGGGAATGCCTAGGGCTCCATACAGATGTTATGCCTGCAGGGAGTGGGGACACATAGCTGCACAGTGTCCCAATGCTGAGGAGCCTATGCAGTGTAACCTGGGGAACTGGGCAGATCCATGCTCCCTAATCCACCTTGTGGGGGTCTCACTAACTCCACATATGTATACCAGACTAGTGAAACTAAATGGGGGAGGGACCATGGCACTGGTTGATTCGGGCAGTGCTGTCACGCTTATCTCAGGGAAGCTCGTGAAGCGTAGTCAGCTGCTGCAGGCTAAACGTACGGGGATAACATGTGTCCATGGGACAGTTAGTTACTACCCCACCATCCCAGTAAAAATCAAGATCCAAGGGAACACTACTGAGATAGCAGCAGGTGTAGTCCCTAAACTCCCATACCCGGTGCTCATAGGGAGGGACTTCCCAGGGTTTGGAAACTTACTCCCAGTAGGGGGATTGGAGAAAGATGGGGACCCTAAAATTGATGAGGCATCCACAGCAGACTGTCAACCCCCAATCTTCTCTGAAATATCCCCAGATTTGTTCTCCACTCCCAGACAGGGTAGAAAGACAAAAAGGGAAAGAACGGCACCTAAGGCCTTGGGAACCCGAATACTGACCCAAAGCCAGAGGGTTGCTCTTGTAGGTAGGCGGACCCACACAGCTGAAAAGGAGGCCATGGAGAGGGAGAAGCACCTGAGTCTGACCCCCACCCTAATGCTTCTGAACCAGTAGAGGGAACAGAGACTGGGCCCCTAGATCTTGGGCAGATTAGCCCAAGGAGAGGAAATTTTGGATGGGACCAGGCAGAAGACCCAAGGTATGACAACATTAGGAAGGAGGTGACTGAAATAGATGGGGTCCCCGTGGAAGGGAAATCTAGGGACCAGGACCCTACTTCATAATGAAGAAGGATCTCTTATACCGGGTTGCACCAGTACAGGGGCAGAAGGTACAGCAGATCTTAGTACCTCAAAAACACCAGAAAGCTGTATTAAGTCTTGCTCATAGTCATCTTTTTGGGGGGCATTTGGGGGTAGAGAAGACCCTGGCACGAGTCCTACGACGGTTCTTCTGGCTGAAGTACATTGAGAAGTGCGGAGGTACTGTGCCCGGAGTGTCAGCTGCACAGTCCCCGTCCCCACTTGAGGGCACCTTTAGTACTCCTTCCCATCATAGAGGTCCCCTTTGAGTGAATAGCCATGGATCTAGTGGGACCCCTGGAGAAGACGGCTCAGGGCCACCAATATATACTTGTTGTTTTGGACTATGCTACTCGCTACCCAGAAGCCGTCTCCCTGTGTAACACTGCCTCTAAAACTATAACCAAAGAGCTGGTGGGGATCTTTGCCCGAATGGGGCTACTGAAGGAGATATTAACCGACCAAGGAACCCCATTATGTCGAAGCTAATGAAGGACCTCTGTACACTGCTCCCTATACATACCCTGAGAACTTCAGTCTACCATCCGCAGACTGATGGGTTGGTAGAAAGGTTTAACCGAACCCTCAAGGCTATGATAAGGAAGGTGGTAAGTCGGGACGGGAAGGATTGGGACACCCTACCACCCTACCTTATGTTCGCTATCTGGGAGGTAACAGAGGCCTCAACTGGGTTTTCCCCCTTCGAGTTATTATACGGGTGTAACCCCTGTGGCATACTAGATATCGCCAAAGAGATCTGGGAAGAGGAACCCAATGAGGGAAAAAATATAATAGAGCATGTAATGCAGATGCGAGACCGGATAGCCCGGGTTACCCCTATTGTACGGGAACATTTGAAGAAGGCACAGGAGGCCCAGCGAACCCATTACAATCGCCAGGCAAAAGTGCGACAGTTCCAACCAGGGGATCGGGTTATGGTGTTGGTACCTACGGCAGAAAGCAAGCTTCTGGCCCAATGGCAGGGGCCCTATGAGGTGGTTGAACCCGTGGGGGAAGTAACCTACAAGGTGCGGCAGCCAGGACACAGAAAACAAGAACAGATTTATCACGTTAACCTTCTGAAACCCTGGCATGCACAAGAGGCATGCACAATGGTCCAAAAAGACCTACCCTAGGAAAACAAGCCTTCCAAACAGGTGAGAGTGTCTCCCGATTGGGTGTCTGGTCACCAGACCAGAAAAATGAGGTGTCTGAGATGATCTTCCGGAACCAAGATGTGTTCTCGACAAAACTGGGTCGAACAACCAAGACATATCACCACATCGTCACGAACCCTGGGGCCAGAGGAACAATGAGGCCCTATCGGGTGCCAGCGGCAAAAAGGGAGGAAATAAAAGCAGAAGTAAAAAAAATGCTGGAGTTGGGGATCATCGAAGAATCCCACAGTCAGTGGTCCAGCCCAATCATGCTGGTGTCCAAACCTGATGACACCACAAGATTTTGCAATGACTTCCGGCAACTAAACGAAGTATCCCAGTTCGACGCGTACCCCATACCTCGCATAGATGAGCTAGTGGACCGTCTGGGTAATGCCCGGTACTTGACTACCCTAGACTTGACAAAGGGGTACTGGCACATTCCTCTTGTGGAAGATGCAAAGGAAAAGAGGGTCTTTTTCAATATATTGTCCTCCCTTTTGGACTACATGGGGCCCCAGCTACCTTCCAGCGCCTCATGGAAAAGCTATTACACCCGCATAACAGTTATGCTGCTGCCTACTTGGATGATGTGGTCATTCATACCCCAGACTGGGAAACCCACCTGGAGAAGGTGGAGGCAGTCCTCGATACCTTCAGGCGAGCTGGCCTTACAGCAAACCCTGCCAAGTGCGTTGTATGGTTTACAGAGGCCAATTATCTTGGCTACATTGTGGAAAAAGGTCTGGTAAAACCCCAAGTGAACAAGTTAGAGGCCATCCAAAATTGGCCCCGACCAAGTCGCAAGAAACAAGTCCGGGCGTTCCTAGGTGTGGTGGGTGTCAAAGTTAGACTCAGGACTCATAGTTTGTCAGACCACTCTGTTTTATTAGCACAGTGCTCTGCTAATACATTCAGATAATGTGAGCCTCCATGCAAGATTCAAACAGTCTTATTTATACAGATAAAAGGGTGCGAATTAAACAAAGGGACAGAGAGAGCAAAATTGTAAAATTTGCATGGAGCACAATATGCATACCCAGCTTCCTTGTTAACTCTTATCGATCTAAGACTAATGCTTCACCAATTGCCCTTAAGTGGCAAGTTAAGCAGTTAATGTCAGCTTTCCTGCCCCCCGTGGCTTGCAGCATTTCTCATTTCTACTTAAAGGTACATACAGCATTCTTTAATTCATTCTATTTCTTTAATATAATTCATTTCACTTTCACATGGGGTATTACCGACGATTTATCCCCCACTTTGCCACAAGGGCAAGCCCCCTGACAGACCTAGTGAAAGCCCGTGGACCTGATCTGGTGAGATGCATTACATTTTAAGATTATGTAAAGTGTCAAGAGTATGTTTTATTCCAGTTTTAAGATTATTAGGGACAAAGAAAGGAGAGATGACCAATGCTAAATTAACTAAAGAGTAAATTTTTAATTCTTTTATTCTCATGAGCTGTTCAAGATGTTTACTTGAAAAGTCGTCCACAGTCAGAGAATAACTAATCAAAGTTCAGGGAGGATACATCTTATGCTTCAGACAATAGCGTGGGAGTGGGGGTGTAGTGCATGACTCAAGATTTGGCTTCTTCTCCTAATTTTTCTCCAAATTCTGTCAGATGGCCAGAGGTAGGCAACACCCATACTCCACCATGGCATCAAGGAAGTCCTGATCCAGAGAGTCATAAGTTCAAAAGGATCATAGAGCTGAATATGGGCTATGCATATGATTTGAGTTTCCAAAATGATATCCCCATGATTGGCCCATTTTTTATATTAGCTAGAAATATCTTATTTCTTGCAAAAGACAAAAAAATCCAAGGCTTTTTTCCTCAAGGCTTCCTTCACCTTCTTGTTTCTCAGGCTGTATATGAGGAGGTTGACCAACTGGGTCAGGACTCCATAGAAAACAGAAAACATTTTGTTCAGGTCCCTCAGTGCATCAGAGTCTGATAGCAGATACACAATGACTAGAGTCCCATAGAAAATTGTCACCACAATGAGGTGAGAGGAGCAGGTGGAAAAGGCCTTCTGTCTCCTAGTGGTGGAAGGAATTTTCAGGATGGTGGTGATGATGGAAACATAAGATACCAATGTCAATAGAAATGGAGGCAGTGTAAGTATGGAGCAGAGTACGAAAGCATACATTTCCAGCATGAAGGTGTCACTGCAGGCCAGTTTTATTATTGGGCTTAAATCACAGAAGAAATGGTCAACTTCACTGGGGCTACAGAATGTTAATTGTGATATTAGTAACATCGTTGGCAAAGGAGCCAGAAATCCACTTACCCAAGAGCAAGCTGTCAACTGGAGGCAGAATCTGCCATTCATAAAGGCTGCATAATGTAATGGCTTGCATATGGCTAAATATCGATCGTAAGACATCACAGATAAGAGAAGGCATTCTGTAGATGCCAGAGAACCAAACATATAGAATTGTGTGATGCAACCACTAAATGAGATGGTTCTGTCTCTAGTCTGGAGACTGGCTAGCACTTTGGGAAGGATGGTGGAGGTGTAGTAGGTCTCCAGGCAGAACAAGTTCCCCAGGAAGAAGTACATGGGGGTGTGAAGGTGCTGATCAGCCACAACTACTGCTATGATGAGGATGTTCCCGGCCATGGTCACAATTTAGATCACCAGAAAGAGCAGGAAGAGAAGGGTTTGCAGTTGAGGGAGATTCCCAAATCCTAGGAGGATGAATTCTGTTATGGTTGTTTGATTCCCCTGGCATTTATTTGCTGCAGGTTTCATCTTGGGGAAATAAAACAAATTTTGCAATTTATAATCTAACTTCCATTTCAAAACAGTCTACATTTTAATTTTGGCTTCCCCCTGCTGGTCACCATCCCAATGGTTGAGTCAAGACTCCAGATGATGGAGGTATTCTGGGTAAAATTTTCAAAAGTTCCTAAGTTCAATCACATTGGAAATGTTCCTATTGTCTGGTATCTGAATGGTTGAACACATCTCGCCTAAGCCTCCTGAACATTCTTGTATATTACTTTAGTGAAAATGTCTGAGATTATGAGTGGAGACTTAGGGAATTAAATGCCACTCTTTTTGATTCCAGAGACTTGGGTTATATACACATACAGAGAACATGAAAAGGTGGGAGTTGCCCTCTCAACTCTCATCTTAATTGCTCATCTTAATTAATTAGCCTCTTAGAGTTGGTAAGGCAACTCCCACCTTTTCATGTTCTCTGTATGTGTATATATATCTCCTTACTATATGTTCCATTCTATGCATCCGATGAAGTGGGCTGTAGCCCATGAAAGCTTATGCTCAAATAAATGTGTTAGTCTCTAAGGTGCCACAAGTACTCCCGTTTTTTGGGGGGTTTAATGATATCCAGTCCTTCACCTTGGGCTTGTCACTTTCTCTCTTTGTGCCCCTGTTCCCTACTCTATGAAATCATTGGTGAGGATGCCACTTACATTTTCTTAATTTGATTTGTAATTTATGAGCTCTCTATATCTGCTCATGTGTAAAATGGAGATAATGATACGTAAGATACTTCACAAAATTCTTTAATATCTATGATAATGTGTGCTATATAACAACTAAGTGTTATCATTCTGTTATGAAACCATGCCTGACATTAATGCATACTAGGAACAGAAATTAAACACGCCTCATGGCCACTTTTTATGTGTGCACCATCATTTTTGTAGATATGGAATCAATAACACAATTGTAGGTTTAATATTATCAACCTATTTCTCAACTCTGTTCTAAAGAGAATCTCATAGTACTTCCATTTCTCTGCAAGAAATGCCCCATTCTTTCTGACAGCCATACAACACTTAGAATTTATGGGTAACATTTTCAAAAATACCTAAAGGCCAGATTTTGAAAAGTATTCATGCACAAAAATCAGCACAAATCTCCCAGCACAACACAACCCACATACAAATCAACACAACCACCAGCACACGCAATAACCCCAAAAGTCACTCAGAACCTTTGATTATTGAGTTTGTGCAAAGTGATGGAAACAGTTACAAGAATGTACCTGAGCTCTTTCAGTTCAGATTGTGAACAAGTTCAATTATTAGTGGGATTCATGTTCTGTTATCATTCAATGTTTAAGTTCTCAGTCATTTTGGGCTTTTTGACACACATGACTTTACAAATTACACCTGTGCAACAGCACGGGGGTTCAGCTACTAGTGAACAGATAATCAGATTGCCGCTGGGGATAGAAGATGGCAACAATTTGGTTGACTGAGCAGTTAAAGGGCAGGTAACGTTTCAAAGAGGGACCTCAGACAAATTTGAAAAGATTAGTTCCACATTTTTAATAACATTTTATTAATTCCTTGTGGATGGAAAATGAGATATTGTTCTTCTTCCCCATTCCTGCCATGTCCCTCCTTTCTCTTCCCTCCCCCTGACCAGTTCTTTACCTTTCTGTTCTTCTGATTTTTTTATCTGTTTTTCAGAAAAAATTCAATAACAAGAAAGAAAGAGAGAAAGAAAGAGGTACACTGAAGATTGAATTACATTAACTGTGTGAACATTTGAAATTAAGTGAAGATTTACGGCTTTTAAAGAGTCTCACTTACCCCAGCATAGATCAGAAATAACTGCACTGAAGTCAATCGAGCTGCACTTTTATAAAACTGGGGTAAGTGAGAAGAGAATGACACCAGAATAGAGATGTCTTCTTCTTCCTCTTCATTTTTTTAATATCCTTATACAGATTCCTGCCTCATGCACCTGCATAAACAAAAGTGTCTCTTTAACATCACGATTCCCCATGTCTAGTGTTGGCGTCACTAGGCATAGCTACCAGGTAACTCAGGGGGATGGAAGGCCATAAGTGCCGATGAAACCCCCTGCTCTGGGTCTAAGTGAGCCACAGTAACTCCATCTTGTGAACCTTAACCTACCCACATGCTAACAGCCTACATGCTGAAGCAGAATATGTAATGGTTAGCTTTTTAGCAGACTGCAGTTTCGCCCACACTAGCAGAAGCAGTAGTGATAACAAGGGGGAAAAGGGGGAGGGAAAGGCCTATTACATAGAGCTCCAAGGATACATGGTAGCTCGTAGCAAGGCTCAAATTGCTCTCTCAGAAGTACAGTATCTGGGATTTCACATAAGGCAGGGAGAGAGGCAGCTCTCAAATGAAAGAAAGGAGGCTATCTGCCAAGTTCCTATACCAAGCAACCATAAACGGCTCACGGCATTTCTGGGCATGGCAGGCTTTTGCAAAATATGGATCCCAAAGTAGGACTGTGGGCTAAACCTTTGTATGAATGTGTTAAGGGAGCAGATCATGACCCCTTTCACTGGTCCCCAGAAGTGGACAGGGCATTTAAAATCTTGAAAAGGAAGTTAATGGAAGCCCCAGCCCTGGGTTTGCCGGATCTCTCTAAGCCATTCCAACTGTATGTGCATGAAAGGAAAGGGGTAGCCCTGGGAGTGCTTATTCAGTTATTAGGCACCTGGAAATGTCCTGTGGCATATTTCTCTAAACAACTGGATCAAGTTGCAAAGGGGTGGCCAGTATGCTTGAGTATGCAGCCACTGCCCTAGTGCTTGGGGAAGCTGAAAAACTGACACTGTGAGGAACTGTGCAAGTGTATATTCCCCATATGGTCCAAGCCCTGCTGGACACTAAGGGTGGTCTCTGACTCACACAGGCTCGGGTTGCTCGGTACCAGGCAAAACTGTTAGAGAACCCTGAAGTTACCCTGCAAACCTGTCCCTCCCTTAATCCAGCTACCCTGCTACCAGAGACAGAAAAGCAGGAACATGACTGTGTGGAAATCATAGATACCCAATTCTCCAGCTGCCCAGATTTAAAAGATCAACCACTCCCAAATGCTGACTTGGAATGGTATACTGTTGGCAGTAGTGCCGTTGTGGATGGGAAAAGGAGGGCAGGTTATGCTATTGTGACCCTTCATGATATCGTGGAAGCTGAGAGTTTACCTGCTGGGACATCTGCCCAACTTGCTGAACTAGTGGCCCTAACTCATGCACTCAAGCTGGCAAAAGACAAACGGGTTAATATCTTTACTGACTCAAAGTATGCTTTTGGGGTATTGCATGCTCATGCTGGTCTGTGGAAGCAAAGAGGGATGCTAATAGCCCAAGGCTCCCTGGTTAAGCATGGGTCTCAAATTCTCTGGCTGTTAGAAGTGGTACAACTCCCCTCAGCAATAGAAGTGGTGCATTGCAGAGCCCATCAAAAGGAAGATCAAGATGTAACCAAGGGCAATGCCAGAGCAGACAGGGAAGCCAAGCGCACTGCTAACCTGAAATCACCAACAGACGAGAATGCCCAAATGCATGCCCTCATCCCATCAGTAGGTGAGCTTGCAGCTCCTCAGTACTCCCATGATGACAGAAACCTGGCTGACAGGCTCAGTCTCCAGGAAAAGGAGGGATGCCTTTATTCCACAGAGGGAAAAATCCTCCTGCCCAAGGGCCTGATCCGACCAGTGTTGCAAAAACTGCATCAAACCACCCACGCAGGCAGATAGGCTCTTACTCAGCTTATGAATAAATATTTTTTAACCTCTGGACTTAAACCCCTAGCATCCCAGGTACAAGCTGAATGTTTAATCTGCCAAAAGAATAACCCTCGACCAGGAGCAGCAGTGTTGCCAGCCACTCTGGAACCTACCCCAGGCCCAGGATTGGTGTGGCAAATAGACTTTACTGAGTTTCCCCGGACCCAAGGGTACAGGTACCTCCTCGTCTTGGTGGACCAATTCAGCGGATGGCCCGAAGCCTTCCCATGTCGTAACAACAGTGCCAAAATGGTGGCTCTTAAGTTTGTCAAGGAGATCATTCCTCACTTTGGACTCCCCCAGTGGATGGAATCTGATAACGGAACACACATCACATCTCAAGTTGTTCAAAAGATATCAAGTGCCTTGCAAATCCCCTGGAAGCTCCACACACCCTGGCGACCACAAGCCAGTGGAGTAGTGGAACGCACAAATCAGACACTCAAGCGACACCTCTCAAAGGTCTGTCAGGAGGCCTCTCTTAGGTGGCCTGATGCTTTGCCCCTTGCCTTACTTCGCATTCGTGCTCTCCCCAAGGGCAGGTTAGGGCTTAGTCCCTTCGAAATTATGTTTGGAAGGGCATGGCCTCTGAACGGTACACTGGTTCTGGCAGGAGAGTGGGAAATGGGGTGTGGTTTCTTGTCTCAGTACATGTGCTCTCTGTCTGCTGTTCTTTCTTCTCTTCACAGGTACACCAAAGATTCACAGCCTCTTCTCCTCACGGTCCACTCCTTGCAGCCAGGCGATTCTGTACTCGTGCGGACCTGGAAGGACGAACCTCTTCAAGAGAAGTGGAAGGGACCCCACACCGTCCTGCTTGTTTCCCACACAGCGGCAAAGGTCAAAGGACACAAGAGCTGGATTCATCACTCTTGACTGAAAGCAGTACCCACTTCTGAACAGTGGACTGTCCAGCCTGTAGAGAAGACTGCCAGTGACGATTTGGGACTTAAGCTGTTATTCAAAAGACAGTAAGGGTAGCTGGGAATGCCTGGTGATCTCTCTAAACAGCCACAGCTCACTCCCCGTGAAAACGCTGAGCATTGGTTCTATCTATTCAGAGAAGGCCGACCTAGCCTATGGTCCTGGTCCTTTTTTTTTTTGATTTGTTTAGTGTCAATAATTCTTATCTTCTGGGCATTTGGGTTGTTGTAATTACAATATGGGTTCAGGTTTAGGGTCTCTCACAACATTCCTTTTTGTCACAGAAGCAATCCTTCTGTTACCTACTGTTTCACCCACATCGCATGCAGGATGGGGAGCCATCCCTGCAGATATGGCTACCAATACCTATGAGGCCCTAAAAGTTGCCTTTGCCCATGAGTTCAATCTCTCCCACTGTTGGATATGTGCCCAGACTCCCCACCATTCGGCTGGCTTGCCCTGGAGAGTAGTTCCCCTAAATTGGTCAGACTTTTGTCAAAGGTGGATGGTTACCAGCAGCAGCACCTCTGACAATTAAAGTTTGCGATCTATCTGTACTGTGGAATCTCCTTATGGCCTACACGATGGCTCTTGGACTTCCCACTATAATAGCACTCGGAAGCCCCAACCCATTCATTTATGCTCTCCACCACTGGTCTCATATGTTTTCAGCAAGCCAGTTCAAGTAATCATACCTGGTTTGCCGGCATTAGTACATGTAGATTTTATATTGGTCCTGGTATAAGTCTCACTGTTGCTGTACTAAATGCCACCGGTTGGCAAACCGGCGCTGCATTTTTGCCCTTTCCCCACAAGCCACCCTATGGGACCTACAAGGTAACAATGGAAAGGCTAGTTAGGGTGAAGCATTCTGGATTTGTGGTAATAGTGCCTACAAATGGCTTCCTCATGGTTGGCATGGTAGCTGTTATAAAGGCTATCTCGCTCCTCCCCTCCGTGTTCTAACCCAGGCTCCTCAGGTCGCCCCAGGTACTATCGGTCCTTGAGAGCTACCATTGAACCCATCAGAGAAGGAGACAGGTTTGGAATGATATTCCTCCCTACTTATGGGGTGGGACGGCTAACCCAACTCTACAGGAGACTTTCTAAATTTCTCACCCTGTTTGCCAATGATACCCTGGCCATAGAAAAAGGCATAAGCTCTGAGCTGTACCAGCTTTGATTGCTGGCTCTGCAAAACTGCCAGGCCCTAGATTATGTGTTAGCCTCACGGGGCTGTGCCCTTATTGGAGAAGAATGTTGTACCTATACCCAGAGTTTTCACAGGATATTAACAAGCACATCTTGTTACCCGAATAGGCCTTGAACCAGTGGAAGGCCCAGGAGGGAGAACTCACTATTTTTGATTCCCTTTGGGGTTGGTTACCTGGACTAGGGGGAGGTATTGTTCGCCTCTTGCTCACAGGTGTTGTGATACGTCTTGTTCTTTTTCTTTTGCTCGCTTGCTGTAAAGTGCTCAGACATAAGATTTGTACCTCCCATTCCTCAGAAGTTCCTTTATACCCTCTCATTAATGATCCCACTTGCATGGAGCTTAATCGTATTTTGTCTTTAGAGTATGAGAAAACTCTGCCAAAGGTTTGTTGAGTGTTCTCCAAGGAGGGAATTGTTGGTGTCACTAGGCATAGCTACCAGGTAACTCGGGGGGATGGAAGGCCATAAGTGCCGATGAAACCCCCCTGCTCTGGGTCTAAGTGAGCCACAGTAACTCCATCTTGTGAACTTTAACCTACCTACATGCTAACCTACCTACATGCCTAAATGCTGAAGCAGAATATGTAACAGTTAGCTTTTTAGCAGACAGCTGCAGTTTCGCTCACACTAGCAGAAGCAGTAGTGATAACGAGGGGGAAAAGGGGGAGGGAAAAGCCTACTACGTAGAGCTTGCAAGGTCGAAGATAAGCATGCGGACAAGAACTTTTCTCACATGCCACAACGTAATGCCTGCTGTAACCGCTGTCAGGAAGGGAGAGGTAGGGGGAGAACAAAGGCTTACACAGAAACAGCTTGGAATATAAAATGGGAAACTTGCTTGTATTTGCTGCGCTTGATTTGAGACATGCTGGTCTCCTAGTGCCTATTCAGAGCTCTTGAATAAATTTGGTTTGCTTCTCCACCCTGGTGTGTCTATTGGTGCGACGCACACCGGGCAACGAACGCTGTTGCCCCCCCTCAGGCCCTCTGGGCCGGCAACACTAGCATTGCAATCACCTTTATATGCTTGGGTGACCATATGAGAATTCTCCCCAAAGGGACTCTGCTGTCACGTTGCCAGGTAACCTGAGCCACCATTAGAAACAATGGGCAAAGTGGCCAGACTTCCAGAAGTATCAAGGTTTTCTGCTACATTCACTGCAAGGATGGGCTTCAATCCACAGGGGCTACAAAAGCTGAGGGGGAGTCGCTTGGTCGTCAGTCTAAGCACAATATGATCCGGGATCCCAAGCCATTTCTTTGCACTGATTGTGCTGAATAATAAATGGAGATATACCTATCTCATAGAGCTGGAAGGGACCTTGAAAGGTCATTAAGTTCAGTCCCTTGCCTTCACTAGCAGGACCAATTTTTTTGCCCCAGATCCCTAAGTGGCCTTCTCAAGGATTGAACTCACAACCCTTGAGAATGGAGTTATGCTGCTGTAATGTTATGTTCACATGCTGGTGCAGCATCAGGATGGAGACATTGTCAAAGAGCAGCCAGCCTGGTGCACTGTGGTTCTAGGTGATCCTCCATCATCCTCATTTCACACTGGGGAGCAGATCCATTCCTGCTTTATCTCTGATATCTCTGTTGGTGTTTGACCATCATCACCTTGTACCACTTACTTCTCTTCTTCAACATTTCAGGATCTCCCTCTGTCTTTGCACAGGCAGCAAGGAAGGGAGATGTTTCCTTTCTCTCTTCCTCCTCCAGAATGCTGAGTATCTTCATTCCCTCTTCATANGACATTGCCCACCAAGGTGATGAGTTACAACACCAGCACTGAGAAGAAAAGGGAGACCTGAACCTCCAAGAATTTAGAGAAAGACATGAAGAGGAACTGTGTCACAACTGAGTGGTTCCCATTAGCAATGTCCCCCTGTTGTTTTCCAGCTACAAAGATAATAAAACCATTAATTCACTGGTTAATCTGGGAGAATCTCTCAATATACACATATATAACCAATGACAAACATTTTCAATAGTGGACACTGATTCTGGGCGCTCCCATTTTTGGACACCCAATGTAAGACCGCTGGTAGTTGATTATCAGTGGGAATAAGACCCCTCAGCTCCTGTTGACTGGAATTAGAAAATCAGGCTCAAGGGGCTAGGTCACAAAGGGATTTAAACCACTTTAGGTACCAGTATCAGGCCCTACTGGGATGCACAACCCCCCCCCCCACTACGATGCCCCCAAACCCTGTAGGCACCTAAACTCACTGGTCACCTAAGTTTTTACAGTAACAGCTCCCTAGGCAGCTGAGTTTCTTCCTCTGAGCACGCATGCTGTTGTCTCGCTCTTGGTGTCCAGACACCTAAGCCCCAGAATAATGCATGATCCTGGGGAAAGGAGGCATTCCTCTGCTTAGCTCACCTGTGAGGCCTGTTTTGGTAAGCATGCTCAGAGCTCGCCTAACTACAGGAAACTGCTCCTTGCAGCCCCAATTTAAGTGCAGAACTCTGAGAGTGGGTGGGGCTTAGGGACACATCCCCTCCTTGGTATCGCCCATTGGCTATCTTAGGCAAGTGGCCATGCAGCACTCTGGCTTTTAGGAATCCCATTCTTAGGTTCCTGTCTCTTTCCACTCATTGCATAGGGACACTGGGCTTTGGGAATCCCGGGGATTGTCTAGGTGCCTAAGGCCCTCTGCAAATCTAGTCCCAGGTGTTCCAAATTGGGTGTCCAAAACCTGAAGCACTTAAAATCAGTGGCTAGTTCTGAGAATATCAGCCTGGATCTCCCTGTCCTGTAACATTAGGGGAGCATTCCTCTATCTAACATAGCTTCTAGCAAGTGACAAGAGGCTTTTTTTCAGGCATAGAACTAGGTTAAATTCAATGGGAATTGGGTAGATAACAACCTTAGATTCTGTTACCTGGGATTTACAGAACCCATAGCAGTGGTAACTTAACTGTTTCACTCCAGGCAGTGTCAGGAATAAATCAATGGGAATACGACAGTTCCATCCAATGAAAGATTAATGCACGTAAGCATGTTCTATATAAAACTGCAGTTTATTAGATTTAAGCACACTGAGACATAAACAATAGGGTTAGGGTATCCCAAATATTTATCTAAAATCTGGAATGGAATTGAGTAATTAACAGCAGGTTCACAATAGCCAGTTGTTCACCCACCAGGGAGAAAAGGTGTCAGGAAAAACACCTCTTAAGCTGGCTTCAGAGCACTGCTCCAAAGTACATTATAACTAAAGATAACTAACTTCTACAAAACAAATAGGTTATAGTGACCCCTGCTAAATCATCACTTTCCCTAACTTTCAATAAACTACTTATCAACAAGCATTCCTAACAATCTTAATCATAATAATACTTCTACAGCAAAGATGCCCAAATTTAAGGCTTCCATTCACTTATTTTCTTTCAGTCTCAATTATTAACTTTTTCTCTCCCCTCCTCCCATTCTGTCTAGCAGAAAGTGCCGGCTAGTTTTGACCTTGCCTCTAAAAGCCTGCTTCCAATTAACCCTATACTATGTGATGTTCTATTTTATTAATACATGGTGCTGAATGCACATAATATGGCTGCAATTAGCTTGATTACATTCTGGGGTACACACACACCTCAAATCCAGGGTAAGAGTTCCTCTGAAAATTCCACCTATATGTTATAATTCTTAGTATTATTCCTTAGAATAATGCCTAGGAGAGAGGAATAACACTAAGGGAGGCTGATGCCCCGCTCTCCCAAATCACGAGCAGTCATTTACACTAGTGCAAGGTGAATGCACAACGATTCCATCTCAATCTTATCCGCTCATTCCACTGGCTGGGGTGTTTGCACATCCAGTTGGAACGCATGTTGCTCACATGTAAATGACTATACAAAGGTGCAAGGCAGTGGAGCCACAGGACCAAAGTGAAGAAATGCACTAACGTGCCTGGGTAAAGAGCAATAATGTAGGGGGAAACAATTACATATAAAAATATTTGAAGATAATCATTTTTTAAAATTTACTAGTAGTTGCGAGCTTAGTGTATTTAGTAACACTGAAGAAACCACACCTAGATGGCTATGAGTATTTAAGTTATGTTATGTCTCTATTGAGACAGGTTCCTTTGCGCATTGAATCCTTGCAACCTAAAAGACTCATAGAAGAGATAATAAAATTATCTGGAGTGGGAGGGGGTTGTGGTTTTGTTTTTCTAACCAAGGTAGAAAATGTATAGTTGGGTTTTCAATAGTGCTAACATTTTGGTGGAAAACATCTGTTTTGGAAAATAGAAACCCCAAATCTGAACATTTTTGGCCAAAAGCATTTCAGTTTTAGCCAAAAATGTTCAGTTTTCCAAAGTTTACAAGAAAAATCTGTTTTCTTGTTTTCAGGGATTTAGTGGTATAACAACAACAACACCTATCTATCTCATAGAACTGGAAGGGACCCCAGAAGGTCATCGAGTCTAGCCCCCTGCCTTCACTAGCAGGACCAAGTACTGATTTTTGCCCCAGATCCTTAAGTGGCCCCCTCAAGGATCAAACTCACAACGCTGGGTTTAGCAGGCCAATGCTCAAACCACTGAGCTCCACAACATCAACAACAAAAATTGATACCCAATTTTTTTACAGAAACAACATTTGCTTTTTTTGTCAAGATTCTCTTAATAAAAAACAAAACAAAACTATTTTCTGATCACCCGCTCTGAACAATTTTGACCTGATTCTGCTCTCACATCATCTAAATCACGAAAGCATCACCTGATATCTGTGTGCCAGATTCTGATCTCAGAAATACCTTTGATGGCAATATGACAATTTCTTGTCACACTTAGGCCTGGTCCCCACTAAGCCCCCACTTCGGACTAAGGTACGCAAATTCAGCTACGTTAATAACGTAGCTGAATTCGAAGTACCTTAGTCCGAACTTACCGCGGGTCCAGACGCGGCAGGAAGGCTCCCCCGTCGATGCCACGCACTCCTCTCGGCGAGCTGGAGTACCGGCGTCGACGGCGAGCACTTCCGGGATCGATCCCAGAACATCGATTGCCTGCCGCCGGACCCTCCGGTAAGTGAAGACGTACCCTTACTCTAGTGTTTCTCCAAGCTACCTCCACAGAAATAAATGGAATTGCTACAGTCAAATTACAATGGTGTAAAATTGGTGCAATTGAAGGTAGAATCCCACATTTGGTACTTAACAAACATGCTTTGGATTTTTAAAGGAGACTGAGGGAGTTACTCATCTAACTCACATTGAATGACAATGATATTTAGGGACCTAAAGTAGAAATGGGGAAATAATAGATTTTTTGGTTTAGCCAAGAAAAAATGGTTATTTTGCTCTCAATCTCTACTACTGAGGTTGTTGCGCTTTGGACAAAAAATTAAATGGACATTGGGCCAAAGGAAGAGAATGACTCTATAGTCCAGTGATCAAGGTACCCATTTGAATCAGTCATAGAGAAGATCTGCATCTCTTACCTCTGGGGCGAGTGTCTTAATCACCAAACTATAGAATCATAGTCATTCTAGCAATGGAGTGTGGACTTGTGCGAGTGGTGAACAAGGGGTGTATGCTACAGTGAGGGACTATATGTGTTTGGGGTTATTGTGAGTGATGGTTGGGTTGTTGTGTGGGTAGTTTCAAAGTCCTCTGGCACACGGTCCAAGTAATCCACCATCTATTCAATCTCCCTCGTACAACCAATGAAACTGTCGCATGCAAATTATCTGGAGAGGAAGGGTGGTGATTGGTTGAGTTACCTCTAATATCAGAATGGTATAGGACTCTGGGCATGGCATAGATACGTGCCTTGTTGGTGCACAGAGTGTAATTTGTAAAGTCAAAATGGCTGAGAACTTAAAAATTGAACAGTAACAGATCGTGAATCTGAGTGATGATTGCCCCTTGTGATATTGTGAACAAAAGGAGCCCTCAACCATGCTTGTAGCTATTTTGATTCAATATAACTTAATTTTGATTGACTCAAACCAAATGTTTTGAACATTTTGCTTTTGATCCATAGGCGGGGAAATTGTTCTGATTTGAAATGAAAACAAATAAGTCAGACTTTCCTGTGGTATGGAAATAGCCAGTTTTAATCACCTTTTCACATTATCATAATACACAGAGATTTTAAAACATAGTCTGAACTAAAATCTCAAAAAATAAATACATAAAATAAACACATTTTTCTAAGATATTGAGGATCAATAAGTCTCCTATAAAATAATCATAAAAGAGAAAATGACACTCATCGAGTGGGAAGAGAGCAGATTTTGGAAATGGTGTATTGCATCTGGAATTTTCAAAATAGTCTATGGGAGGTGCTCAATTCACATTCAAAGAAATTTGGGTGCCTATCCCATTTAATCCCCTTTCAAAGCCCCAGACACCATAATTTATTTACAAACAACTAAGCTGACCTTATGTCAATGGGAGTTAGTCACCAGACCTGCTTAGGTGCTTTTGAAAATCTCAGTAGGTGTCTATGTGCATATTTAGGTACCTAAATACTTGTAATAATCTGGCATTTAGGCACTTTTGAAAAAACTTTCCTTTAGTCGCTCAGTGTCCCAGTTACCCATCTGTGAAATGGGGTTAATAGCACTTCTCTACCTCACAGAATGTTGTGACAATGAATATGGGAAAGGGCTTGTCTTCACTGCAAGAGTTAGCTCGAGATAGTGAACTCAAGTTACTCCACTCAAGTAAGCCTAGCCAGCCTTGGAGTGCTGTGTACACATACCCTCACTGCAGCCAGCCTCGCTCCAGTGAGGGTACATCTACATTGCAGTCTGAGGTGTGACTGCAGCATGGGTTGAGATGTCCACACTAGCACAGCTAAAAATGGTGGTCTGGACAGGGTGGCACGGGCTTCAGTGCAGGCTGGAGAGTCTGGTAGGTACTTGTGTAGCTAGTTAAGCTGCTTCATCTACACTGCTATTGATTGATTGATTGATTTTTAAAAGTTTCTATCAAGGCAACGTTACAATAAAATGTTAACATACTAATGTACATTACATATTTCTATTCAGGGTCAATACAGTGGAGTCACATCTTACACGGGGGTTAGGTTCTAAAGTCAGCACGTAAGGCGAAAATAGCGTATAGTCAAAATTACCCTTGAAAATTCCTTAAATTGCCCATAAAGTACATGGTTTTGTGTATACAACGCTGTACAGTAATATGTATAAATGTATAATGTATACAGTAATGTACAGTATATAATAAAGAGTACATATGCAACATATAATTTTACAGTACTGTATTTTTAATTACGGGGTAATTACAGGGGGTAATTACAGTGGATCATCAGGGCTTGATGTTAATCCAGGAGGCAGAGGTGACGGAGAGCTTGGATGATGGAGACCGAGTTGTAGACAAAGTGGTTGGCTCTGATTCAGCTCGAGAAGTTGATTGCATAGGCTCATCTGCTGCTGGTTGTTTTTCCTTGAAAAACATGGTGATCAGCAACTGTCACTGTTGTCTTTTGAGCTGCTCAAACATTTCTTGATACGGTCTCAAATCATCCATAATACTATGTGTGATTTTGAGGCTTTGTTCCATAGAGGGATCATATTCAGAAATTAAATAATTCAAGTGTTTTGCTGCTTGGAACACTTCAGCAAATTTATAAAGATTCCAACTTGCTGGCTCTTCCTGTTCATCGTCATCATCTTCATCTTCTGTAGAAGATTTTATCAGTTCCTCTAACTCTTCGTTAGTCAATGTTTCTCTATGGCTCTCAATTAATTCTTCAATTTATTCCTCAAGGATGTCGATGAAGCCATCACCACCCACTTGCCTGGCCACCTGAACAATGTGTTTTACTTCTTTGTCAATGGTTGGGAAACCCTTAAAATCACACCTTGATCAAGAGGTTGGAGGATGAAGGTGGTATTGGGGGGGAGAAAGACGACTTCAACGTTGTTATGTACAAATCGGAGTGCTACAGGGTGGCCAGAAGCATTGTCTATGATCAGCAACATTTTAAAGTCAAGTCCTTTCTCCTCGAGGTACAGCTTGACCTCCAGAATGAAACACTTGTGGAAGCAATCCAGAAATAATGCTGCCAGCACCCAAGCCTTTTTATTTGATTGCCAGAACACAGGCAGGAGATTTTTGTTCTTGCCTTTTAGGGCATGGGGATTTGCAGCCCTGTAGAGCAAGCCCGGCTTTATTAAATGCCCAGCCGCATTGCCACAAAACAACACAGTCACACGGTCTTTAGCTGCTTTGAAGCCAGGGGCTTGTCTTTCTGGGTACGTCTTCACTTACCGGAGGGTCCGGCGGCAGGGAATCGATGTTCTGGGATCGATCCCGGAAGTGCTCGCTGTTGACGCCGGTACTCCAGCTCGCCGAGAGGAGTACGCGGCATCGACGGGGGAGCCTTCCTGCTGCGTCTGGACCCGCGGTAAGTTCGGATTAAGGTACTTTGAATTCAGCTACGTTATTAACGTAGCTGAATTTGCATACCTTAGTCCGAAGTGGGGGGTTAGTGGGGACCAGGCCTCTGATTTCAAAATGTAAGTGCGGTTGGGCGTTTTTTTTCAGAAGAGCCCAGTCTTGTTCCAGAAGATAGCCCTTTTCTTTTATGATTTTCTTTAATTGCTTTTGCTGCCTCTTCATTGGCAGATGCAGCTTCACCAGCAGTCTACACGTTTTTCAGGTTGAAGCGGTGCCTAAAACTGTTAAGCCAACCTTGGCTGGCTTTGAATTCCTTCTCATAAGAAGGCTGTCCCTCTTCGGCAGGAAGTTTGAACAGCACGTAGAGGCTAAGAGCCTTTTCTTGCAATGTGTTGCCATCGATAGGCACACGTTTATGGTTCATGTCTTCCAGCCATAAATTTAATGCCTTTTCAGTCTTCACTGAAGTCTTATCACGCACCTGGCTCGTCACCTTAGCAGTTATTAGAGCACTTGATGTCACGGCTTGATGAATTTCTCTCTCTCGAATCTTGATGGCACAGATGCTAGATTCGTTGCAGCCATATTTATGCACCACGTTGGAGACCGACATACCATCTCTCAATAAGTCCAGCACAGCCAGATTTTCCTCCAGCATTGGAACAGATTGCTGTTTCTTCAGTTGAGCACCAGATGAAGTAGTTGGCTTGCATTTAGGGGCCATGTTGTATGAAAAATATGTATCTTTAAACACTAGAATCACACTCAGCATGGCGAGATGCTCACACTATGAGAGGCACGCGGGAACTGAGACAGACTGAGGGAACAGCAGATTCACGTCTCCCATCTCACACACACTCCGGGGCATATGCTCATTGAGTGGAATGGTGGGTGGAATTGCCTGCACTATTTACAGGTATCTTGTTGTTTTTCTTTTTTTTGCCGAGCGCGTATAGTTGAATTCGCATAAGTTAAATACACGTATGATGCGACTCACCTGTACTACACGTTACTTATTCAAAGAACTTGGCTAAAGATTCTGTCTCATTGGCTGAGGAGTCCTCTGCGTACACTGCAAGGGAGACCAAAAATCTTCCTACCTGTCCTCTCATTGCCACTTCTCTGGTGTACATGAAAACTTCTCCATTACAAGGATAGTCGATATTGTGGGGGACATGAGGGTCAGTTTGCACATAGACCAGTCCTTCATGCCCTGGCTGATGCCAATATAGGGTGCTAAAAAGGGGTTTCTTCTCCCCAGTCCTTCAGAGGAATCCAAGTCCCAATCTAGGCCTGAATTTGGCATCAAGATGCATCTATTTTGGAATTGCAGAGTATGTATGATTCATTTGATCTGGCCAGTTGGCTAATCCTGGTGAAAATCAGGTAGCAGGGCTGAGTGAATAGTTTGTTTATTCAGTAGATGCCACCTCCTTTCTGTATGTGAATTGTTCATGAATAAATAGTGAGCTTTTCAATTTTGTTTGCTGTTTCATGTTCTTCTCTGTTGGGTTAAATTGTGCATTTAGAGTTAGACTTTCAAAAAGGCTCTCAATCTAAAAATGAGGCCTTTTATTCAGAAGAGCTCAGATCCCATTTAAACATCAGAATTGGTGACAAAAACTTTCAAAAGTTCTCAGGCTGTTCTCAGACAGTGCTTCTCAGAACTAGTGACCAACCTTTCAGAAGTTCTCAGGGTTAGAAAATGAGTGCTGCAGCAGCAGAGATGCCAACTCATGTAACTTTATCATGCTTCCTTTGGTTTTTGTTGTTTATGGTAAAGCTGCAGCTCCTAGTCATACAACCAGGGAGGTGGGAGACAACCTATTCAATTCCCCTCTCTGTGCAATATAGAGAAGGGTCTTCAACGAGGGTCTCCTCCTGTTACTCATAACTACAGTAACTAGTCTTTGTTTTACAGGCCTAAATAAATGGGGACATAGCTCCTCCATCTTATAAATGATTGGTACACACAAGAATGCTTTTAGTCAAAAATCCTTGTTTTTATTGGGTTTAAGGCACACATTAAAATAATAATAGTCTAGAGCAGGGATCTCAAACACACGGCCCGCGGGGTGAATTTCTGCGGCCCGTGAGCCCCTCACAGCCCCCCCGCCCTCCCCCAGTGTTTACCAGAGTGGTGGCCAGACATGCACCAGGAGCAGGGCAGGCTCCCTGCCTGCCTGCCCTTCCAAGCTCCGGGAAGAGGCTGTAACGTGGGGAAGGGGGAGCGGAGGGGCTGTGTGTTTCTGTTGCTTTAGGCAGCGCCCCCAGCAGCTTCAATTGGCCGGGAGCGGCCAATGGAATCTGCTGGAGGCGGTGCCTCAAGCAACAGAAATGCACAGCCCCTCCACCCCCCCTTCCCCACGTTACAGCCTCTTCCCAGAGCTGGGAAGGGCAGGCAGGCAGGCAGGCAGGGAGCCCGCCCTGCCCCCGGTACGCGCCAGGCCAGATCCTGTCCCCCGAATCCCTCCTACAGCCAAACCCCTGCCCTGAGCCCCCTGCTGAACCCTGCATCCCGACCCCCTGCCATACCCTGAACCCTTCCTGCACCCTGACCCCTGCCCTGAGCCCTCTGCTGCACCCTGTACCCCAACCCCCTGCCCTGAACCCCCTGCCACATCTCGCACTCCTCTTGCACCCCAACCCACTGCCCTGATCCCCCTGCTGCACCCTGCACCCCTCTTGCACCCCAACCCCCTGCCCTGAGCCCCCTGCAGCACCCTGCACCCTGACCCCTTGATGTACCCCTCATCCCTCCTGCACCCCACACCCCAACTCCCTGCCCTGAGCCCCCACCACACCCCACACCCCTCCTGCCCCGCTGGGGGCAGGGAGGGGGCAGAGTTGGGGTGGGGATTTTGCAAAAGGGGTTGGAATGGGGGCAGGGAAGGGGTGGGAAGAGGCAGGGCAGGGGCGGGGCCTCATGGAAGGGGAGGAGTGGGGGCAGGGCCAAGGGCGGCAGGTGAGGGGGGAAGGTGTCAGTAATGCAGCCCTTGGGACAATGTACTAGTCCTCATGTGGCCCTCATGGTCATTTGAGTTTGAGACCCCTGGTCTAGGACACCCCTGATATAATTACACAAAGTCTGCAATGGTGTCAAGTGTTCAGCAGCAGATTTTTGGTGGCCACCCTTCCTCCTCGCTGCTGGGGAGTTGGATGTCAGTCTCCTAGTGCATCAAAGTGCACTCCAAACTTCTCCAAATTGGATACTCTAACTAATCTCTTTATAGGTTGTTCAAAACAAAGCATATAACTCATAGTGACCCCTCATGAGTTAACAATTTTCCTAGCATCAACAAGTAACTTATAATTTTACTTATCAGCAAAGCATCTCTCAGCAATAAACTGACTAGGTGGTATTCTCGCTTCCAGTTAATGGTGGCTGAGTGCACAGAATGGTTGTGGTTATATCAAGTCTGGTTGTCTCATAACACTGAGTAATGGGGTTGGTACCGACCTCTCACAAGCGCCCCCTCTGGTTGGATGTGTACTCAGTCTTTAACCCAGTCCCAGCCCTGCCATTGGGCTGTACTCCCAGGGCTTCCTCCCTGGAGGCAACATTTTGCCCTCTTAATCTGTTTTGGCCCCAATTTTCAGTTGGGCCTCCTGACAGTTCAGTCCCCTTCTGGGGGTTTACTGATGTCCAGTTGTAGGCCCTTCCCCAGTGGCCTATGTGCAGGGGGACACACCTGGGCTTGCCCACTACTCCGGGCTCCAGACTTCACCGCTGCCTTACCCTTAGCCCAGGGATCTTCTAAGCTCAGTCCCAGTAGCCAGCCAGGAGCTCTTCCTTGCTCCCTTGGTCCCTACTAGCACTGGGCCATCTGTTGGGATGCAGTTCCTTCAGCCAGCCACACCATCCATGCTCCTCCAGCTGCAGTGAGGAACTGCAGTGTCTCTGACTTTGTCACTCCTTTAAATAAGGCCCTCCTGGACCCTGATTGGCTACTTCCCCTGCAGCCACTCTAGCCTGTTTGAAGGACCACTCCATTGCTCCTTATCTGGGACAAGTGTGGCAGGACCCTGAGGCCTCTGGACGTAGTCCATCCCATCACACACTGTCACTCAGGTGCATGCCCTAAAGTCACTTTTGCTTTTGTCTGGACCAATTCATATTTAATTATTTATACACAGTAGAACAGCTTCAACAGGAGAGACTGAGAGACATCCACATTGGAATATCAATTTTATATCTTTGCTTTTCTCTTGGAAAATGTTGATTTTTTAAAAATTCTCCTCTGGGATCTGAATGAAAACATTTCAGTTTTTTTTTAAATCAAATTGAAATGTTTTGGGTCAGGACAGTGCAACATTCATCTGCATTTCCCTGAGCTGCTGTGGCACTTCATGGACATTGTAGTTTGGTTGCCTCATGCCTCTATTTTCCCCTTAGGGCAGGGCTTTCTGGCCAGACTACATCTCCCATGATGCACTACAATCTCCCTCTTGCTGACCTGACACGATGCATGATGGGAATCTCCTGACCACAGTTCATCATTGTGTGAAAAGTTTCCATTTTGACTTTTTTCCTTATCTAGTATGAAAAAAAAAGTCCCACAGGATGTAAATTGCACTTTTCAATCAATCCTAAGCCCCAGAAAGCATTTATATAACCCTCAAGCCTTCCCCCCGAGGATAATAAGGGTAAGACACCAGCTATCAATGTGAAGGACTCCCATAATGCCAAGTAGCACAACATGGAAAACATGGTCACCAGAGACATATCAGTCTGGGAGATGGACACCAGCCAGAATGGAGGGGTGTAAGCACTGTATACTTTGTGGGGTTCCATTACTGCATGGATCCCTACATTGCAGGGGTGTTTTTAAATACATTAAAAATGGTGAGGAACTCGAATGTTGCTGTAATGGGGCCATAAATACTTAGGGCAGATAGATAGTTGTGCATTGCAAATTCAATTGACATACGTTAGGTACCGTTTGTGGGGATGTACTGTCCATCTCCCTTTGAAATTAGAGCTTTCACTGCAGTACTAATTTCATTCTTCTTGTCCCATGTAAAAATAACTCTATTTTTTTCCCTTCTCAATAATTAATATTCCCATGAGCAGAATTGTCAAGAGAGATTTCACCTTCTCCCAGAAAGGATAAATAATGAAACAGGAGAGATTATCACTTTTTGGTGCTGCTGGACTCAATACGGAGTGCATCATACAAAGTAGGGCAGGTCAACCAGGGGACATGCAGATGACATTACTTTCAGGAGTGACGCACAAGAAGAGAGATGGACAATGCTGTGTGGAGCCCAGAACCCAGCCCCTGAAATGCTGAGTGAAGCAGTCACGTCAGAGAGTCCAGCTGGTAACAGAACTGCCTTAGAGGTAAAGCAGCTCCTTTGCAATCTTATTGTCATGATCAGAATTGGAGACAGGGAAGACCTGCCTGGTCATCTGGTCCATCATCTCTGCTCCAAGCAGGATTTTATCCCCCAGTGTGGGAACCTACTTCAAAGCACTGTGGGGAGGTTTAGTGAGATAATGTTGGTGAAGTGCTTTGGTAATGACAACTCTGGGATTTTTAAGGAGCAGGGTATTAGTAATTGTTAATTATTAAGATGACTTTATTGTATTTGTCACAGCTTTCTCAAGTGTATCTTTAAATTATTTTAGAGGTGAGTCTTCTATCTCTTTCCTTGGGACATTGTCATTGTTAATAAATGCATCCTCTCCCATCTGAGTAGCTCCACATGCAAGCATCTGTCTAGGATAGAATGTATCCTCCATTTCCTACCTCAATAAGTTTAAGATAAATATCTATTAAACAGATTTTTTTTAACCCAGATATACCCTCTAACTCAGTTTTCTTCATTGTTTTCTCCATATTAAATACCAGTTGTCGACAGATGTCAGCCTCTCTGTCACACAGGATGAACGTTTGATCAATAAAAATATTTTCTGCTTTGGCAGTTGAGATAATAATGTAGGTTTTCACACTTCATTCCTTTTTGAATATTTGGATCACTGGGATGATTCTGTGATTGTCTGAGAGTAATTAATAATTTGCCAGAGGTAATTTTATTTGATTTCTATGTCTTTCCCCGGAAATCCCAAATACTGTAACTGTCTGTCTCTAATAAAGTAGAAAGGTGTTGACTAGACCAGAATAAAATCACATTGTTCTGATTGGGTATGTCAGAAAGTGGGATAGAAAATATATGAATGAAGAGTCATCTATCAACTTAACTACCTACATACTAGCCAAAAAATACTTTCTCTCTCTCCATCTAATCTATCTGTCTATCCATCTGTGGCACCAAGATTTTGATTAGTGATTTTGCTGCTTCATGTTTTATACTGAAAATATAAGGCACTTAAAATCATGATTCACTTTTCACTATCTATCTATATAACCATCATCACAGTGGTGTTTGGGCACCTCATCCAATCTCCTGTGGCATTTGTAAGGTTTTCAGAGATTGACATTCTGTTTAACCTGATGACAAAAAAAAAAAAATCAAAAAAATTTGATGTATCTCCTCAGGCTGCATTCTCCATCCAGTTTTTCTTTCAATACCTCTCCAGGGAGGACATTTAAATGTTACGTTAAATGTATACTGAGATTTTCAAAAGAGCCCACTGGGGCAGGCAACCAAATCCAATTCAATTTGGGCGCCTCCATCACTAAAGCCAGTTTAAAACCTGATATTGAATTAATTGCTCATAATCTGTGAAAATGTGATGATATTTGCCTTAGCTGTCTCCCAAAATACACCAACACTTGTTTGATTTTCCCTAGATAAGTCACATGGCAGGCACAAAATGGAGAAATCAAACATCTGTCACTGAATTCATCCTCCTGGGATTCGGGGATCTCCCTGAGCTGCAAATTCTTCTCTTCCTGCTGTTTCTTGTGATCTACATTGTGACCGTGGCTGGAAACATCCTCATTGTTGCGCTAGTTGTGACTGATCAGCACCTTCACACCCCCATGTACTTCTTCCTGGGGAACTTGTCCTGCCTGGAGACCTGCTACACCTCCACCATCCTGCCCAAGATGCTGGCCAGTTTCCTGACTGGGGACAGAACCATTTCTGTTAGGGGCTGCATTGCACAATTTTATTTCTTTTGTTCTTTGGCAGCTACAGAATGTTACCTCCTAGCAGCGATGTCTTATGATCGGTATTTAGCAATATGTAAACCCCTGCATTATGCACCTGTTATGAACAGTAGGTTTATCCTCCAGCTAGCAGCTGGGTCTTGGATACTGGGATCACTGGCTTGTAGCACAGTAATATATTTGATGTCACAGCTAATTTTCTGTGGTCCCAATGAAATTGACCATTTCTTTTGTGATTTCACCCCAATCATAAAACTCTCCTGCAGCGAAAACCACCTCGTCGTACTCCTGGATTCCATCCTGGCCTGTGTATTCACTCTGCCACCATTTCTGCTAACTGTGATATCATATATTTTTATCATCACCACCATCCTGAGAATCCCTTCAATCACCGGGAGGCAAAAGGCCTTTTCCACCTGCTCCTCCCACCTCATAATTGTTACAATTTTCTATTTGACCCTAATGATTGTTTATATGTTGCCAAAAACCAACCAGCTGCGGGCCTTTCACACAGTGCTCTCTGTTGGCTACACAGTTGTGACCCCCCTGGCCAACCCACTCATCTACAGCCTGAGGAACAAAGAGGTGAAGGAGGCACTGAGGAAAGTGGCGAGTAAATTGGTGCCTTTCACATGCCATCACACAAATTGAGCTAATTGCATTTCACTGGCAGTGAAATGGAGATAATTTGACCTAATTTACTGAGGCAGAGTCCAGGTAGCCTGGAGCTAATGGGCTAACAAGAGAAGTAAAATGAACACAATACGAATGTTCTGACTGTTCAAATTCTTACTCAGGTTTAGGACTGATTCATGTTACTGCTGTGGGGGACCTGTTTGCAGCTTGTGTATACGTCTCTTAACATACCCCTCTCATGAACTTTTTCTTTTCTTTATTCTTCACTCTCATCAACCATTGCACTCCCTTCTTCTCTTGCTCCCTCCTTTCTCCACCACCTTCCCCTGCTCTGTCAGCATCCCTCCATCCCACTCCCTTTCTCTCCCTTCCTTTCTTTTTTTCTCATCCAATTTCTTCCACCCCCAGGTTATTTTCCCTTTCTCCTTCCTCCTTGTCTTGCTCCTGTCCTTAAACCAGGTTGAGGTTAATTGTAGAAATTCATCCTACATTTCTCACTCCACAAACAAGCCTTCAAACAAACCCAGGCTGTTCCCTCCAGCTATGGTTGCTTTAGGAGCCAAACACTCGATGTTCTAAGATGCAAACAGGAAACAAATGGGGTTTTCTAAAAAGGTTATGTGCCCAACTCCGATTGACGTCCATATAAGTTAGGCAGGTAACCTGCTTAGGAACTTTACAAGTCCAGCTAGGCACCTAACTGCACCTTTAGCTGCCCAGACACCTTGAAAGTCTGTTCCTTAGAACCCTCTTCCACACAAGTAGGAGGTAGGTTACGTTCTCCTCCTGGGATAAGTAAATGTGACCTTGGTTCATTTATGAATGGAGCCTTCCTCTGCTTTGAGCTTGTGCAATATGGGTGAAAAGAAGAACAGGAGTACTTGTGGCACCTTAGAGACTAACAAATTTATTAGAGCATAAGCTTTCGTGGACTACAGCATCCGAAGAAGTGGGCTGTAGTCCACGAAAGCTTATGCTCTAATAAATTTGTTAGTCTCTAAGGTGCCACAAGTACTCCTGTTCTTCTTTTTGCGGATACAGACTAACACAGCTGTTACTCTGAAACCTGTCAATATGGGTGAGATATTCAAAAGTGCCCAAGGCTTGGAGTGCACTTCAAAGTTAGGTTGACATAACTATATGCAGGGATGTGAAAAAATACACCTCTGACTGATAGAACCATGCCAACCTAACCTCCAGTGTAGACACAGCTTTGCCTACTGAAAAAATGCTTCCATCAATGTAGCTGACTTTGTTCCGGAACATGGTGTTCCTACATCAATGGAAAACCCCCTTCCATCAGTGTAGGCTGTGTCATTTTAGCTATGCCAACAAAGCTATGCTGGCATAATCTCTGTAGTGTAGACACAGCCTATGTGACTTTCAGTGGGAATTCTACTTCTGGGATGTTCAGATTGTCTTAAGTGTCTTCAAATTCATTGTGTGATTAGGTTTCCTTTTTTTTTTCTTTTGTTCATTTGTTTATGTTTTTTTCGTGCCCTTCAGCATGGCGTATGAGCTTGTCATGAAAAGATACAAGCAACAGTTCATTCAAATTTGTGTCTTAGAGATTAAAAAAATGTGATCTGCATAAATTACCTCCAAGATATCAAGACCTCTTTTGTCACTATCTATTTCATCATTGAAAAAAAGATAAAGGAGGGATATTATGTTTCATGGGCTTCAAATTAAGTTTCAATGTTTAATTTGCATTTTAATGATTGCTTGCCTGCACTGCTGAGACATCCCATATTTCTCTCTGAACTATCTGCTGTGTGTTTTCTCCAGGTTCACATGTATTATGAAAATAATTCACAGAACAATTGTAAATGCCTTTTGCTTTCAGAAAAATAAAAATAAAGAAACTTGATGATCAGGTTAATAAATGGAAGCAATATTAGTATTTTTATTGGTGAGAATGATGATAATGATATGCCTGCAACTGTGTCCAATTCACTAACAATATGTGAGTTCAAAGAGTTAGGAACAGTTTAAAAATACAATTAGAATTAAATGAAATATAGGGAAATACTTGATGCTTTGGGAAGGCAACTAACACAGGGGAAGATAAGAGCTAAGTAATAGTAGTATATATGTATAATAGCACTAGTTAGGATAAGCGACAACGGATTTGGAAGTATAATGGACACTGGGGGACAGCAGAGGGTGATTAATGGGGTAGGATTGGCTATACTGTATAATGGGCACTAAAGGTCCTTAGAGATTCATTTATGAATTTCCAGTTGTGTCTACTATATGGCTGCAAGGTGTAACAACAGAAGAGAAAGTGGCAGATGTTTTCCAAAAGAACCAATAGACAGCAGCATATACTGACTTGATTGGGTCTCAGATGGTTCTGTCTTAAGCTCTGTTGTCCCTTTGACTCCTGCACTCAGCTTGGTTGACAGCTACTCTTCTTTATTTTTCTCCCCTGCCCCCATCTCGAACCTCATACATGTTGCCCCAGTGAACCTGCCAGGAATGTAGGGCTGGAAGGGTCCTCAAGAAGTCATCAAGTTCAGCCCTGCACTGAGGCAGGACCAAGTAACCCTAGACCATCCCTGACAAGTGTTTGTCCAACCTGGTCTTAATAACCTCCAGTGATGGGGATTCCACCACCTCCCTTGGAACCCATTCCAGAGTTTAGCTACCCTGAGAGTTAGAAAGTTTTCCATAATATCAAACCTAAATCTCCCTTGCTGCAGATTAAGCCCATTATTTCTTGTCCTACTTCTTGTGGGCATGGAGAACAATGGATTCCCATCCTCTTTATAACAGCCCTTGACATATTTGAAGATTGTGATCACTTCCCCCCTTAGTCTTCTTATCTCAAAACTAAACATGCCCATTTTTTAAAAACCTTTCCTCAGAGGTCAGATTTACTAGTCCTTTTCTCATTTTTGTTGCTCTCTTCTGGACTCTCTCTAGTGTGTCCGCATCTTTCCTGTGCCCAGAATTGGACTCAGTATTCCAGCTGAGGCCTCACCAGTGACAAGCAGAGTGGGAAAATTTCCTCCTGTGTCTTACATACAATATTCCTGTCAATACCCCCCAGAATGACATTAACTTTTTTCACAACCGCATCACATTCTTGACTCATATGCAATTAATGATCCACTCTAACCCCCATGTCCTTTGCAGCAATGCTACTACCTAGCCAATTATTGCTGGTTTTGTAGTTGCCCATTTGATTTTTCCTTCCAAAGTGAAGTATTTTGCACTAAATTTTATTGAATTTCATCTTGTTGGTATCAGACCAATTCTTCAATTTGTTAAGGTGGTTTTGAATTCTCATCCTGTCCTCCAAATTGCCTGCGACCAATCCCAACCTGGTGTCAACTGCAAGTCTTATATGCATACTTTCCACTCCATTATCCAAATCAATAATGAAAATATTGAATAGTACCAGACCCAGGACTGACCCTTGCAGAAACCCACTAGATACACCCTCCCAGTTTCAAAGGGACCTTTGATAACTATTCTTTAAGTACGGTCTTTCAGTCAGTTGTGCACCAACCTTATAATAATTTTGTTTAGCCCACATTTCCCTATTTTGCTTATGAGAATGTCGTGTGGGACTGTATCAAAAGCCATGCTACAATCAAGATATATCACGTCTACAGCTTTCTCGCTATCCACTAGGGCAGTAACCATGGGTCAGACTAAGGAGCAACTGTCCTGCTGGTGTCACAGTGTATGGAGTGGCTCATGACTCTGAATGCTGACCTCATGGCAGACTGGCAGAAAAACAGGGCAGACACCCCAAGCTGGTAGTATATTGTATAATTAGATTTCACCAAACCAGCAACAAATGTGAACTCCTGGATCACTATAGTGTCCTTACCATGGAGTCACATACTCGTCAGTCTATCTTGCCACCCAGACAAACTGGACTTTGTGATAAAAGTTTATTAAAACCAAAAATCACACCACATTAGGTTGCTCCCAGTCCCAACAGACCAGTAACTTACCCCAGATCTATTAGTATTCCAGATCTCACCCCAAAGACAACCCTGGCAGTAAACTAACTATAGGTTTATTAGCTAAGAAAAGGAAATGAGAAATATTGAGAGGTTAAAACAGGTAAAATATATGCACAGGTGAGTCAGAGGGTGTAATTCCAAATAGTAGCAGTGATGTAATAAACTGCCAGTTTCCCAAAATTCTTTTCAGAGTACCCAGAGCATCTCTGGGGATCTCTGCTTTGAATTGGTTCACTTTCCTGTAAGAGTCCAAACAGTCAGAGAGATGCAGGATCATTCCTTGAATCCATATTTACAGTTTCAGAAAGCAAGCTGACAGTGTCGGTATAAATTATGTTGCTCATGGGGGTGGAATATTCACACCCCTTAGCGACATAGGGTTTACCAACATAGGCTGTAGTGTAGACATTGCCTAAAAGAGCTCTTCTTACTTAGCCTACCAAAATGAAGGCTGAGTGTGCTCTCTACAAATACATCAGAGAGGTAAATGCCATGGAGGGAGAAGAACAATGTTGTCATAAGAACATAAGAATGTCCATATTGGGTCAGACCAATGGTCCATCGAGTCCAGTATCCTGTCTTCCAACAGTGGCCAATGCCAGGTGCTTCAGAGGGAATTAACACAATAGGTGATCATCAAGTGATCCATCCCCTGTGGCCCATTCCCAGTTTCTGGTAAACAGAGGCTAGGGACACTCATGGTTTTGCATCCCTGCCCATCCTGGCTAATAGCCATTGATGGACCTATCCTCCATGAACTTACCTAGTTCTTTTTTGAACCCTGTTATCATCTTCCTCCCCTACCCCGTTCCTTTTCTCCCTATGACTGGAGGGGTATTAAAAGGCCACTTCACCATCACAGGAACAAATGTGGACAAATTGGCCATGAATAAATTTAGTCTGGAATTTAGAACTTGCATTGTCTACATGAACTCATAGGTTGAGGCAGGCTGGGGTATGAATCTATCCCACTGTCCACGTGGAGTCTGCTGATGTGCATTAACAGTTCATTATTGTGCTTTGATCTAGTCCTTTTGAAAATGGCACCAGATCGAAGTGCATTAATGAACAGTTAGTGCATGTCGGCCAGGTCAACCTGGATAGTTACTCTATGGCAGACTAGAGCAGAGTAGATTCACATCCCAGCTTGCCGTGAATTAATTGTCCATGTAGACAAGCCCTCAGAAGAAGGTGTCTAACCATCAGAGGAGGGAGTTTCTGGAACAGCCTCCCAACAGGAGTGACAGGGTAAACAACTTAACTCATTTTGACATAGAGCTTGATAAATTTATGAATGGGGATTATGGGACAGGGTTGCCACTGCTAGCAGGAGAATGGACTTGATCACTCAGGAGATCCCTTCCTGTCCTGTGTATGACAGGTTGTCACCCTAGGATGCAGTAAGCTTCTTGTTCTGGAGACACTAGGCTCAGAGAGAGGAGACATGTTCCCCCGGAGTCCTGGCTGGCTTCATATAGAGTAGTTCCAGAGCATCACCCCAGTGACTCTGTAACAAAGACAAATCATGCTGTCAATTTCCACCTTATATAGTCTTTCCATATGGTGGTAACCCTTTGTTCCAAGCTGAGTTCCCAGTCCAGTCTGTGGAAAAACACAGGTACCAAAATAGAGTCCAGTATCATGTGGTCTGGTCACGTGCCCTTGCATGCCTTGCTGAATCATAGCAGCCATTACTTACAGACTGGCTGATATCTTTACAGGAAGACTAATCTCTTCCATGGTCCACTGTCTGTGCTGATGAGCCATCAGCACTGTCTAGCTTCTGCATTGTTGTACCTAAAAGGCTATTTGTGGGTGCTAGCCAGAGTAAGCATATTCGAAATACAGATACATAGGCAATATTCAAAACTCCAGATACAAAAAAGATGCATGCATACAAATAGAATAATTGTATTCAGCAAATCATAACTTTTCTGTAGACACCTCACAAGGCATATCTTGTGCAAGATGCATCATCATTATGTCATAATATCATAATCATACCACTATGATGAATATGGGCCGCAGTGTCTCACTATGTTTCTAAGTCAATGGCAAAGCTCCCGTTCCCTTCAGTGGGGTCAGGCTTTCACCAGATGCTGGGAATAAGATATTGATGAGTCACCTGTGGGAAAGGCATCTTGGCTGATCAGACAGGCATATCTAAGGAGCATAAGAAGGGCTGTGTGAAATTCATCAATGTAGCTGTATGTCTAGATTGGGAATATTGTTTGTCATTTGATAGCACGGTGTTTGAACATGGAGGTTAACACCACCCTTTACCATGTTTTCTGGTTGTGGTTAACCCTAGGGGAAAGGGGCAAAGTCATCACTGACATTGTTACCTAAGATGAAATATTTTCCTATATCCCACAAGGTGGGTGTGGTAATATATTTTATTGGACCAGCTTCTGTTGGTGAGAGAGACAAGCTTTCGAGCTGACACAGAGCTCTTCTTCAGGGCTGGGAAACTTACACTGTGTTTACACGTACATCGCTGCAGCGGCACAGATGTACCGATACAGCTGCGCTATTTCAGCATATCTAGTGAAGAGGCTCTATGTCAACAGGAGAGAGCTCTCCCATCAGCATAATAAAACCACCTCCATGAACGTCAGATGCTATGTCAACAGGAGAAGCTCTCCCACTGACATATCGCAGGGACTAATCATATAAATTAACCATTTTTTGAGAGATCGCTACAAAGTGTTCCCTGCCTACTACTCTGTCCTGATACCCATGGTTGGTCCCCTGTTACTCAGCCTGAGAAACAAAGATTGTGTGAATCAAGGTCACATCAGCTGTTCTATCACTCGCTCAGCTTTTGGACAGATATTTGCTGTTACACTGCAGCTCAGGTAGTAGCTGACATATAATTTCTTATACAGTATTCTCCCACAGTATTCTTGCCAGCAAGTTAAAGGAGTATGTGCTGGATGAATGGACAATAAGGTGGATAGAAAGCTGGTTAGATCATCGGGCTCAACGGGTAGTGATCAATGGCTCCATGTCTAGTTGGCAGCCGGTATCAATGGGAGTGCCCCAAGGGTTGGTCCTGGTGCCAATTTTGTTCAATATCTTCATTAATGATCTGGAGGATGGCATGGATTGCACCCTCAGCAAGTTTGCAGATGACACTAAACTGGGAGGAGTGGTAGATATGCTGGAGGGTAGGGATAGGATACAGAGGGACCTAGAGAAATTAGAGGATTGGGCCAAAAGAAATCTGATGAGGTTCAACAAGGACAAGTGCAGAGTCCCGCACTTAGGATGGAAGAATCCCATGCACTGCTACAGACTAGGGACCGAGTGGCTAGGCAGCAGTTCTGCAGTAAAGGACCTAGAGGTTACAGTGGATGAGAAGCTGGATATGAGTCAACAGTGTGCTCTTGTTACCAAAAAGGCTAACAGCATTTTGGGCTGTATAAGTAGGAGCAAGCAGATCAAGGGACATGATCATTCCCCTCTATTCGGCATTGGTGAAGCCTCATTTGGAGTACTGTGTCCAGTTTTGGGCCCCACACTACAAGAAGGATGTGGAAAAATTGGAAAGAGTCCAGCGGAAGGAACAAAAATGACTAGGGGGCTGGAGCACATGACTTATGAGGAGAGGCTGAGGAAACTGGGATTATTTAGTCTGCAGAAGAGAAGAATGGGGGTGGGGGGATTTGATAGCTGCTTTCAACTACCTGAAAGGAGGTTCCAAAGAGGATGGATCTAGACTGTTCTCAGTGGTAGCAGATGATAGAACAAGGAATAATGGTCTCAAGTTGCAGTGGGTTGGATATTAGGAAAAAACTTTTTCACTAGGAGGGTGGTGAAGCACTGGAATGGGTTACCTAGGGAGGTGGTGGAATCTCCTTCCTTAGAGGTATTTAAGGTCAGGCTTGACAAAGCCCTGATTGGGATGATTTAGTTGGGAATTGGTCCTGCTTTGAGCAGGGGGTTGGACTAGATGACCTCCTGAGGTCCCTTCTGACCCTGATATTCTATGATTCTATGATACCTATTATTTTGAAGGGTGTGGCTATAAGTCTGATGTATGTGGTTATATTTCTGCTTTTGAGGCATCCAAACAAGATTCAGTGGAGATATTTATGACTGTGCTAGCAAGAAAAGGAATTTGCAGAAATAATTCCAGGCTCAATGCAGCTTAGGGCATGTCTTCACTAGCAACGTTAAAGCGCTGCTGCGGCAGTGCTGTTGCAGCAGCGCTTTAACGTGGCTGTGTATTCGTGGCACCAGTGCTGGGAGAGAGCTCCCCCAGCGCTCTTAAAAACACCTCCATGAGGGGAATAGCTACCAACACTGGTGCACTGTCTACACCGGCACTTTACAGCGTTGAAACTTGCAGCGCCCAGGCGTTTGTTTTTTTCAGACCCACAAGTGAGAAAGTTGCAGTGCTGTAAAGTGCCAGGGTAGACAAGCCCTTAGAAATACAACAAAATTGAGGTGAATTGTATCAAGTTATACTAGATATGTCATCTTCAAATCTTGTGATTACACAGTTGATTAAAATGAAAATAAAAGAATACAAATTGTATTAATGTTTTGTTTATTTTGCGTATCTCTGATTTTAGGGAGGTTTCACATATATTCCCCTCTGCATTTCATTTGGGTTTTTTTCCAGAATTTTCTGCAACAAAAAAATTAGTTTCCAATAAGATAAATATGACCACCATAGCCAGAAAGTGTCAAAATGGAAAAAAAGAAAAAGAGGTGGGAGAGGAGAGAATGGGGGAAACAAACCAAAAATAAAAAAAACAGCATTTTCAGTCAGAAAACAAGAAAATTTGAGACAAAACCAACAATTTGCATTAAATATTTTGATTAAAAACAGGCCATTTCCCAGCATATTTCCCTATCCTAATGACAAGATTTAACCAGTTCTGAATTTTTGTTCTTCTTTCACTCCCATTTATTAATTTCCGTTAGAAGGAGACTTAAAAAAATAGCCCCAGTTTAAGGAAATTCATGCAATTATAAAGTAAAATTAGTTAACACATAGGGCTATGTTTTCCTGGAGTTTCTGCCTATAAATCTCACTTTGTGCTACTAAAAACACAATTGCAAAGAAAGACACAACTTGCAGTGGACCTCAGTGGTGTTCAGACGGTGCCACCGAAGTTGTCAGGAATAACTAGAAAAGTTTATTCCACCAAGCAGTATTCAAATAGAATCAAATTAGAATTGAGATTCAAGTCTATTCCAACTCAATCTGTAACCATAGCCATGAAATGAAATACAGTATTAGCTTTTTACCCTAAGGGGTGCCTGTTTGTGATCCAACCCCACTAGCTTTAGGATGGAGAACACCAGAGATAGCCTCTTCCATTTTTTCCAGAAAGTTTGGGAGAGCAACAGGCCAAAGGGGACAATTACAAGTAATATTTATGTATATAACAGCTGTGATTTCATGCCCTATCCATGATCACACCCTTATGGTTCTCGCCAGGGCTTGAACACACACTATGAGATGATCCTGACTCAGGGGCCTTACATTCTAAACAGACAAAGGTAAAAAAGTGGGGAGAAAAACCGAGGCACAGAGAAGTGAGATAATTTCCCCAGACCACACAGCAGATACCTGCAGAGCGAGAACACTAATCCACATCTCCAGTGCCCAATCCACCACACCCTGCTGCCTCTGGCTGGGAAGGAAGGAGAACAGAGCAGTAATACTGTGTAAATTCTGTAGCATGTCTGAATAGGGTCACTGATGAGAACTTTGCACGTACACTGTACTGAATGGTTGATATGCAATGAGAAAGGAGCAGCTACATTGCATAATGGAGACAGGATGTCAGCAGACCCTCTGGGGTTGCAAAAGGGCAGCCCTACTATATAAAGGCTTCTAGGTGACTGCAGAAAAGAAGGGATAAGAAAGGAGCAGCTATTGCGCCAGATTCTCAGTTCTAGTAAGCTGATATAGCTCTGTTAATGTCAGTGGGGCTACACCCATTTCCCCCAGCTGTGGATCTGGGCCATTGACTCCAGTGGAGCTATGGCTGAATCCCAGCAGCTGGGGTCTGTCCCACTGATCCAATGGAGCTACATCAATTAAAGCCAGATGGCAAACCAGTCCATTATCTTCAGTGGAGCAACCTTACTTTACACCACTGGACAAGGTAGCCCATAACGTTTTAGTGGGGAGCAAAAGGGAAGGTTGATAAATGGGCTGTTATACCGCAAAGTGACCACCTGGCCAGAGCATATTGGCAATTAGATGTCAGCAGATGATACCTAATGGGAAAGAGCAATTTATTCTGTGATGCGACCACTAGACAGCAGTATGTGTCAAGGATGAGTAATGGGCAGCTAGTCTGTGAAATAAAGGACGTCTATCGGTAAAGGGCTGGGAATTATAATGAACCATCATCGCTCAGAAAGGTAAACTAGACTTCATCGTGATGTGAATCATACCCCTGCCCCAGAGATTCATTAGGCTGTTTCACCAAATGCAATTACATTTGGGAAAAACAACTCAAGTCACACTAGGCATTGCTAAGAACAAAGCTTTGGAGACACAAAATAATGGTGATGGGTTGAGTTAAAAGTTTTGGGATTTGATTGTAATTATCAAACACTTCGAATTGGACAGGAAATTACAATCTTCCACAAGGTTTTGCAATAAGAAGTGAATAGACTTATTCTTCCCCCGGAACACCAGTATAATTCAGGTCAGCGTGGCACAGCTTTCCTCATAGAACTTACTGATGGGCATGCTCACTTCTGGGAACAAGACATGGACAATGCATTGTGATGAATAAACCCAGTGGTTACAGAGACTATGCCAGAATGTTTACATTAATTGATGTGTATACCAATGTGCATGCGTGTCCATTTCTACAAACTACTGTCCTGTTCTGCCTGATTTCAGATTTCTGAAGTTTGCTCTTTCTTACACATTGTAGAACAGATTTTCTTGAACCCAAGTGATGGCCAGTACTTCCAAAGCCACAATAGCTTTGGTATCTGGCAACCAGGAAGGCTGGGATTCCCAACGGAAGTGAAAGGAACTAAGAACCTAAATGATAGTTGGATATAGGTGCCTAACTCCCTTAGGCCTCTTTGAAAATCTCAACCAGATTCCATATTTGGTCAAGGATTAGTTCCACTATATAAGGCTATGCAGTGCAATGATATTTCAGATTGAGAAGAGGGACTCAGTTCCAACGCGTCTTCACACATGCTTTACTTTCCCTACAACTTTGTATATTTTTGGTCATGCACTTTTTCTGAGTATTCTGTTTTTCTGGAAGTTTCTGTGTGCAGATAAAGCTAGTGGGAAGGAGCTGTTATTGTGGGTGTGTGGAGGAAAGACTGAGAGGGAAATTGAAGATCTTAGAAACGTCTAAGGCACCAATGCTTAATGTCCACATTTCATTTTGAAACCATGCCAAGAGACTTCCAACACAGCTGGACAATAAGAACCTCATAGGTAAAAGTCCCTTTTCCAACTTCCTTCAGGAATTTTTTCAGGCCCAGTGTTGTGAAATCCTGAGTGCTGCTGAAGAAGAAGAAGGGCCTAGTCAAAGAAACCATTAATAAGTGCAGTTAAGATTGTAGGTGATCTTCATAATTCTGTTGAGATCTAGGCTAGGTTATTCAAAGTGGCCGAAATAAATTAGGCACTGATCTGCAATAGAAGTTGGGTGCCAAACTTCCATACGTCATTCTGAAAATGACAGCCTAAATCATGCCTAAAATCTGCAGCACAACTTTCCTGAATGCTCCCTTCACCTCTTTGTTCCTCAGACTGTAGATGATGGGGTTGAACATTGGGGTGATGACCGTGTACATGAGAGACAGAGCTTTATGCAATGCTGGGGACCACTCTGCAGATGGCATCACGTACATGATAATGATGGTCCCATAATACAGACTCACCACCAGCAGGTGAGATGCACAGGTGGAAAAGGCCTTCTGCCTCCCGGCAGAGGAGGCAATTCGCAGAATGGCCAAGAGGATAAGAATGTAAGACACAACAATGAAGAGGAAAGGGGCCAGGGATACCAGGGAGCAGGAGACCAAAACAATCATTTCTACCAGGAGGCTTTTTGTGCAGGACAATTTGAGCAGCTCCTCCATGTCACAGAAGAAATTATTAATTTCATTGGGACCGCAGAAACTTAGCTGGTGCACCATCCCTACTACTAATGCATTAGCTGAGAAACCAGTTACCCAGGAGGCAGATACCAGCTGAAGGCAGACCCTGAGGTTCATTATAACATTATAGTTGAGTGGGTTGCATATGGCTAAGTAACGGTCATAAGCCATGACTGCAAGGAGGAAGCATTCTATGCATGCCAAAGCACCAAAGAAAAATAATTGTGTGATACAGTCGCTGAAGGAGATTGTCCTGTCCTCTGCTAGGAACCCAGCCAGCAATCTGGGGGCAGTGACTGAGGTGTAGCAGGTCTCCAGGAAGGACAAGTTCCCCAGGAAGAAGTACATGGGGGTGTGAAGTTGCTGATCAGCCACAACTAGAGCAACAATCAGAAGGTTCCCAGCCAGGGTCACAATGTAGATCACTAGAAACACCACAAAAAGCAGAATCTGAATTTCTTTTGGGTTCCCGAATCCCAGGAGCAGGAACTTGATGATGGATGTTTGATTTGTCCATGGCATGTGTGCCATGTGTTCTCTGGAAAGGAAGGAAAGAAGGAAGATTAAACAAACCAGAAAGATCTCCTTTCCCCAAATCTGCAACTTTTTTCTTGTTATTCCACCCCTTTTAACAGTCTCTGCTTAGGGTCAGATTGTCAAAAGCATTTCAGGGCCTAAAGATTCAATTATTCTTGTAGAAGCTCCCTGAAAGCAGTTGGCATGTCCCTATTGCCCCTAGGCGCAGAGGCAATCAAGGAAGCTCTGCGCACTGCCCTACCCCCAGCAATAGCTCCACATCTCTCATTGGCTGGGAACCGCAGCCAATGGGAGGTTCAGGGGCAGCATCTGCAGGTACAGGCAGTGCACACCATGCAGAGCCACATGGCCTGCCTCCGCCTAGGGGCTGGAAATGCAGGTTGCTTTTGGGAGCAGCATGGAGCCAGGGCAGGCAGGGAGCCTGCCTTAGCCCCACTGTGCCACTGACTGGGAGCCGCTGAGGTATGTGCCGCCCAGCTGGAGTCCGCACTCCGAGCCCCCTGCCCCAGGTCAGAATCCCCTCACACTTTTTAATTCCCTCCCAGACCCTACACCCCCACGCAAACCCCTACCCCAGTGCAGAACCCCCTCTAAGAGCCTGCACCCCACACCCTTCCCACACTTCAACCCCCGTCCCAGCCCTGAGCCCCGTCCCGCACTCCAAACCCCTCAGCCCCAGCTCAAAGCCCCCTCCTGTACCCCAAGCCCCTCATTTCTGGCTCCACCTTGGAGCCCACACCCCAGCTGAAACCCTCACCCCTTGCCACACCTCAAACCCCTACCCCAGTCCTGAGCCCGCTCCTGCACTCCAAATCCCTTGGCCCCACTCCAGAGCCCACATCCCCAGCTGGAGTCTGTACCCAGTCCTGCACCCCAACCCCCTGCCTCAGACCAGTGAAAGTGAGTGAGGGTGGGGGAGAGCGAGCAACGGAGGGAGGGGGGCTGGAGTGAGTGGTGGCAGGGCCTCAGAGAAGGGACAGGGCCTCGGGGAAGAGGTGGGGCAGGGGGCGGGGCAAGGGTGTTTGATTTTTTGGAATTAGAAATTTGCCAACCCTATGGGGAGCCCAGCCACAGCGGAGACGGAAACACAAGAAGGAAACCTCAATTCCCAATAGGTACCTATTTAAATTCCCATTTAAAATATTCTGAATAAAAAATGAAATTTTCCATTGAAAACAGACACATTTTTGAAAAAAACAACAACCCCCCAATAGCCCATTAAAAATTAACGTTGAAGAAAAATTTTCAATCTGAGATTTTAGTATAAATGAGATTTTGGCCTATAAGACAAGATTCTTTAGCTCCAGTCCAATGGGTAAGAACACAAAATATGACCTTAACCATAAGATATGAATCTTTAGAAAAATGCCTGCATGGAAGTATGAGTCTAGCACTGTGTCCTGCAGGTGCCCAGACCTGGGATCAGTTGAGCTCAGAGCTAATCTCCAAGTGATTCATCCCCTTTTGCCCATTCCCAGCCTCTTGCAAACAGACTATGGATACTCAGAGCATGTTGTTGAATCCCTTCCTATAATAGCCACTGATGGACCTATCCTCCATGAATTTATCTAGTTCTATTTTGAACCCTGCTATAGTTTTGGTCTTTACAACATCCCCTGGCAAAGAGTTCCACAGGTTGACTGCGCATTGTGTGAATACTTCCTTTTGATTTTTTCTTTTAAACCTGCTATCTATTAATTTCATTTCATGACCCCTAGTTCTTGTGTTATGTGAAGGACTAAATAAAACTGGTCTACAATTTTTGAGAAGTCGTCTGCTTCAGAGATAAAATGTGCTATTTATTATCAAAGGATGAATATAGGCAAACAACACAGGAATGCAGGGGCAAGATTAGAAAGGCAAAGGCACAAAATGAGCTCAAACTAGCTACAGGAATAAAGGGAAACAAGAAGACTTTTTATCAATACATTAGAAGCAAGAGGAAGACCAAAGACAGGGTAGGCTCACTGCTTAGTGAAGAGGGAGAAACAGTAACAGGAAACTTGGAAATGGCAGAGATGCTTAATGACTTCTCTGTTTCGGTCTTCACCAAGAAGTCTGAAGGAATGCCTAACCTAGTGAATGTTAATGGGAAGGGGGTAGGTTTAGCAGATAAAATAAAAAAAGAACAAGTTAAAAATCACTTAGAAAAGTTAGATGCCTGCAAGTCACCAGGGCCTGATGAAATGCATCCTAGAATACTCAAGGAGCTAATAGAGGAGGTATGTGAGCCTCTAGCTATTATCTTTGGAAAAACATGGGAGACAGGAGAGATTCCAGAAGACTGGAAAAGGGCAAATATAGTGCCCATCTATAAAAAGGGAAATAAAAACAACCCAGGAAACTACAGACCAGTTAGTTTAACTTCTGTGCCAGGGAAGATAATGGAGCAAGTAATTAAGGAAATCATCTGCAAACACTTGGAAGGTAGTAAGGTGATAGGGAACAGCCAGTATGGATTTGTGAAGAACAAATCATGTCAAACCAATCTGATAGCTTTCTTCGATAGGATAACGAGCCTTATGGATAAGGGTGAAGCTGTGGATGTGGTATACCTAGACTTTAGTAAGGCATTTGGTACGGTCTTGCATGATAAACTAGGCAAATACAATTTAGATGGGGCTATTATAAGGTGGGTGCATAACTGGCTGGATAACCGTAAACAGAGAGTTGTTATTAATGGTTCCCAATCCTGCTGGAAAGGCATAACGAGTGGGGTACTGCAGGGGTCTGTTTTGGGACCGGCTCTGTTCAATATCTTCATCAACGACTTAGATATTGGAATAGAAAGTACGCTTATTAAGTTTGCGGATGATACCAAACTGGGAGGGATTGCAACTGCTTTGGAGGACATGGTCATAATTCAAAATGATCTGGACAAATTGGAGAAATGGTCTGAGTTAAACAGGATGAAGTTTAACAAAGACAAATGCAAAGTGCTCCACTAAGGAAGAAAAAATCAGTTTCACACATACAGAATGGGAAGAGACTGTCTAGGAAGGAGTACGGCAGAAAGGGATCTAGGGGTTATAGTGGATCACAAGCTAAATATGAGTCAACAGTGTGATGCTGTTGCAAAAAAAGCAAACATGATTCTGGGATGTATTAACAGGTGTGTTGTGAGCAAGACACGAGAAGTCATTCTTCCGTTCTACTCTGCTCTGGTTAGGCCTCAGCTGGAGTATTGTGTCCAGTTCTGGGCACCGCATTTCAAAAAAGATGTGGAGAAATTGGAAAGGGTCCAGAGAAGAGCAACAAGAATGATTAAAGGTCTTGAGAACATGACCTATGAAGGAAGGCTGAAAGAATTGGGTTTGTTTAGTTTGGAAAAGAGAAGACTGAGAGGGGACATGATAGCAGTTTTCAGGTATTTAAAAGGGTGTCATAAGGAGGAGGGAGAAAACTTGTTCACCTTAGCCTCTAAGGATAGAACCAGAAGCAATGGGTTTAAACTGCAGCAAGGGAGGTCTAGGTTGGACATTAGGAAAAAGTTCCTAACTGTAAGGGTGGTTAAACACTGGAATAAATTGCCTAGGGAGGTTGTGGAATCTCCATCTCTGCAGATATTTAAGAGTAGGTTAGATAAATGTCTATCAGGAATGGTCTAGACAGTATTTGGTCCTGTCATGCAGGCAGGGGACTGGACTCAATGACCTCTCGAGGTCCCTTCCAGTCCTAGAATCTGTGAATCTATGAATCTATGTATTTTGATGTGCTGAATTCAAATATGACAATTAAAACAACTGGCTACTGTTTCTAAGATATTTAAATTTTTACATTTTATGTCTATGTATATTGTGTAGATATTAGAGTTTTAATCATAAATTGTAAACCTAGGTCTTTTCATGTGTTTATGGTTGCTTTACATGATAATATTTCACCTGTCCTGTTTATGTAACACTTTAAAAATCAGCAAAAGGGTTATATAAATAAAATTTATTATGAAACAAAAGGCAAAAAACTATTATGTACATAGTTTAGTCCTATTCAGTGTCTACTCAGCGCTTCTTGGCTTGTCTCTTGTATTCATTAAATGGAGCATCTCTTGTCACTGTCCTGCAATAGTCTGCAAGCATTGATGGACTCCATTTGTCCTGATAGGGTTTCTCCATTGTTGCAATGTCCTGGTGAAATCACTTGCTGTGCTCGTTGCTCACTGCTCCGCAGTTTGGTGGAAAAAAATCTAGATGAGAGTGCAAAAAATGTATCTTTAGTGACATGTTGCAACCAAGGCTTTTGTATGCCTTGAGGAGGTTTTCCACCAACAACCTGGAGTTGTCTGCCTTGTTTCCGAGAAAATTTATTGCCACTAACTGGAAGGCTTTCCATGCCGTCTTTTCCTTGCCACGCAGTGCATGGTCAAATGCATCATCTCGAAGAAGCTCACGAATCAAAGGACCAACAAAGACAGCTTCCTTTCTCTTAGCTTCACTTAACCTTGGAAATTTTCCACGGAGGTACTTGAAAGCTGCTTGTGTTTTGTCAATGGCCTTGACAAAGTTCTTCATCAGACCCAGCTTGATGTGTAAGGGTGGTAACAAAATCTTCCTTGATTCAACAAGTGGTGCATGCTGAACACTTTTCCTCCCAGGTTTGAATGACTGTCAGAGTGGCCAATCTTTCTTGATGTAGTGGGAATCTCTTGCACGACGATCCCATTCGCAGAGAAAACAGCAGTACTTTGTGTATCCAGTCTGCAGACCAAGCAAGAGAGCAACAACCTTCAAATCGCCACAAAGTTGCCACTGATGTTGGTCATAGTTTATGCACCTCAAAAGTTGTTTCATGTTGTCATAGGTTTCCTTCATGTGGACTGCATGACCAACTGGAATTGATGGCAAAACATTGCCATTATGCAGTAAAACAACGTTAAGACTCGTCTTCGATGAATCAATGAACAGTCTCCACTCATCTGGATCGTGAACGATGTTGAGGGCTGCCATCACACCATCGATGTTGTTGCAGGCAACAAGATCACCTTCCATGAAGAAGAATGGGACAAGATCCTTTTGATGGTCACAGTACATGGAAACCCTAACTTCACCTGCCAGGAGATTCCACTGCTGTAGTCTGGAGCCCAACAGCTCTGCCTTACTCTTGGGTAGTTCCAAATCCCTGACAAGGTCATTCAGTTCACCTTGTGTTATGAGGTGTGGTTCAGAGGAGGAGGATGGGAGAAAATGTGGGTCCTGTGGCATTGATGGTTCAGGACCAGAAGTTTCATCCTCCTCCTCTTCCTCGTCTGACTCAAGTGAGAATGATTCTGGTGCATCAGGAACTGGCAGTCCTTCTCCATGGGGTACTTGGCGTATAGCTGATGGAATGTTTGGATAATGCACAGTCCGGTTTTTCTTCTTTGACACACCTTTCCCAACTGGAGGCACCATGCAGAAGTAACAATTGCTGGTATGATCTGTTGGCTCTCTCCAAATCATTGGCACTGCAAAAGGCATAGATTTCCTTTTCCTGTTCAACCACTGGCGAAGATTTGTTGCACAAGTGTTGCAGCATATGTGTGGGGCCCACCTCTTGTCCTGATCTCCAATTTTGCAGCCAAAATAAAGGGCTGTCTTAACTATAGTGGTTATACTGCGCTTTTGTGATGCAAAAGTCACTTCACCACAAACATAGCAGAAGTTATCTGCACTGTTCACACAAGTACGAGGCATCTCTGCTCACTTTGGCTAAACAGAAATGTGTCCCTTTGCAAAATCAAACACTGACAAATAAGAGAGCACAACACTGTATGATTTCTAGAGCTGATAGAGGGCAATTTGTTCAGCAGAGTGATGTAAGCTTCATTATGATTGCATCATCCATGACTTCTAGGAATAACATGATGCAATTCATATCATGTATGACGCAATACCAGCTTCAAATTGCATCATTCATTGTTTTGCCTAAAAAGCAAGTACTGTCCAAACCCAGTCATAGATTTATTCATAGATCCAGTCAAAGATGTATTTTAGTCATTTCTGGTTTAAATTGAAATCCCTTCCCTTTATAACTCACTTATCCTCCGCCATTCCCAAGTCAAGGGTCGTATATACCGACCCAATAGCATATCTTGAAAACTGGAGCCAATCAATAATTTTAAGCATCATTTTCATTCTCAGTGACCCAGAATTAGTAAAGTTTGACTACATCTATTTCAGAAGCATTTTGGCTGTAGAGCTAACACTTCCTTATTCACTTACTCCACACTAGTCATGATTTTATAGACCTCTATAATATCTCCCCTTAGTTTTCTTTTTTCCAAGCTGAAAAGTCCCAGTCTTATTAATCTCTCCTCACATGGAAGCTGTTCCACACCCCTAATCTTTTTTGTTGCGCTTTTCTGAACCTTTTTTTTTGAGATGGGGTGACAACATCTGCACACCGGATTCAAGATTTGGCATACCATGGATTTATATAGAGGCAATATTATATTATATTATATTATATTATATTATAATTTCTATCTTATTAGCTATTCCTTTCATACTGATTCCCAACATTCTGTTCACTTTTTTGAATGCCACTGCATGTTGAGTGGATGTTTTCAAAGAACTATCCACAATGACTCAAAAATCTCTTTCTTGAGTGGTAACAGCTAAGTTAGACCCCATTATTTTATATGTATAGTTAGGATTATGTTTCTCAAAGTATCATTACTTTGCATTTATCAACATTGCATTTATCTGCCATTTTGTTGCCCAATCACCCTGTTTTGTGATATCCTTTTGTAACTCTTTGGACTTAACTATCTTGAGTAATTTTGATTTGTCTGCAAATTTTGACACCTCACTGTTTACCCTTTCCCCAGATTATTTATGAATATGTTTGACAGTACAGACCCCTGGGGAACACTACTATTTACCTCTCTCCATTATGAAAACTAACCATTTATTCCTGTAGTGCCCATCTTTAAAAGAAGGGAAGATGGAGGATCCGGGGAACTACAGGCCAGTCAGCCTCACCTCAGTCCCTGGAAAAATCATGAAGCAAGTCCTCAAGGAATCCATTTTGAAGCATTTAGAGGAGAGGAAAGTGATCAGGAACAGTCAGCATGGATTCACCAAGGGCAAGTCATGCCTGACTAACCTAATTGCCTTCTATGATGAGATACCTGGCTCTGTGGATGAGGGGAAAGCAGTGGATGTGTTATTCTTTGACTTTAGCAAAGCTTTTGACATTGTCTCCCACAGTATTCTTGCTGGCACGTTAAAGAAGTATGGGTTGGATGAATGGACTATAAGGTGCATAGAAAACTGGCTACATCTTTGGGCTCAACGTGTAGTGATCAATGGCTCCATGTCTAGTTGGCAGCCGGTATCAAGCAGAGTGCCCCAAGAGTCAGTCCTGGGGCAGGTTTTGTTCAATATCTTCATTAATGATCTGAAGAATGGCGTGGATTGCACCCTCATCAAGTTTGCAGCTGACACTAAACTGGGAGGAGTGGTAAATACGCTGGAGGGTAGAGAGACCTAGAGAAATTAGAGGATTGGGCCAAAAGATGATGATGATTGATGATGAGAATGAAGCTTCAATGAAGATGATGAGATTCAACAAGGACAAGTGCAGTGTCCTGCATTTAGGATGGAAGAAACCCATGCACTACTACAGACTAAGGACCGAGTGGCTAGGCAGCAGTTCTGCAGAAAAGGACCTAGGGGTTACAGTGGATCAGAAGCTGGATATGAGTCAACAGTGTGCCCTTGTTGCCAAGAAGGCTAATGGCCTTTTGGGCTGTATAAGTAGGAGCATTTCCAGCAGATCGAAGGATGTGATCATTCCCCTCTTTTCGGGATTGGTGAGGTCTCATCTGGAGTACTGTGTCCAGTTTTGGGCCCCACACTACAGGAAGGATGTGGAAAAATTGGAAAGAGTCCAGCGGAGGGCAACAAAAATGATTAGGGGGAAGGAACACATGATTTATGAGGAGAGGCTGAGGGAACTGGGATTATTTAGTCTGCAGAAGAGAAGAATGAGTGGGGATTTGATAGCTGCTTTCAACAACCTGAAAGGGGGTTTCAAAGAGGATGGATCTAGACTGTTCTCAGTTGTACCAGATGACAGAACAAAGACTAATGGTCTGAAGTTGCAATGTGGGAAGTTTAGGTTGGATATTAGGAAAAACTTTTTCACTAGGAGGATGGTGAAGCACTGGAATGGGTTTCTTAGGGAGATGGTGGAATCTCCTTCCTTTGAGGTTTCCAAGGTCAGGCTTGACAAAGCCCTGGCTGGGATGATTTATTTGGGGATTGGTCCTACTTTGAGCAGGGGATTAGACTAGATGTCATCCTGAGGTCCCTTCCAACCCTGATATTCTATGATTCTATGATTCCTACCCTTTATTTCCTGTCTTTTAACCAGTTACTCATCCATGGGAGGACCATCTCACTTGTTGCGATATGTAAGGGTTAAGTAAAGACATGGAAAACTGCTGGTGTGCTGGCATAGAATCATAGAATGTCAGGGTTGAAAGGGACCTCAGGAGGTCATCTAGTCCATCCCCCTGCTCAAAACAGGACCAATCCCCAGACAGATTTTTGCCCCAGATCCCTAAATGGCCCCCTCAAGGATTGAATGTACAACCCTATCTTTAGCAGGCCAATGCTGAAACCACTCAGTTATCCCTCCCCCCCATAGTATCAGGAAGTAGGCACAGGCATGCACTATTCCTTCACTTAATAGATAAAGTGCTATCCCTTTCCCCTCCGTTCTCCTTGTTAAGAATTAATAAGTGTTGCAGCTGCATAAAAAATGTGGGGATCTAAAGAATACCTTCTGGGTAAAGAAGTGTCATCTCCTCCTCCCTTCCTTCTCCAGCTTCAAAAGTGAGCCCTGGGCCATGGCCCCTTCCTCCCTCCCCTGAGAACTGCAGATTAAGGGAATTTGCAGCAACAAATTACTGCAAAGAACTGTATTTTCAAGGTAAAGATTTGTGTATAAGATGCGTAATGCTGTAATCACTCAATAGGTGTGGGTATAATCATAGTGTGGGAGTTTCTATTACTTAATAAGTGTTTTGAAGGTGTTGTAGGAAATGTAGGCATTTACATACTAACTTAAATAAAAAGAGTGTGGTGTAACTCATCCAGGGTTTACTGGACAACTGGGTCCAGGGGAACAAGTATAGCAATAAAGAAGCCTGTACTCATATCTGCCTCTGGGTCAACCTGCTCCTTTTTTCTTCTAACACCACTTATCCCACGATAGCTTACTTTGCTTAAGAGCCTTTGGTGAGGGACCTTGTCAAAGGCTTTCTGAAAGTCTAGGCACACTATATCCACTGGATTCCCCCTTGTCCACATGTTTTTTGAACCCCTCAAAGAATTCTAGTAGATTGGTGAGGCATGATTTCCCTTTACAAAAGCCATGTTTACTCTTCCCTAACAAATTGTGTTCATCTATTTGTCTGCTAATTCTATTCTTAACTATAGCTTCAACCAATTTGCCAGGAACTAAAGTTAAGCTTACTGGCATGTAATTGCCGGAATCACCTCTGTAGCCTTTTTTAAAAATTGGCGTCAAATTAGCTATCCTCCAGTCATCTGATACAGAGGCTGATTTAAATTATAGGCTACATACCACAGTTAGAAGTTCTGCAATTTCATATTTGAGTTTCTTCACAACTCTTGGGTGAATACCATTTGGTCCCGGTGACTTATTACTGTTTAATTTACCAATTTGTTCCAAAATCTCCTTTAATGACACCTCAATCCGGGACAGTTCCTCAGATTTGTCACTTAAAAAGAATGGCTCAGGTGTGCGAATCTCCCTCACATCTTCAGCCAGGAAGACTGATGCAATTAATTTATTTAATTTCTCCGCAGGGGCTTTGTCCTCCTTGAGTGCGCCTTTAGCACACTGATCATCAAGTGGGCCACTGATTGTTTAGCAGGCTTCCTGATTCTGATGTACTTTAAAAAAAATTGCTGTTACTTTTTGAGTCTTTGGCTAGTTGCTGTCCAAATTCTCTTATGACCTGCCTAATTTTACTTTTACATTTGACTTGCCAAAGTTTATGTTCCTTTCTGTTTTCCTTAATAGGATTTAACTTCCAAATTTTAAAGGATGCCTTTTTGCCTCTAACCACTTTTTTTACTTTGTTGTTTAGTCACGGTGGCATTGTTTTGGTCCTCTTATTATGTTTGTTAATTTGGAGTATACACATTTAATTTGAGTCTCTATTATGGTGTTTTTAAAAAGTTTCCATGCAGCTTGGAGACATTTCACTTTTCGGACTGTTCCTTTTAATTTCTGTTAAACTAGCTTCCTCAGTTTTGTGTACTTCCCCTTTATGAAGTTAAATGCTACTGTGGTGGGCTTCTTTGGTGTTTTCCCACCCACTTGGATGTTAAATTTAATTCTATTATGGTTACTATTACCGAGTGGTTCAGCTATATTCACCTCTTCTAATGTGCCTCATTAATGACTAAACCCAGAATTGCATCTCCTCTTGTGGGTTCCAGGACAAGCTGCTCCAAGAAACCATCATTTATGGTGTCAAGAAACTTTACTTCTGCATCCATTCCTGAGGTGACATGTACCCAGTCAATATTGGGATAGTTGAAACCCCCCATTATTGAGCATTTCACAGTCACCATCACCATCCTGGTTAGGTGGTCAGTAATATATCCCTACTGCTATATTCTTATTATTCAAGCCTGGAATTTCTATCCATAAAGTTTCTATGGTACAGTTTGATTTATTTTTACTACATTTGACTTTGTGCTCTCTTTCACATTTAGTGCCACTCCGCAACCAGCATGACCTATTCTGTCACTCCTATGTATATTGTACCCTCATATTACCATGTTCCACTGATTATCATTATTTGACCAAGTTTCTGTGATGCCTATTATATCAATATCCTCATTTAATACCAGGAACACAAAATCACCCATCTTAGTATTTAGACTTCTACCATTGGTATACAAATATTTATTAAACATGTGATGTAATTGAGAATGTTTTATTTACATGTCACCTATATTGATACTGTAAATAAGAAGATGGTGGAAATATAATGATGGTAAAGGACAGTTTAATGTTAACTAGTATTATAATTATAGAGATACGCAATTAACATCCAAAGGGTACCATCACTCTGTTCTCAGTGAGCTGATCACACATTGATACACCATTCCATCTGTAAGTGTAATTGTAGAATTGTGCAAGTGGTAACTGCATGCCTTTTTGCTTAACTAATCATTTTTCATTTTAATAAAGTTTAGTTGTATTATTCAAAATGTTGCTTACATTGCTATACATTTTCTGTAACTGACCTAGAGGCTCATACCCAACAACTAAGTTGGGTTTTATTCCACCCTTATCTTTAGCTATATAATATTAATTGGGAACATTTCAACATAAAGGCTAAAACAGAACAACCTACCAAGGAATGTAGTGGATACTTCATCACTTGGAGTCTTTAAATCAAGACTGACTGTTTATTTCTAAAAGCTAAGTACTAGCTCAACCATAAGGTATGGGCTTGATGTAGGACTTTATGGGCTAGAATCCGGCCTGTGTTATGCAGGAGTTCAGGCTAAAATGATCATTAATGGTTGCTTCTAGCTTGAAATCTACAATTATGTGACCTAATATGTCTCTTGTATCCCTAACATCAATTATTCTATAATAGTTTCCTGAGAGTCAGTATGATCCAGGGGGATTGATCACTGCTCTGAAATTCTGGCAGGCAGGGATCCATTCCTGGCCTTGTTACTGACCAGCTTCATGGTCTTGAGGATGTCACTGCCCATGTTATGCCTTAATTTCCCCAATTCTACAATGGAAGCTCTTATTTTGTGACTTAGGAGGGAAGGGAGAGACTTTGAAAGGCACAAAAAAGGATATAGAATAGGTGCCTAAATCCCATTTTGTGCCTCTGAAACTTTCCCCCCAAAAGCTCTATAGAAAGGTTGAGTGTTATTATTGCACACAGGAAAACCAATATTGCATGTGTGGATACTAGCAACATTTGTTTACTCCTTATCACGGTTAAGGGCTTAGCTGCATCTTTGACGTCTCTCAGTATGGATGAGAGACCTTGAGCCCTTATACTCTCTGAGGTGGAAACCCGCAATTCTCCCAACTCTTTAGACCCAGTCCCAGCCTTACAGCACTTGTTTACCAGCAGTGAGTGCTTAGCAGGCCTGAACTAGGTTACTCTGCCCTTGCAAGATTTCCCCATGGGGAGCAAGGGCCAGGTGAACACAGTGACCCAAATCAGGCTTTGGGACACTGAGCATCACTTAATCTGAACAGCAGGAATCAAAGCATAACAAGACACAGAGGGATTGTTTATAAAACAAACAGCCAAAATGCATCTGTCTGACCTAAAGCATAAGTAGGCTTAAGCTCATCCAGATTGCTGCTTCTGGGGGAAAGGTCTGAATCCCTGCAGCCTCTGGCATCCTCCTCTCCTAAGCTACAGCAGCTCAGATTTTCTACCACTCCCAAAGCTCTTTGTTTCACTTTCCCACCTGTTGGTCCTTCCGTCTCTGGTTACCAATCCCAGTGCTGAACCCAGCCTGGTGGAGGTAACACTTCAAGGTCACCAACACCAGTACTGTCCTTAAAGCACCAGAGAATAGGGAGATACCAGGTGCTATAGTCTGCTTCCCAGCCTATGTGGCCACTGGTCCTATTGGAATTAATCTCCTGGCAGCCATCTAGCAAGCCACAAAATAACGATCAAACCCATCAACCATATAATAGTCATAAGACAGCACAGGCAACTCACGTGTCCGTGACACGGTGACACTCCTTTCCAGACGTTCCTTCGAATGCTGAGAAGCTGGGACTTGGTTGTTGACTTGCAACACCCTTTAAAGATATTGCTACCTAGTTGTGTGCGCCTTTTGCGTATTCACTAATGATTACGTCATTGCAATGGTTTTCTTCCTGACCCTTTTGTGGATTGCTTTGACTCCCTCACTGAAAAGACATAACAACTCCCTCAGCTACCAGTTTGAAATGTGTGTTGCATAAACAAAATTAACAAGTGACCCTCAAGAGGGTTAATAGTTAGGTAAAGCTTTAATGACAAAACACTCTGGAGAAAAGTTCCAGTTTCTTTCTTTCGTTTTTTCTTCAATTAATTTTTTATTAATTTCCATAAAGAAACACAAAATGAAAGTGCAGAAAGGTAACTGTGATGTACAACTTGTAAATGTTTCCAAATAATGCATGCTACAACACAGAGGGTCTTCTCCAATATAGAGATCTGCTCAAACCCACTCCTCCACCCTGGCCACCCGCAACAGCTGCCTGTCCGGCTCACTTCTACTCGTGCCTGATATTGCTTTTGCCAGATGTGGCTCCTGCCCTGGGAAACAGCAATCTTCCATGTGCCCAAAAGTGACGAAAGAAAGGAGGAATGGGGAGGGGGGGGAATGGGGGCTGGGTTGCACCATTTTTATAGTGTGAGTTTTCATACCCAACCAAGCATGACATTTGTAATTGGGTCCTGCACCCCAACCCAACACGAACCCAACACTTGTAGTCGGGTCTCATTGGGTTTGGGTTGGGTTGATCGGTTCTGCTCCAATAGAACTGAACATTCAGTACATTAGAGGTCCTTATTACTCTCTGACTCAGGTCACCTTCTGGGAAATTGTACTTTTTTAGGAAAGTCACTAAAGTCCAGGGGGAGTGGCCGCTCCACCACTGAGCATATTCACCAAAGGTGGCACCTTGCCGCCGCCGACTCTGGGTGCTCTGGGGCTGGAGGGAGCGCCCACGGGGAAAGCACAGCTCAGCTCCCTGGACCCCGCCCTGAGCCCCCGCCCAGCTCACCTCCAGTCCGCCTCTCCTCCACCTCCCCTGAGCACCGCATTCTGCTTCTCCCCTGCCCTGGCTCCCAGTGCCTGCCCTGCAAAATTGATTCACAGCAAGCCTGGGGGGGGGCGGAGGGAGGGGAGGAGGGGAAACGCGGCGCACTGGGAAAGAGGCGGGGCAGGGGCGGGGATTTGGGGAGGGGGTCAAATGAGGCAGGGAGGGGTGGAGTTGGGGTGGGACAGGGGGCAGGGATTTGGGGAGGAGTCCAATAGAGACAGGGAGGGGGCGGAGTTGGGGCAGGGCAGGGTTGTTCTTCGGCGGCGGGCTCTTGACTCACTCCAGGTCTTTGGCGGCACATTGGTGGTGGGCCCTGCAGAGCCGCTGATGACCCAGAGCGAGTGAAGGGCCCACCGCCAAAGACCCGGTAGGGAACCGGCCAGTGAGTACAAGCCCCCTGTTCCCCCCATCCAGCCCCCTGTCCCCCTCAGAACCCTCAATCCATCAACCCCCTCTTGTCCCCTGACCACTCCCTCACGAGACCCCCCCAGGACCACACCCTCTACCCAACCCCCCCTTCCCCATCCCCTGACTGCCCCCCCTAGAACCTCCACCCCCTCCAACTGCTCCCTGTCCCTTATCCAACCCCTTCTCCCAGCCCCGGCCCAGCCCCCTTACCATGCTGCTCAGGGCAGCGTGTATGGATGCCGTACGGCCCACTGGAGCTTGCAGTCCCACCCCCTTACCATGCTGCTCAAAGTGGCAGGAGCTGCAGAGCTGCCCAGGAGCAGTCCAGCGCGCTGGCGGCGTGGAATGCCAAGGCTCTGCGAGAGCGGCGAAGGCAGGGGAGCCTCCCCAGCCGTTACCTCAGGCGGGCCGGATGTGGCCCATGGGCCAGTGTAACGACAGAAAAACCTCCCTCTCCCAATTGCCCACCCCTTTAACAACCACTTCTAAACCAGTTTCTAAATTTAACAACCGGTTCAGGCAAACTGGGCTCCAGTTCACCACTGGATACAGGTGCCTCCAAATAATTTTTGAGTGGTGTCATTTTCTTCTGGACAAACTTCTGACACCCCCTCCATGCACTAGAGTATCAAGTTTTCCTTGGCATTTGGAGTGGGGGCTGAAGGAGGGGCAACGACAACCCCTCGGGTTTGTTTCAGCAACACTAATGGGTGTGTGGTGGGGGCGAGCAGCAGCACAGGAGGCAGCAAACAGGGGGGCTAACAGGGGAGTTTGAGTGGGAGTTTGCAGGGGGAGGTGGAAGGGGAGGCAGGAGAGTGCGGCGTGTTGTGTGCGCTGTATCCCCAGGTGCTGTGGGCAGAGACCGCAGCAGCCATGAGCCAAGCAGCAGCAAACGGAATGCAGATGGCTGCCTGTGGAAGCTGTGGTATGTACATAGTCCTAGCAGGTGAGCTGGAACAGAGGTATGTTTGCATGAAGTGCCGCCTTATAGAGTTACTGGAAGAAAAGATTAAGGGGTTGCAGATGCAGGTAGATACCCTGGTGGAGTTTAGACAGGGCTTTGAGCAGCTGATGCAGGACAGGCAAGGAGGGACTGAAGGGGAATGCTCAGGGGTGCAGGTGGAAGCAGAGGTAGAGGACAGTGAGGGGGGAATGCTAGAGGGAGAACAAGGGCAGTGGAAGCATGTGACTGTGAGAAGCAGGCCAAGGAAAAGGAGGGCTAGTGAGGGGGAAATAGAACTCAGGAACAGGTTTGGGTGTTTGGATAATGAGGAGGGGGGGCAGCAGGTGGTGACTGAAGGTGGGAGGGTGAGGAAGAAGAGAAGAGCGGCTAGTCCGATAGAGAGAGGGGAGGAGTTGATGGAGACAGCACCAATTCTGGGCCCCTGGAGGATTCAGGAAGGCACAAGGGGGAGTATGAGGGAAGATAGGAGCAGACACAGGTTAGGACTAGAGGGATCAGAGACTAGATTAGTAGATCATACTGGTGCCAGGCGACGGCAGGTGTATGTGATTGGGGACTCTTTACTGAGGAGATTAGAGAGGCCTGTGACCAGGGCGGACCCAGAAAACAGAAGGGTGTGCTGTCTACCGGGCGCAAAGATACGCGATGTGGACCTGCGGTTGAAAAGGATCCTAAAAGGAGCAGGTAAGAACCCCTTGATAATCCTTCATGTAGGAACGAACGACACGGCTAGGTTCTCGTTAGAGAGAATCAAGGGAGATTATGCCAGGCTGGGTAAGATGCTCAAGGACATAGAGGCTCAGATTATGTTTAGTGGGATTCTACCTGTTCCTAGAGAAGGGCAGCAAAGGGCTGATAGGATTGTGAGAATAAATAGTTGGCTAAGGGAGTGGTGCTATAAGGAGGGCTTTGGGATGTATGGCCACTGGGAGGCTTTCGGGGACAGACAGCTGTTCTCACGGGATGGGCTTCACCTGAGTAGGGAAGGAAATAGACTTCTGGGAGGGAGGCTGGCTCATCTTATCAAAAGAGCTTTAAACTGGGAAGTTGGGGGAGACGGTTGGGAGATGTATAGTTAATCTCCACGCCAGATTCCAACATTGAAAAGGCGAGTGATGAGGTAAGAGGAGATATAGCTAGGGGGATGGGATTGGACATAAGAAGGAGAGGGGGGCCGAACATAAAGAGGTCTGTAGCATATTGCGTTACTAAGGGGAGACAGGCTAAACGAGATACATTAGGATGTTTATACACCAATGCGAGAAGCCTAGGTAACAAAATGGAGGAATTGGAACTCTTGGTCCGAGAATTGAAACCAGATATCGTAGGAATAACTGAAACGTGGTGGAACGGCAGTCACAACTGGAATACAGGTATGGAAGGGTATGCGCTGTTTAGGAAAGACCGGAACAAAGGTAAAGGGGGGGGGGTGGCATTGTATGTCAATAATGAGATAAGCTGTAAAGAAATAATAGTTGAAGGAATAGATAAGACGGAGTCCATCTGGGCAATACTTACATTGGGTAAAAGAACTACTAGAGCCTCTCCAGGGATAGTGCTTGGGGTGTGCTACAGACCGCCGTGATCAACCCTGGATATGGATAAAGAACTATTTAATGTGTTTAGGGAAGTAAATACTAATAGGAACTGTGTAATTATGGGGGACTTTAACTTCCCGGATATAGATTGGGGAACAAACGCTAGTAGCAATAATAGGGCTCAGATGTTCCTAGATGTGCTTGCTGATCAATTCCTTCATCAAGTGGTAGCTGAACCAAGGAGGGGGGAGGCCATATTGGATTTGGTTTTGGTGAGTAGTGAGGACCTCGTTGAGGAAGTGGTTGTAGGGGACAACTTGGGCTCCAGTGATCATGAGCTAATTCGGTTTAAACTAAATGGAAGGAGTAACAGAATTAAATCAAAGACTAGGGTTTATAATTTTAAAAAGGCTAATTTCAACAAATTAAGAGGACTGGTAAGGGAAGTGGATTGGGCAAACGTATTAATGGATCTAAAGGCAGATGATGCCTGGGATTACTTTAAGTTAAAGCTTCATGAGCTGTCGGAGGCCTGTATCCCGAAAAAGGGAAAAAGGTTAGTAAGCAAGAGATTTAGACCGAGCTGGATGAACGACCATCTCAAAGGGGCGATTAGGAAAAAACAGAAAGCTTACAAAGAGTGGAAGAGGGGAGGGATCAGTAAGGAAACTTACGTTAGTGAAGTCAGAGCATGTAGAGATAGAGTGAGAAAGGCCAAAAGCCGTGTAGAGTTGGACCTTGCGAGGGGAATTAAAAGCAATAGTAAGAGGTTTTACAGCCATATAAATAGGAAGAAAGCAAAGAAAGAAGAAGTGGGACCGCTGAAGACTATAGCTGGAGAGGAGATTAAGGATAATCTAGGCATGGCGCAATATCTTAATGAATATTTTGCATCAGTGTTTAATGAGGCCAATGAAGGGATTAGGAATACTAACAGCGTGACAGAGGGGGATACAGGAGGGGGGATTACAGTATCTGAGGTAGAAACCAAACTTGAACACCTTAATGGGGCTAAGTCGGGTGGACCGGATGATCTTCATCCGAGAATACTGAAGGAATTGGCACGGGAAATAGCAAGCCCCTTAGCGATAATTTTTAATGAATCTGTAAACTTGGGGGTGGTTCCGTTAGACTGGAGAATAGCTAATGTGGTTCCTATTTTCAAGAAAGGGAAAAAAAGTGACCCGGGTAACTACAGGCCTGTTAGTTTAACATCTGTAGTGTGCAAGGTCCTGGAGAAAATTCTGAAAGAGAAAGTAGTTGAGGACCTTGAGGTCAATGGCAATTGTGACAAATTACAACGTGGTTTTACGAAGGGCAGATCATGCCAAACCAATCTGATCTCCTTCTTCAAGAAAGTAACGGACTTATTAGATAAGGGAAATGCGGTGGACCTAATATACCTTGATTTCAGTAAAGCGTTTGATACTGTACCGCATAAGGAATTATTGGTTAAACTGGAAAAGATGGGGATCGATATGAAAATCCAGAGGTGGAAGGAACTGGTTAATGGGGAGAATGCAGCGGGTCGTTTTGAAGGGTGAACTGTCAGGTTGGAGGGAGGTCACCAGTGGAGTTCCTCAAGGTTCGGTTTTGGGACCCATTTTATTCAATCTATTTATTACTGACCTCGGAACCGATTGTAGGAGTGGGCTGATAAAGTTTGCAGATGACACGAAGCTGGGAGGTATTGCCAATTTGGAGGAGGATAGGGATATTCTGCAGGAAGACTTGAATGACCTTGTGAATTGGAGTATCAGAAATAGGATGAAATTTAATAGTGAAAAGTGTAAGGTGATGCATTTAGGGATGACCAACAACAATTTTAGTTACAAGCTGGGGACGCATCGGTTGGAAGTAACCGAAGAGGAGAAAGACCTCGGGGTCCTTGTAGACCGCAGGATGACTATGAGTCGACAATGTGACGTGGCAGTGAAGAAAGCCAATGCAGTCTTGGGATGCATTAGGCGAGGTATATCTAGTAGGGATAAGGAGGTGCTGCTTCCGTAGTATAAGGCGCTGGTGAGACCTCATTTGGAGTACTGTGTGCAGTTCTGGTCTCCCATGTTTAAAAAAGATGAACTCAAACTGGAACGGGTACAGAGAAGGGCCACTAGGATGATCAGAGGAATGGAAAACCTGTCGTATGAAAGGAGACTAGAGGAGCTCCGGTTGTTTAGCCTGACCAAACGAAGGCTGAGGGGGGATATGATTGCTCTCTTTAAATATATCAGAGGGATAAATACCAGGGAGGGAGAGGAATTATTCCAGCTCAGTACTAATGTGGACACGAGAACGAATGGATATAAACTGGCCGTGGGGAAGTTTAGGCTTGAAATTAGACGAAGGTTTCTGACCGTCAGGGGGGTGAAATATTGGAACAGCCTTCCGAGGGAAACGGTGGGGGCGAAGGACCTGTCTGGTTTTAAGATTAAGCTAGATAAGTTTATGGAGGGAATGGTTTAATGGAAAAACATGATTTTAGTCAAAGGAATACCGTGCCATTGCAGGTAAATAGTATAATGGCTAACGAGGGTCAGGCTGGAGACTCTTGCCTACATGGTCGGGGTTTTACTGATCGCCATATTTGGGGTCGGGAAGGAATTTTCCTCCAGGGTAGATTGGCAGAGGCCCTGGAGGTTTTTCGCCTTCCTCTGCAGCATGGGGCAGGGATTGCTAGCTGGAGGATTCTCTGCCAATTGAAGTCTCTAAGCCACAGGATTTGGGGACTTCAACAGCAGAGTCAAGGGAAAGGGTAGGGACGGCTTTGTGGCCTGCATCATGCAGCGGGTCAGACCAGATGATCATAATGGTCCCGTCTGACCTTAAAGTCTATGGGTATGTCTACACTACGAAATTAGTTCGAATTTATAGAAGCCGGTTTTATTGAAATCGGTTGTATACAGCCGATTGTGTATGTCCACACAATAAAATGCTCTAGGTGCTCTAGTCGGCAGACCGCGTCCACAGTACGAGGCTAGCGTCGACTTCCGGAGCATTGCACTATGGGTAGCTATCCCACAGCTATCCCACAGTTCCCGCAGTCTCCGCCGCCCCTTGGAATTCTGGGTTGAGATCCCAATGCCCGGATGATGCAAAACAGTGTCGCGGGCAGTTCTGGGTACATGTCGTCAGGCCCCTCCCTCCCCCGTCACAGCAACGGCAGACAATAGATTCGCGCCTTTTTATCTGGGTTACCTGGGTTACCTGTGCAGACAACATGGAGCCCGCTCAGCACAGCTGAGCTCACCGTCACCATATGTCCTCTTGGTGCCGGCAGACGTGGGACTGCATTGCTACACAGCAGCAGCTGCTAACTGCCTTTTGGCGGTAGACGGTGTAGCATGAGTGATAGCCGTGGGGCTGGCAGCCGTAGTGCTGCATTGCACCAGCCCCTTCCAGGCGATGGTATATTATGACTGGTATCCGTCATCGTCATACTGGTATGGCTGTCAATCATGGCCACCTGGGCAGACATGCTACTGTTTTGATGATGACGGTTACCAGTCATAATATACTATTTTCTGCCAATTGCCCAATATTGTCTGCTAAGCACCCAGAAGAGACCGAGGGCGATGCTGGGTGCTGGCGGACGTGGGGCTGACAGACGTGGGGCTGCATTGCTACACAGCAGCAGCCCCTTGCCTTTTGGCAGATGATGGTATATTATGATTGGTACCCATCATCATCGTACTGGTATGGCTGTCACTCATGCTGCAGCGTCGGCTGCCACCTTAAGATGTAAAAAATAGATTTGTTCTGTGTTCATTTGCTTCCCCTTCCTCCGTGAAATCAACGGCCTGCTAAGCCCAGGGTTTCCAGTTTAATCTTTGGGGGGACCATTCTGTGTGACAGTTGTTTGTGTTTCTCCCTGTTCCTGTACCTGTACGCCATGTCGTCACTCGGCCCTCCCTCCCCCCCTTCCCTCCCGCCCTCCTTCTCCTGGTCCATCAGATACTACTTTCACGCCTTTTTTCTGACCAGGCGCCATAGCTAGCACTGGGATCATGGAGCCCGCTCAGATCACCGCGGCAATTATGAGCACTATGAACACCACGCGCATTGTCCTGGAGTATATGCAGAGCCAGAACATGCCAAGGCGAAACCCGGACCAGGCGAGGAGGCGATTGCAGCGCGGCGACAAGAGTGATGAGGAAATTGACATGGACATAGACCTCTCACAAGGCACAGGCCCCAGCAATGTGGAAATCATGGTGTCACTGGGGCAGGTTGATACCGTGGAACGCCGATTCTGGGCCCGGGAAACAAGCACAGACTGGTGGGACCGCATCGTGCTGCAGGTATGGGACGATTCCCAGTAGCTGCGAAACTTTCGCATGCGTAAGGGCACTTTCATGGAACTTTGTGACTTGCTTTCCCCTGCCCTGAAACGCCAGGATACCAAGATGAGAGCAGCCCTCACAGTTGAGAAGCGAGTGGCGATAGCCCTGTGGAAGCTTGCAACGCCAGACAGCTACCGGTCAGTCGGGAATCAATTTGGAGTGGGCAAATCTACTGTGGGGGCTGCTGTGATCCAATTTGCCAGGGCAATGAAAGACCTGGTGATAGCAAGGGTAGTGACTCTGGGCAACATGCAGTCAATAGTGGATGGTTTTGCTGAAATGGGATTCCCAAACTGTGGCGGGGCCATAGACGGAACCCATATCCCTATCTTGTCACCGGAGCACCAAGCCACCGACTACGTAAACCGCAAGGGGTACTTTTCAATGCTGCTGCAAGCCCTGGTGGATCACAAGGGACGTTTCACCAACATCAACGTGGGATGGCCGGGAAAGGTACATGATGCTCGCGTCTTCAGGAACTCTGCTCTGTTTCGAAAGCTGGAGGAAGGGACTTTCTTCCCGGACCAGAAAGTGACCATTGGGGATGTTGAAATGCCTATCGTGATCCTTGGGGACCCAGCCTACCCCTTAAAGCCATGGCTCATGAAGCCATACACAGGCAGCCTGGACAGTAGTCAGGACCTGTTCAACTACAGGCTGAGCAAGTGCCGAATGGTGGTGGAATGTGCATTTGGACGTTTAAAAGCGCGCTGGCGCAGCTTACTGACTCGCTCAGACCTCAGCGAAAAGAATATCCCCATTGTTATTGCTGCTTGCTGTGCGCTCCACAATATCTGTGAGAGTAAGGGGGAGACCTTTATGGCGGGGTGGGAGGTTGAGGCAACTCGCCTGGCCGCTGATTACGTGCGGCCAGACACCAGGGCGGTTAGAGGAGCACAGCAGGGCGCGGTGCGCATCAGAGAAGCTTTGAAAACGAGTTTTGTGACTGGCCAGGCTACTGTGTGAAACTTCTGTTTGTTTCTCCTTGATGAACCCTCCAACCCCCCCCCCGACCCGGTTCACTCTACTTCCCTGTAAACCAACCACCCCACCCTCCCCTCCCCTTCCCTCCCGCTTGCAGAGGCAATAAAGTCATTGTTTTTTCACATTCATGCATTCTTTATTAGTTCCTTACAGAGGTAGGGGGATAATTGCCAAGGTAGCCTGGGATGGGTGGGGGAGGAGGGATGGAAAAGGACACACTGCATTTTAAAACTTTAACTCTTATTGAAGCCCAGCCTTCTGATGCTTGGGCGATCATCTGGGGTGGAGTGACTGGGTGGACAGAGGCCCCCCCACCGTGTTCTTGGGCGTCTGGGTGAGGAGGCTATGGAACTTGGGGAGGAGGGCTGTTGGTTACACAGGGGCTGTAGCGGCGGTCTCTGCTCCTGCTGCCTTTCCTGCAACTCAACCATACGCTCGAGCATATCACTTTGATGCTCCAGCAGACGGAGCATTGCCTCTTGCCGTCTGTCTGCAAGCTGACGCCACCTATCGTCTTCAGCCCGCCACCTCTCCTCTCGTTCATATTGGGCTTTTCTCATCTCCGACATTGACTGCCTCCACGCATTCTGCTGTGCTCTATCAGCCTGGGCGGACATCTGCAGCTCCGTGAACATCTCGTCCCTCGTCCTACGTTTTCTCTTTCTAATGTTCACGAGCCTCTGCGAAGGAGAAACATTTGCAGCTGGCGGAGGAGAAGGGAGAGGTAGTTAAAAAAGACACATTTTAGAGAACAATGGGTACACTCTTTCATTACAAGGTCGCATATTTCGGCTTGCAGGCAGCCATCGTAGGCCACAGTGTTTTGGCTTTTTTAACCTTCTTAACATGCGGGAAAGGTTGCAAACAGCAGCGCATTTCCCATATCAAGGATGAATTGGGTTGTCCATTTAAAATGGGGTTTCAATGTAAAAGGAGGGGGCTGCGGTTTCCCGGTTAACATGCGGCACAAACACAAGTAAACCACCCCCCCCCCACACACACACACACGATTCTCTGGGATGATCACTTCACCCCTCCCCCCCACCGCGTGGTTAACAGCGGGGAACATTTCTGGTCAGAATAGCAGGAACGGGCGCCTCTGAATGTCCCCCTTAATAAAATCACCCCATTTCAACCAGGAGAGCTTTCTGGAGATGTCCCTGGAGGATTTCCGCTCCATCCCCATACACGTTAACAGACTTGCTTGCTTTTTTTTTGTAATGTTTACAAATATTTACAAAGTTACACTCACCAGAGGTCTCCTGTGTGCCCTGAGGGTCTTGGGTGAGTTCGGGGGTTACTGGTTCCAGGTCCAGTGTCACAAACATATCCTGGCTGTTGGGGAAACCGGTTTCTCCGCTTCCTTGCTGCTGTGAGCTACCTACAGTACCTCCATCGTCATCTTCCTCGTTCCCCGAACCGTCTTCCCTGTGTGTTTCTCCAGTGAGAGAGTCATAGCACACGGTTGGGGTAGTGGTGGCTGCACCCCCTAGGATCGCATGCAGCTCCGCGTAGTAGCGGCAAATTTGCGGCTCTGCCCCGGACCTTCCGTTTGCTTCTCTGGCTTTGTGGTAGGCTTGCCGTAGCTCCTTAATTTTCACGCGGCACTGCTGTGTGTCCCTGTTATGGCCTCGGTCCTTCATGGCCTTGGAGATCTTTTCTAATACTTTTCCATTTCTTTTACTGCTACGGAGTTCAGCTATCACTGCTTCATCTCCCCATATGGCGAGCAGATCTCGTACCTCCCGTTCGGTCCATGCTGGAGCTCTTTTGCGATCCTGGGAGGACTCCATGACGGTTACCTGTGCTGATGAGCTCTGCGTGGTCACCTGTGCTCTCCACGCTGGGCAAACAGGAAATGAAATTCAAACCTTCGCGGGTCTTTTCCTGTCTACCTGGTCAGTGCATCTGAGTTGAGAGCGCTGTCCAGAGCGGTCACAATGAAGCACTGTGGGATAGCTCCCGGAGGCCAATAACATCGAATTCCGTCCACACTACCCCAATTCCGACCCGCAAAGGCCGGTTTTATCGCTAATCCTCTCGTCGGAGGTGGTGTAAAGAAACCGGTTTAAAGGGCCCTTTAAGTCGAAAGAAAGGGCCTCGTTGTGTGGACGTGTCCAGGCTTAATTTGGTTTAACGCTGCTAAAGTCGACCTAAACCCGTAGTGTAGACCAGGCCTATGAGTCTATGAGTCTATGAGGCAGAGTTGTAGGAGAGAGATCTTTATTGGGCACGCTGAGGCTGCAGAGTTTGTGGGAGGTGCCTGGCCCCAGCTTGCGTCCCTGAGCCCCCGGTGACACAGCGAACTAGGTCCACTGGAAACATGGCCGTCTTTGGCCCAGGTCAGGGGAGATGCTGCTGTCTTGGGTCTGGACTAGAACAGTTCAGAAGCATTCTGCCATTTCAGGATGTGTGTTACAGGAGTAGTCAGAGACCATAACAAAGATCTGGACCCCCAGTGAGTCATGTGGAAAGAGACTGAGCCTGCAATCTATGTAGGCAAGACAGGCCCAGGTTGGGAGGGGAAACAGAGGCACAGAGAGGGGAAGTGACTTGCTCAAGGCCACTTAATGGGTCAGTGGTAGAGCTCAGATCAGGGCCCAGCTCTCCTGATTCCCAAGTCCAGTGCCCCATCCACTAGACCCGTGCCACCTCCCACATATGTATTGGGTTAGATCCCTTCTTGTTACACTCATTCAGGTCACCTTTATGGAAGGGGGCCTATACGGTCTGAAAAAAACCTTCTGGAGGCTCCAGCTAGATGAGGGGCCATTGTGCTAGTAAGAGACAGTCCCCTCACTCCAAACAGACAGAGGATGGAATATTATCCCCATTTTACAGACAGGGAACTTAGGCCCAGAGAGATTAAGTGACTCATCCAAGGTCCCCCAGGGAGTCTGTGGCAGAGGCAGGAACTGAACCTACATCTCCCAAGACCCAGTCTGTTGCCTTATCTAGAAGCCCATCCGCTAAGCTGCAGATGCCCCCTAAAGAATGGGAAATGCTCCAGAGCTCATGTCTGCACCATATGCTTTCCACGATGGCAGCTGAGTTTTCTCTAGCAGCAGGAGGATTGGCTGCTTTAAATGCTATATTTACTATACCCCTGCCCTAGAGATTGTACCCTGGACGTATAGCCCCACAAGTACCAACCCCCTTGAACCAAGGGAACTACCTCATTGGCTGTGAGTAAGTGGAACCAGCCACTAGGGGGCACCGCACTCCCACAGCCTACCCAATGTTTACTCCAGGAGTCGGCAACCTACGGCACACGTGCCAAACCAGTGTTGACAGGGTCAATTCGATCAGGGTGGATGTAGTCCACTCCCAATAATAGACGGGGTGCCACCCTGATCGAATTGGCCCTGTCAACACTGGTTCTCCACTTGTGAGGTACTTGCTTCTCTTCATGTGTCATTATATAATGCCTACATCTGTAACTTTCACTCCATGCATCTGAAGAAGTGAGGTTTTTTACCCATGAAAGCTTATGCCCAAATAAACCTGTTAGTCATTAAGGTGCCACTGGACTCCTTGTTGTTTTTGTGGATACAGACTAACACGGCTACCCCCGATAATGGGACACAATCATTCCGGGGTACAAAATTTATCAGAAGGACAGAACAGGTTGTGTGGGATGTGGGGGTGGGGGAGGGAGTGACACTCTGGGTATGTCTACACTACGGGATTAATCCGAATTTATATAATTCGAATTTGGGAAACAGATTGTATAAAGTCGAAATGTATGCGGCCACACTAAGCACATTAATTCGGCGGTGTGCGTCCAAGTACCGGGGCTAGCGTCGATTTCTGCAGCGTTGCACTGTGGGTAGCTATCCCATAGCTATCCCATAGTTCCCGCAGTCTCCCGCGCTCATTGGAATTCTGGGTTGAGATCCCAGTGCCTGGTGGGACAAAAAACATTGTCGCAGGTGGTTCTGGGTACAGCCTCACCTCCTCCCTCCCTCCCACCCTGCATGAAAGCAACGGATGGCAGACAACCATTTTCGCGCCTTTTTTCCTGGGTGAACACTGCAGACTCCATACCACGGCAAGCATGGAGCCCGCTCAGCTCAAGACAGCAGTCATGAACATTGTAAACACCTCGCGCGTTCTCGTGGAGTTTATGTTGAGCCAGGACCAGAAAAACGAGGCGAGGAGGCAGCGGCGGTGGCAGCGCAGCGACAAGCATGATGAGGACATGGACATGGACACGGACACAGAATTCTGTGAAACCATGGGCCCCGGTGCTTTGGAGATCATGTTGTTAATGGGGCAGGTTCTATCCATGGAACGCCGATTCTGGGCAAGGGAAACAAGCACAGACTGGTGGGACCGCATAGTGTTGCAGGTGTGGGATGATTCCCAGTGGCTGCGGAACTTTCGCATGCGTAAGGGCACTTTCATGGAACTTTGTGACTTGCTGTCCCCTGCCCTGAAACGCCAGAATACCAAGATGAGAGCAGCCCTCACAGTTGAGAAGCGTGTGGCGATAGCCCTGTGGAAGCTTGCAACGCCAAACAGCTACCGGTCAGTCGGGAATCAATTTGGAGTGGGCAAATCTACTGTGGGGGCTGCTATGATGCAAGTAGCCAAAGCAATCACTCAGGTGCTGCTACGAAAGTTAGTGACTCTGGGAAATGTGCAGGCCATAGTGGATGGCTTTGCTGCAATGGGATTCCCTAACTGTGGTGGGGCGATAAATGGAACCCATATCCCTATCTTGCACTGGAGCACCAAGCCACCGAGTACATAAACCGCAAGGGGTACTTTTCAATGGTGCTGCAAGCACTTGTGGATCACAAGGGACATTTCACCAACATCAACGCGGGCTGGGCGGGAAGGGTTCATGACGCTCGCGTCTTCAGGAACACTTCTCTGTTTAAAGGGCTGCAGCAAGGGACTTATTTTCTGGTCCAGAAAGTAACCGTTGGGGATGTTGAAATGCCAATAGTTATTCTTGGGGACCCAGCCTACCCCTTAATGCCATGGCTCATGAAGCCATACACAGGCAGCCTGTCACGAGCTGTTCAACTACAGGCTGAGCAAGTGCAGAATGGTGGTAGAATGTGCATTTGGCCGTTTAAAAGGTCGCTGGCGTTCATTATTGACTCGCTCAGACCTCAGCCAAATAAATCTCCCCATTGTTATTTCTGCTTGCTGCGTGCTCCACAATCTCTGTGAAAGTAAGGAGGAGACCTTTATAGCGGGGTGGGAGGCTGAGGCAAATCGCCTGGCTGCTGATTACGCGCAGCCAGACACCAGGGCGATTAGAAGAGCACACCAGGAAGCCCTGTGCATCAGAGAAGCTTTGAAAACCAGTTTCATGACTGGCCAGGCTACAGTGTGAAATATCTGTTTGTTTCTCCTTCATGAAAACCTGCCCTCTTTATTGACTCATTTTCTGTAAGGAACCCACCCTCCCCCTTCCCACAGCTTGCTTTCAAACCAAATAAAGTCACTATCATTTAAAAATCATTTATTCTTTATTAATAGATTAGAAAAAGAGGGAGGGAACCCGGGTGGGATTTGGGAGGAGGATCGGTGGGAAGGAAAAGGCCACTAAAAAAAGGTTAAAAAAATGACAGCCTTTTGCTTGGGCTGTCCACTGGGGTGGAATGGGAAGGTGTACGGAGCCTCCCCCCCCCGCGTTCTTACACGTCAGGGTGAGGAGGATATGGAACATGGGGAGGGGGGTACAGGGGCTGTAGCGGCACTCTGTTTTCCTGCAGCCATTCCTGAAGCTCCACCAGACACTGGAGCATGTCTGTTTGCTCACGCAGCAGGCCCAGCGTTGCATCCTGCCTCCTCTGATCTTCCTGACGCCACCTCTCATCTCGAGCGTCCCTCCTCTCCTCACGTTGGTCCCTCCTCTCCTCACGTTGGTCCCTCCTCTCCTCACGTTGGTCCCTCCTCTCCTCACATTCACTGGCTTCTTTCCTATACTTTGAAACCGTTTCCTTCCACTCATTCAGATGAGCTCTGTCACTGCGGCTGGATTCCATAATTTCTGCAAACATCTCGTCTCGCGTCTTCTTTTTACGACGCCTTATCTGTGATAGCCTGCGGGATGGAGGAGCGAGGCTTGAGGAATTTGCAGCTGCTGTAGGGAGGGGAAAAAAGAGAGAATTGTTTAAAAAGATACATTTTGCAGAACAATGCTTATACTCTTTCACGGTGACCAACACTATTCACATTACATAGCACATGTGATTTCTGTGCAAGGTCGCATTTTGCCTCTTAATACTGAGTGCCTGTGGCTTTGCTGCTAGAGATCACAGGTCCGGGCAACAGAATTCGGCTTGCATGCGGCCATGGTAAGCCATTGTCTTACGGCTTCTGCGCCCTCCTTTCCCACATACCAAGCAAAGCCCGTAGAGTGCTGCGGTTTTTCTGTTAACATTCAGCAGCAGCAGAAAACAAACTAACCACCCCCCCCGCCATGAATTCTCTGGGATGATCGCTGTACCCCTCCCCACACCGTGTGGCTGGTATCAGGGAAGATCCCTGCAGGAACCAAACTAACCACCCCCCCGCCGCCCCCCTCCCGCCATAAATTCTCTGGGATGATCACGGTACCCCTCCCCCCACCGCGTGGCTGGTAACAGGGAAGATCCCTGCTAGCCAAACACGAAAAGCTCAGGGCCAATTTCCCATCTGCGCTTGGCTAACTGCAGGGAAGGATTTATTTTCCGCCACAGGCAAACAGCCCTGTAGGAACGGCCACCTCTGTCCCCTTAAATAAGTTCCCGTATTTCAACCAGGTTACCATGAGTGATATCACTCTCCTGAGGATTAAACAACAAGATAAAGAACGGATGTTGCTTGAATGCCAGCAAACACCGGGACCATACGCTGCCAGGTTTTGTCAGGCAATGATACCAGATTACTTGCTGCAAGCATGGCGTGGTCAAGTGTCCTACGATGGAGGACGGAATAAGGATGCACTGCCCAGGAACCTTGTGGCAAGGCTTTTGGAGTACCTCCAGGAGAGCTTCATGGAGATGTCCCTGGAGGATTTCCGCTCCATCCCCAGACACGTTAACAGACTTTTCCAGTAGCTGAACTGACCGCGAATGCATTCCAAGTCCTCAGGGCAAAGTAATCATTAAAAACCGTTTGCTTTTAAAACAAGTTTTATATTTTAAAAGGTAAACTCACCTGAGGTCACTTCCATGGGGTCATGGTCTTGGATACTGGCTTGGGAGGGTTGGGAGGGTACTTTAGTCAGGCTGAGAAAAAGATCCTGGCTGTTGGGGAGAACGGAGTGCTGTGTGCTCTCTGCAAGCTCATCCTCCTCCTCCTCCTCCTCCTCTCCCCCATCAGCAGAATCCTCAGGTGTAGCTGATGAGACTATCCCCGACCCGGAATCCACGATCATAGGTGGGGTAGTGGTGGCGGCCCCCCCTAGAATTGCATGCAGCTCGGCGTAGAGCTGACCCAGAGCGACCGTTTGCCTCCTTTGTTTTTTGATAGGCTTGTCTGAGCTCCTTGACTTTCACGCGGCACTGATCTGAGTCCCTATTGTGGCCTCTCTCCATCATGCCCTTGGAGATTTTTTCAAAAGTTTTGGCATTTCATCTTTTAGAACGAAGTTCTGCTAGCACTGAATCCTCTCCCCATATAGCGATCAGATCCAGTACCTCCCGTACGGTCCATGCTGGTGCTCTTTTTCGATTATCGGCCTGCATGGTTACCTGTGCTGATGAGCTATCTGTGGTCACCTGTGCTCTCCACGCTGGGCAAACAGGAAATGAAATTCAAATGTTCGCGGGGCTTTTCCTGTCTACCTGGCCAGTGCATCCGAGTTTAGATTGCTGTCCAGAGCGGTCACAATGATGCACTGTGGGATAGCTCCCGGAGGCCAATACCATCGAATTGCGGCCACACTATCCCTAATTCGAAATGTTAAAATCGATTTTGGCGCTACTCTGCTCATCGGGGTGGAGTACAGAAATCGATTTAAAGGGCCCTTTATTTCGAAATAAATAGCGTCGTTGTGTGGACGGTTGCAGGGTAAATTCGAATTAACGCTGATAAATCCGAATTAAAGTCGTAGTGTAGACCAGGCCTTTATGTGAAAGAAGATGTAGAATCAAATGAAGTAAAAATCTTAAGTGAATCCACATGTTCCATAGAATCTCTATGGATAGTAATTTCGTGTTCTAATAAGAATATAACTTTAGGGAACTATTATAGACCACCTGACCAGGACAGTGATAGTGATGTTGAAATGCTAAGGGAGATTAGAGAGGCTATCAAAATTAAGAACTCAATAATAGTGGGTGTTTTCAATTATCCCCATATTGACTGGGTACATGTCACCTCAGGATGAATTGCAGAGACAAAATTTCTTGATACTTTAAATAACTGCTTCTTGGAGCAGATGGTACAGGAACAAACAAGGGGAGAGGCAATTCTCAATTTAGTCCTGACTGGAGCGCAGGATCTGGTCCAAGAGGTAACTATAACCGGACCGCTTGGAAATAGTGACCATAATATAATAACTTGTAACATTCCTGTGGTGGGAAGAACACCTCAACAGCCCAACACTGTGGCATTTTAATTTCAGAAAGGGGAACTATGCAAAAATGAGGGGGTTAGTTAAACAGAAATTAAAAGGTACAGTGACTAGAGTGAAAACCCTGCAAGCTGCATGGACACTTTTCAAAGACACCATAATAGAGGCCCAACTTAAATGTATACCCCAAATTAAAAAACACAGTAAAAGAACTAAAAAAGAGCCACCGTGGCTTAACAACCATGTAAAAGGAGCAGTGAGAGATAAAAAGGCACCCTTTAAAAAGTGGAAGTCAAATCCTAGTGAGGTAAATAGAAAGGAGCATAAACACTGCCAAATTAAGAGTGAAAATGTAATAAGAAAAGCCAAAAAGGAGTTTGAAGAACAGCTAACCAAAAACTCAAAAGGTAATAACAAAATGTTTTTTAAGTACATCAGAAGCAGGAAGCCTGCTAAACAACCAGTGGGGCCTCTGGACAATCGTGATACAAAAGAAGCACTTAAAGACAATAAAGTCATTGCAGAGAAACTAAATGAATTCTTTGCTTCAGTCTTCATGGCTGAGGATGTTAGGGAGATTCCCAAACCTGAGCCGTCCTTTGTAGGTGACAAATCTGAGGAATTGTCACAGATTGAGGCAATACTTCCCCTCTCGCAAGCACAGAGTCTGAGTGTAGCAAAATCCTTTTAATAAAGGAGGGAAACAATGCGGCATTATGTTGGGGAAACACCACAAACAGGATTCATAACATTGGCCATGAGCAAAAGACCCACCCCCACGTAAGTTTGGCAGTGTCCTTTTCCTCTCAGGGCCTTAAGTCCAAAAGCCCAAAAGATCACCCCAAAGTCCCAAAATTCCAACACCCCAAAAGTCTCTTGAGTCCAGCAACCCAAAAATCACCCAAAAGTCCAACAACCGAAAGTCTCTGTCCGTAGGCAGTGCAGCCCCAGAGTTCAAAAGTTTATCTGCAGAGTTTTACCTCCCAGCCTGGGTGGAAATGCCCCCACAAGGGGTGTTAAGGGGCACCTTACATGGTCCAAGGGCAACTGCCCCGCCTCTCCGTAGGGTTCTGCTACAGCCTTCACCGTGAGCCGCTCCGCCAGCCGCTCTGCTCCACCAGCCATCCCATAAGCCGCTCCAGCCATCACACCAACTGCACCACTCCGCCAGCTGCTTTGCTCCACCAGCTGTCATGTGAGCCTCTCCACCAGCTGTCCCTCCAACTGCACTGCTCTGCCAGCTGCTCAGCCATATATCTTCAGCCCCCCCACTACTCAACACAACACTCAGTGATTTCAGCTTGTAGTAGTGGGAGCCCCAGTGCTAGTGCACATTGGCCCAAGATGAATTCAGCTCAGAAGCCTGTAAGTAGACTCCTAATAGAATCAAGATTAGCTCTGATATTCTACAGTAGAGAGAAAGAAGGAGGTACAATTGGTGTCTCAGGCCTTCAAAAGGGTCCCATACTATGAGGTATAAACACCTGTCCCCAACCTCTCTCCATTCACTGGGTTTTGGAACCCATGTCCCTTGTCTAGCAAGTGCTACTTAGTTGATGGCGAGTCCCTCCATCATAAAATGCCAAGTACAGTTCTACTGCCCTTGTTTCACATAATCAGGGTAACAACACTTTATTCTTCCTGCCCCAATAACAGAGAAACTGGAGATCCCACAACAGTCAAAGTGACCATTTGGGCTGCCGTGCGCTCAGGCTGTCAAAAAAGCAAACAGGATGTTAGGAATCATTAAAAAGGGGATAGAGAATAAGACGGATAATATCTTATTGCCTTTATATAAATCCATGGTATGCGCACATCTTGAATACTGCATACAGATGTGGTCTCCTCATCTCAAAAAAGATATACTGGCATTAGAAAAGGTTCAGAGAAGGGCAACTGAAATGATTAAGCGTTTGGAACGGGTCCCATATGAGGAGAGATTAAAGAGTCTAGGACTTTTCAGCTTGGAAAAGAGGAGACTAACGGAGGATATGATGGAGGTATATAAAATCATGAGTGATGTGGAGAAAGTGAATAAAGAAAAGTTATTAACTTGTACCCATAATATAAGAACTAGAGGTCACCAAATGAAATTAATGGGCAGCAGGTTTAAAACAAATAAAGGGATGTTCTTCACCCAGCGCACAGCCAACTTGTGGAACTCCTTGCCTGAGGGGTTGTGAAGGCTAGGACTATAACAAGGTTTAAATGAGAACTAGATAAATTCATGGTGGTTAAGTCCATTAATGGCTATTAGCCAGGATGGGTAAGGAATGGTGTCCCTAGTCTCTGTTTGCCAGAGGGTGGTGATGGACGGCAGGAGAGAGATCACTTGATCATTACCTGTTAGGTTCACTCCCTCTGAGGCACCTGGCATTGGTCACTGTCTGTAGACAGGATACTGGGGTGGATGGACCTTTGGTCTGACCTAGTATGGCCATTCTTATGTTCTTGTGTTCTTAATGGACAGAGGGAAACAACAACAACACAGAGAAAGAAGTGATGAAACATAGACTTACTGGACAATGGAGAGCTTTTTTCCAAAGAGGGGAATTTTGCAAAAAGGAAGGAATATCAAGAGCAAACATGAGTGAAACAGAGTACCCAAAGAAAGTATGGGAAATATGAATAATTTGTTAATTGAGATCATGCTGGATTTAAAAGACATTGATCACTGACAAGCATTACAAAGAATGAAATTTATAGACCAGAAAAGACTTGATGATATAGTGCAAGCACTTAAAGAAGTGCCAAGGAAGCTCTAAAACCAACATGAATTAACCTGTTGAATTATATCATTTATGCTACAGCAACAAGTGGCAGCTCATTGACCAAATATCAAGCCAGCTGAGGATTAGAGTCACCGAAAAACTCCTATATTCAAAAACCTCCATGGAAACAAAGAATAAACAGGAATATTAAGCTTTTACAACAAGATACCAGCTAACTGGATGACTTTGAGGAGAAAAAATCATTTGAAAAGAGAAGAGAAGCAAATGGTCCTGTAGATAAAATATCAGGTGAATGAAAAGGATGTGAGAGTTGTGAAGGAATAATGTAAACTGAAGCTGATCACTTGTAGTTATAGGCTTGAAAGATAATCAGCACAAAGTTGCCAGTATGAAGAGAAGAGACTCTTCAGGAGAGACACCAGGAGATACTGTGATCTGATCAATGTTAAAGCTGAATAGGAAAAAATAGAGAGACGATAAATAATGTGGAAGAGTTTCAGCACTACTAGAAGGAAATGTTGTGTGAGGATGTACAACCTAATCAGGCAGCAGCATGTACTAAAAATGTGAGAGAAAAATTTAAAAAATCATACAAGAGAGGAATACACAAGAATATCAAAGAAAGAAAGAAATGAGGTACTGAGAGGAATGAAAAACTGGAAAGCCTCTGGACTAGATGGGGGTGCATGGTTTCAGGCTGAAATACCTAAAAACTTTCTATGATTGCTTACTTGCACAACTTAATACATGTTTGAAGAACAGATGTCCAAGATGGATGGTGACAGGGAGAACTGTCTGCATACAAAAATAGAAAGAAAGAAAGAAAGAAAGAAGACCTCATTGATCCTATCAATTATCAACCGATCACCTGTTTACCAGCTATATGAAAACTTATAACAGAAATTGTGGCAAAGAACATAAGGACATAAGAACGACCATACTGGGTCAGACCAAAAGTCCATCTAGCCCAGTATCCTGTCTTCTGACAGTGTCCAATGCTAGGTGCCCCAGAGGGAATGAACAGAACAGGTAATCATCAAGTGATCCATCCCCTGTTGCCCATTCCCAGCTTCTGGCAAACAGAGACTGGGGATACCATCCCTGCCCATCCTGGCTAATAGAAGAGCCAGATACTGTTAGCTTGCAATGGAATGCTGCCTCCTGAGCAAAGAAGCAGAACAGTAAACATGAACAGGACTCAGGCTGAATGGGAGGATCACAGAAGATGCAAAACAAAGTAAGAAAAAAGTTAGAGATGGTGCAGATAGACTACCAGAAAGCATAAGATAGCATCCCACATTCATGGATCATGGAGACACTGAATACACACAAGCATCATGTCTTTTCTGGAGTAACCTATGGTTAACTGGAACTCTTGACTCTACCTGACAAGAACTCTCATTGAAGAATTCTTAGACTCAAGTTTAAGACTTCAAACTGAGCCATTAATATGTGGGCATTACTAGTAGTGCGGTACACTGCTGGTGTGCTCAACTGGAATCAAGAGAAACAGTAAAATTTTGACATTTATACAAGAAGGCTCCTGGTGATGCATAGTGAAATGAATATCAATCAAGATGTGGACAGGATGGACATCCAATGATGTGGTGGAAGAAAAGTTCTGCTGTCGGTGGAGGAAGCAATTGATAATGAAGAATACAACATTAAAATATATGATGAGTAAGCTGGAGTAAAACATCATCCAGTCATGATAACAAGCAATGACCAACAATGTATCCCAGCCGAAGAAAGCATGAAAGAAAGGAGAAAGGAAAATCACCTCAGAAAGCTGCAAGAAAGATTTACACAGAAATCAATGCATCAATGACGGTGAAGAGAGATCAAACCTATTAATGATAGAAGATTCATAAACTCATAGCTTGTCGAAGGATACTTCAAAAAAGAGACAGAGAGCCTCATTATGAGTGCACAAGAGCAGTCCTTGAGGCTTAATTACATACGAAGCAAAATGGACTGACAGAACCGCTCCCCGAACTGCACAATGTGTTCCGAAAAGGAAGAGATGGTGGAGCATGTGTTGATCCTGGGTGGGAGAGATATATGAATAGACCCATTGAGGTTGCCAAGCGTCTGCATTGGAGACTCTGTGGCAAGTACAAATTCAAACATGCACTATTATGACCACAGAACTGAAAGTGCTCTAGAGAATGAAGAAGCTAAGGTTTTATGAGATCTGGCAATTGTCACAGACCGAACAGTGCAGGCAAAGAGGCCAGACATAGTTGTAAAGAAGACAAACAAGACCATGTTAATTGATACTGCCAGACCAGCAGAGAGAAACATAAAAGAGAAACAAGAAGAGAAGATGGTAAAGTATGAAGAACTCTGCCATGAAGGGGAACAACTATGGACGAAGTAGAACGAAAATTATCATAGAGATAATTGGAGCACTTGGGTGATTTTTGTACCTAAATCCTTTGAAAATCTCACCCAATGGGACTTTTGACTCAGTGTCCTGCATGTCTGAATTTCAGGCTGTTCATACAGTAGAGAATATCTCCTGCCTTCATAGAAGTGAGTGGTGATTTTGACATTAGTTTGTAATGGAAATGGGAATGAAACCAAAGTTCTGTCCAATATCAAATGTTTCTCTCTGCATGTTTCTTAGTGACAAACTAAACCTCCCTCCCCCCATTATCAGTTCATCAGACAAAGGCCTTAGTGGAGAGTTGGACTTGGGAGTAGAATCAGAATGTCAACACAGGCAGATGGTGTGCACAGTGAATTCCAAAGCTAAGCCCCTTCTCCAGAGAATGCTCTGCCCCTCACCTTGCAGCCCCCAACAGTGCTCCCACCCACACACTCGAAACTATAAACTACTGCTAACATGCCCCAACTATCTCCATTGTCTCAGTGCTGCCTTCAGAAATAGAGTGAGAGAGTTGGGTGGTTCAAATAACTGGGTTTTGCCAACCAAGGGCCCTCTGCTGTAACTGAGTCTGTCTGACGGACTGCTGCATCCAGGCAGAAGTCAATGGGCATCTGCAGAGACACCTGCCCTCTGAGATAAGGGGGCAGAATCTGGTCCCTTCAAATTGAAAGGGTAAAAAAGATTTTAAAAAAGGAATATGAATAAACTCACCTGCCTTTTAAACATTGATCAGAAATATGGTGAGCTGGGAAGTTGGGTCTCGTATCTCTCAGGAAATATGGTGAGAATATTCTGATATGTGATTTTCTCTTACTGGTTTCTTAGACTATCGACCTCCGATTTATCTGTCCGATCTCTCTATGTGCCTCTGGAATACAGCACCCAAGGATATCAAATAGTTTATACTTGGAGCAGTGAGACCCCTTGAGGTGTGCAGGGATATCAGTGGGAATGGGGCAAAACACCTCTCCATAGCAGAGTCCAAGACTAAGAACTGATTCTTGAGAGTTGTTTAAATGCTCTCTTGTTCCCCCAGGGACAAGATCCCTGAACTTCACTCTCTGTGACAAGTACTCAGTAACATTGTGCTGGTTCATCCCTTAAGAAGAATTTTACCATGTAAAACAATGACAGCAAAGATTATCAGTGGAGCCAAATTGATGTAGGTGCCCAATCTCAAGGAGAGTCAATAAAAAACGCCTGTATAGAGAGGCTCACATTTTCAAAGCAGCCTGAGGAGTTAGAAACCCAAATAGCAAATCATTTCATCTCCCTTTCACTCCTTTGAAGACCCTAACCATAATGTCTAACAACCACTAGAGGGCAGCAGAGGAGAACACATGGGAAATGTCCCATCCTTCTTAAACATCACCAAGAGATGAACACACCGGTTAAGGAATGAGAAAGGAGCAAACAGACCATATAAGATAGCAGGACAGAACAGGAGATGAGACAAAGGAGCTGTATAGAGCTAGGAGAAATTTGTCAGACAAATAGTTTATTTTCCCCGTCAAGGTTCCTTTCCCACTCTGAACTTTAGGGTACAGATGTGGGGACCTGCAGGAGAACCTCTAAGGTAAATTACCAGCTTAGATCTGGTTTTGCTGCCACCACCCAAATCATTTAAGAGTTATTTGGGAAACTCTGTCTACCTCCCCTCCCAGAATATCTCCCTCCCAAGTACTATAATCCTTCCCTGGGTAGCCTTGAGAGACTTCTCCACCAATTCCCTGGTGAACACCAATCCAAACCCTATGATTTTAAAACAAGGAGAAATTAACCATTCCCCCTTCCCCCACCCATGAATTCCTGGTGAGTCCAGATCCAACCGCCTTGGATCTTAAAACAAGAAAAAATCAATCAGGTTCTTAAAAAGAAGGCATTTAATTAAAGAAAGAAAGGTAAAAATAATCTCTGTAAAATCAGGATGGAAAATAACTTTACAGGGTAATCAGATTCAATGAGCCCAGAGGGACCCCCTCTAGCCTTAGGTTCAAAGTTACAGCAAACAGAGGTAAAATCCTCTCAGCAAATAGGAACATTTACAAGTTGAGAAAACAAAGATAAACCTAACACACCTTGCCTGGCTGCTACTTACAAGTTTGAAATATGAGAGACTTGTTCAGAAGATTTGGAGAGCATAGATTGATGTCTGGTCCCTCTCAGTCCCAAGAGCGAACAACCCCCAAAACAAAGAGCACAAACAAAAGCCTTCCCCCCACCAAGATTTGAAAGTATCTTGTCCCCTTATTGGTCCTTTGGGTCAGGTGTCAGCCAGGTTACCTGAGCTTCTTAACCCTTTACAGGTAAAAGGATTTTGGTGTCTCTGGCCAGGAGGGATTTTATAATATTGTACACAGGAGGGAGGTTACCCTTCCCTTTATAGTTATGACAGCCCCAAATTGCAGTTTTGTTCGACCCCCTGTTGTTTGCAAATTTGACAGAAATTCCACAAATTTTTTCATCCGGGGGGAAAAAAAAGTCTAATTCACACAGCAGCATACGGAACCTAAGTGCCTCTCCAGTACCTTTAACCTAGTGGTGAGGACACTCACCTGGAATGTGGGAGACCCATTGTTTAGTTCCCCTCACTGCCTGTTGTGGAGCAGAAATGGGAAGATGGGTCTGCTATTTCTCAGGAAAGTGTTTTAATTTCTGATTTATAAGGTACTTTAAACATAAGCATGACTATACTGGGTCAGACCAATGGTTCATCTAGCCCAGTATCCTTTCTCTAACCGTGGGTTGTGCCAGATGCATCCAGTCCCAGTATCTGGCAGTTCGAGATTTAAGGACACCCCAAGCATGGGGTTGCATCCCTGACCATCCTGGCTAATAGGCATTGATGGACCTATCCTCCATAAATTTATCTAATTCTTTTTTTAACCAAGCTATACTTTTGGCCTTCACTTTCGGAGCAGGACTTTCTCAGTCTCTCCTGTCAAATCTTTTTCACTTTGTATAAATCATCAGCTGATATACATGGCTGTAGTGCAGCCATAGGGGCATATAGAATGGATTTTCACTTTGGAAGTCTTTTTCCTTTGACAAGAGTCAGTATGGAGGGATTTAGGTTTCTCAAATCCTCAGAATTATTGGATCTTCCAATCTTATTTGTGGCTGACCTTATGCTCTACTTCCTTCTACCTGAGTTCTATAAACCTTCTGTAAAAGCATATTTCTTCTGCATGTTGGACATGACGCAGCATTGCAGCCATCTTGTTCTCAACTGAAGCAAGACTGCATCTTGCTGGGATTATCAGACTACCTTCTCACTGGTGACAAAATCAAACCAAGAAATGTTAAGAATATGCCATGACTTTTGACACTGAAAAATGTTTAATTTCCTTTATTCAACTGTTTATAATGCATATGGTTCTGCTTCATATAACACAATTGACATCACAACAGCACTGAATACTTACCTCTTAGATTTCACACAGATATCCTGCTACCAACAGAAGCCTCTGAAGATGCTGAAATGCTATCGACAGAAAACCAATCAGATGTGTGACTTCTTCAGCTATAGAACCTTCAGCTGTCAACTGACTATCCAGATAGGTAAAACTACTCACCCATTTAATGCCAATGTCATCCATATACAGTGTCAGCAGGCCGTTTGTTTCTGTTGTCTAGGAACATGCATAGTTTTGGTTGTATCATCATAGGCTCTGCAATTTTTCTCAGCTCTTTCTGCTTTAGCAGTAGTTGGTCAGTTGTCTTTCCAAGAAGACAATATCATCCACATACTCAAGAGGTACTAACGAATCTTTAAAAGTCACCCTTCCTATTTGGGCCTCAATCAGCCCCATCGTCAGAGACTATATTAGAACACTACATGGCAAAAGTGAGAGAAGGCATCCCGTGGATACTCATGACTATGCAGAAAACCAGTCTGCAATGCAACATTGACCCTGATACAAATAGTTCTGCAGTACAGTTGCTCCATGAGGCATGATAAGCCCTCACGCATCCCATACTGGTGTTGCAGTAGCTGGTCGATACAGAGTCAAAAGGGGATGCAAAGTCTTTAAATATAATGTGAACCTCCTTTGGTCATGCTAGTTGTTTTCCAGTAACATTCCATTCTATAAATAATGAAATAAAAGAGTCATTGGAGCAGGAACTTGGGTCTTCCACCTCCCCAGGGAGTGCCCCAGCCACTGGGAGACAGTCATTATCACTCTGGCACTCCAGCCCAGTGGTTAGCCTTCAACTAGCCTCCGGCTATTGGATAATTGGCTCCGGTAGTCATAATGGTTTTGATCTTCACGGTGCATTTCTGTGCTTCCAAGGATGTAGGCCATCTCTTTTGTGATTTTATGCCTCTTGTGACAAAGTTCCTCCTCTGCCTTGGTGAGTTCTGCGCTTTCTGGCAGATTTGCTCGCCTTGGAGGTTTTCGGCATTCCTCAGTTTGGCTCTTTTTTCACAAACCTGCCGTTCATTTAGCTAACCTCATCACTGGCCAGCATGGGGAAAAAGGAGGAGAACAATCGCCCGCAATCTCTGCTGGCCCACCTAATGGGTCGGGGGACAGGCCAGAGACCTTCCCCTCTGATGGGCCCACAGTACAGATCAACTTCTCTTATATCAAATAGGGAGTTGGGAGGCCTGCCCTCTACTCTGGGTTCCAGCCCAGGGCCCTGTGGATTGCAGCTGTCTTTAGTGTCTCCTGTAACAGCTGTGTGACAGCTACAACTCCCTGAGCTACTTCCCCATGGCCTCTTCCCAACACCTTCTTTGTCCTCACCACCGGACTTTCCTCCTGATGTCTGCTAACGTTTGTACTTCTCAGTCCTCCAGCAGTACGCCTTCTCACTCTCAGCTTCTTGTGCACCTCTTGCTCCCAGCTCCTTGCACACCCCTCATTGACTGCAGTGAGGTCCTTTTTAAACCAGGTACCCTGATTAGCCTGCCTATCTTAATGGATTCTAGCAGCTTCTTAATTGGCTCCAGGTGTTGTAATTAGCTTGCCTGCCTTAATTGGTTCCAGCAAGTTCCTGATTGTTCTGGAACCGCCCCTGTTACCTTACCCAGGGAAAAGGGACCTGCTTAATCTGAGGCTAATATATCTGCCTTCTATCACTCTCCTATAGCTATCTGGCCTGACCCTGTCACACTCTGTTAAAACTCACCTGTGCTGACATCCACCTGGTTGAATTTCTGTCTTTCATAGTGTCTGCCTTTGTGGGTGTGGTCCCATTTCTACTCACCCTAGCTTCCTACTATAGGACCCTCTTGACTATCCAAAGGATCCCTTCCAACTCAGGGAAGATAAAAACTCAGGGAGGTGCTCCTCACACCTCCAGGTTGTTTCTATTTCCTATGGTTCCATCACTATTGTCTCTGGGGCCTCTGTAGGAAACCAGTCACCAGATTTAAACAAGGACTTCTTCCTGCTCCACACAGCAATATCTCCCATGCTCACCCCCCTCATCTACAGCCTGAGGAACAAGGAGGTCAAAGATCCCTGGGAAGGGTCAGAAGCAAAGCAGTGACTTTCCTAAAGAAGAGCAGTTTCCCATAAAGTGACCCAGTCACAGGAGTCAGAGAGGAATGAGGACCTCAAATGTACTGAATGTTCAATTCAATTGCTGTAGAGCTGATCAACCCGACACAAACCCAATGGGACCTGACTACAAGTGTCGGGTTCATGTTGGTTTGGAGTACAGGATCCAGTTACAAATGTCAGGTTTGGTTGGTTGGTATGAAAACTCACCTCATAAGAAAGTGCGACCCAGCCGCCACTCCTCCTCCAGCCAAGCCCCCTCGGAACTGGGGAGAAGGGGGCACATGGAGGCAGGGACTGGAGGTGGGGTTGGTGGGGAAGGGGAGGCTGGGCAGCACCACATCATTTTGAGGATGGGAAGGAAGGCTCTTTCCCCTCCAGGACAGGAGCCTTTGCCAGTTGTGCAAATGCAATAGTAGGCAGGGGTAGCAGGGAGCCGGGCGAGCAGCTGTTGTGGGTGGCCAGGGCAGGGGAGCGGGGACAACCTACCTCCACAGCTTCCCAGACCTCACTGCTCCCTCAGCCTGCTGTGTGTGTCTGAGGCCAAGGTAGCAGCCTGCTCCAATGCCCCCACCACATCCACCTCTGCCAGAGACCTGGGCAATGCTAGAGCTTCCTCTGCACCCCAGACGCCTTGGCACAAACCTTAGTGACTGTTCAAGACAACCTGAACCCAATGGTATCTGACTATAAGTGCTGAGCTTGGGTCATGTCAGGTCTGAAAACAACTCGACACTCATGGGCTGGGATTAGGTTCAGACAGGCTGTGCTCCAGGCAAGTTTGGGCTGGACTTTAAAATTAGGTTTGAGCAGATCTCTATATTGGTGACTCTGTGTAGCATGTGGTATTTGGAAACATTTACAAATTGTACATCACAGTTACCTTTCTGCACTTTCATTGTGTGTTTCTTTATGGAAATTAATAAAAAATTAATTGAAGAAGGAAAAAAAGAAACTGGAACTTTTCTCCAGAGTGTTTTGTCATTAAAGCTTTACCTAACTATTAACCCTCTTGAGGGTCACTTGTTAATTTTGTTTATGCAACACACATTTCAGACTGGCAGTTGAGGGAGTTATTATGTCTTTTCAGTGATGGAGTCAAAGCAATGCACAAAAGGGTCAGGAAGAAAACCATCGCAATGACGTAATCATTAGTGAATGGGGAAAAGGCATATAACTAGATAACAATGTCTCTAAAAAATGTTGCAAGTTGACAACCACATCCCAGCTTCTCAGCGTTCAAATGAATGTCTGGAAGGGAGTGTCAGGGACATGTGAGTTGCCTGTGCTGTCTTTTGACTATTATATGTTCGATGTGTTTGATCGTTATTGAGTGGATTGCTAGATGGCTGCCAGGAGGCTAATTCCAATAGGACCAGCAGCCACATAGGCTGGGAAGCACACTATAGCACCTGGTATCTCCATGTTCTCTGGTGCTTTAAGGACAGTACTGGTGTTGGTGACCTTGAAGTGTTACCCCCAGCAGGCTGGGTTCAGCCCTGGGGTTGGTAACTGCAGTCGGGAGGACCAACAGAAGGGAAAGTGAAACAAGGAGCTTTGGGAGCAGTAGAAAATCAGAGCCGCTGGAGCTTAGGAAAGAGGGTTGCAGAGGCTGCAGGGGTCCAGATCGTTCCCCACAGAACCAGCAGTCTGGATGAGGTAAGCCTACCTATGCTTTAGGTCAGACAAATGCATCTTGGCTGTTCATTTTATAAACAACCCCCCTTTGTCTTGTTATGCTTTGATTCCTGCTGTTCAGATGCTTGGTGTTCCAAAACCTGGTTTGGGTCTGTCATAACTATAAAGGGAAGGGTAACAGCTGTCCTGTGTACAGTACTATAAAACCCCTCCTGGCCAGAGACTCCAAAATCCTTTTCCCTGTAAAGGGTTAAGAAGCTCAGGTAACCTGGCTGGCATCTGACCTAAAGGGCCAATAAGGGGACAAGATACTTTCAAATCTTGGTGGGGGGAAGGCTTTTGTTTGTGCTCTTTGTTTTGGGGGGGTTTCGTTCGCTCTCGGGACTGAGAGGGACCAGACATCAATCCAGGTTCTCCACATCTTTCTAAACAAGTCTCTCCTATTTCAAACTTGTAAGTAAATAGCCAGGCAAGGCGTGTTAGTTTTCCTTTGTTTTCTCAACTTGTAAATGTACCTTTTACTAGAGTGTTTATCTTTGTTTGCTGTACTTTGAACCTAAGACTAGAGGGGAGTCCTCTGAGCTCTTTAAGTTTGATTACCCTGTAAGGTTAATTTCCATACTGATTTTACAGAGATGATTTTTACCTTTTTCTTTAATTAAAAGCCTTCTTTTTAAGAACCTGATTGATTTTTCCTTGTTTTAAGATCCAAGGGGTTTGGATCTTGATTCACCAGGAGTTGGTGGGAGGAAGGAGGGGAATGGTTAATTTCTCCTTGTTTTAAGATCCAAGGGGGTTAGATCTGTATTCACCAGGGAATTGGTGAAGGTTTCTCAAGGCTTCCCAGGCATAGGAATTCTGGGGATGGTGGCAGCGGACCAGAGCTAAGCTGGTAGTTAAGCTTAGAAGTTTTCATGCAGGCCCCTACATTTGTACCCTAAAGTTCAAAGTGGGGATACAGCCCTGACAGGGTCACTGTGTTCATCCAGTCACAGTTCCTGTGGGGACGTGTTGGAAAGGCAGAGGAACCTAGTCAGGCCTGCTAAGCACTCACAGCTTGTAAACAGGTGCTGTAACTCAGGACAGGGTTTAAAGAGAGGGAGAATTGCAGGTTTCCACCCCAGAGAGGTAAAAGCTCAAGGCCTCTCATCTGCACTGATGTATGTCAAAGGTGCAGCTAGTCCTGAACAGCGATAAGTACAAGGGAAAGGGTGGCTATATGTATATAGCTAGTGGCCACACATGAAATATTTGTTTTCCTGTGTGCAATAATAACACCTAGCCTTTCTCTAGAGCTCCTTGGGGGAATAGTTTTAGAGGCACAAGAACAGGATTAGGCACCTATTCTACATCCTTTTTTCTGTCTTTCGAAGTCTCTCCCTTCCCTACTAAGTCGCAAAATAAGAACTTCCATTGTAGATTTGGGGAAACTGAGGCAGAACATGGGCAGTGACATCCTCAAGATCATGAAGCTGGTCCGTGACAAGGCCAGGAATGGATTCCTGCCTGCCAGACTTTCAGAGCAGTGATCAATCCCCCTGGATCATACTGACTCTCAGGAAACTATCATAGGATAATTGATGTTAGGGAAAAAGAGACATATTAGGCCACATAATCGTAGATTTCAAGCTACAAGTAACTGTTATGATCATCTAGTCTGAGCTCCTGCATAACACATGCTAGAGGAGTTCACACAATAACTCTTTCATCAAGCCCATATCATGTGGTTGAGCTAGAACTTATCTTTTAGAAATAAACAGTCAGTCTTGATTTAAAGACTCCAAGTGATGGAGTATCCACTAGATTGCTTGGTAAGTTGTTCTGATGGTTAGTTACACTCAATGTTGTAGCCTTTATGCTGAAACATTCCCAGTTAATATTAAGTAGTTAAGGATAAGGGTTCAATAAAACCCCACTTAGTTTTCAGGTTCAAGCCTCTAGGTTTAAGCCTTTGGATGTTAATTGCAGATCTCCACAATGTAGCAAGGCTACTCTTTTAATACTCCATTATAATACTAATTAACATTTAATTGTCCTTTACCATAATTATATTTCTGCCACCTTCTCATTGGCTCTTTACATTTCACATTACATAAATTAAGAGCTTCGCCAATGTTCTTCCCATATATCAATATACATAACATTTAATAAAACCTTCCCACTTCTCAAAACCACTGATTACAAACTTTGCTTAAACCGGTTATAACCAAACCATAATAGTAACATAGCCCTGGGCCATGTCATTGTTATTTCCCATAACACTCTGTCTCCAACTTATCTCTAACATTCTCACACCAACAGCTTCAGTTTCCCATTCTCCTCTACACTTAGTTTGACTTAGACCCAAAATCTAACATCTACTTATTTCTTAACCTAACCACCCTCTAGGCTACACTGTTAAAAAAAACCTAAATGAGCTTCCAGCCATTTGATGTTTTTCTTTTTTTTTCTGTCAGACTAAAAAGTCCTCTTTGATCAGAAACGTCCTCCCTATGTAGGTACTTAGGTACCATGGTCAAGTCTCCTCTTCACTTTCACCTCGTTAAGGTTAATAGACTGAGCTACCCATCCAGTCCATCAACTTGGGGCCAAGGCAGCATTGTACCTTATTGTTCATGTGGATCTATACACATTTTATTATGTTCAGACTATGTATGCTGTAACTTGCAATCCTTTTAAGTCCATTTACTTGAGTAGGGTGGATGATAGTTTGAGAGAGAGCAGATGTTTGTTCCCTGTATCTGCATACTCTCATCTGCAAAGCCCTGATCACAAGTTAATATCCCAGCTGCTCAGGTCTCAATGTCACAGCTTATGTTAGCAGGGACACATCTGCAGCCAGATCAGAGGGTATGTGCAGTTTGGGGCTGGGGGCAAAGGTCTCTGAACGAAGAAATGGTGCTATGGATCCTGTTTTCTCTGAGGTAAACTGAGCTCAGGGCCGAGCACCTGCAGGGCAAAGGGATAGACTCATACTTCCATGCAGGCATTTTTCTAAATGCTCATGTCATGTAGTTAAGCTCATATGTTATGTTCTGACTGATCAGACTGGAGCTAAAGCAGCAAGTCCTATAGACCAAAATCTCAGTTATTTGAAAATCTAGGGCTGAAAATTTTCCTTCAACAGTGTTTTCCAATGGGATATTGGGGTTTTCACTATTTTTTTTAATTTTCAAAAATGTGTCTCTTTTCAGTGGAAAATTTCATTTTTTGTCATCAAAATATTTTAAACGGGGCATAAAATAGTTGCCTCCTGGGAGTTGTAGTTTGCTTCTTGTGTCTCCAACTCCTCTGTGGCTGGGATCTGCAGCTGGATTACATCTCCCATAATTCATCATGGTCTCTCATGCTGCATTATGGAAGATGTAGTCCAGATGAGGGATCCCAGCCCAGCGAGAAGAATGGGGACATGAGGAGTAAACTACATATTCAACAAGGCACTTAATCTCCCATTTGTGGCCAGAATCTCTGTTTAAGATGGATGCAGATAGGTGCCTAGCTGGATTCACTAATAGAATTAAACAGGTCATGGGTTGGATTTTTAAAGGTATTAGGTGCCTAGTAGGACTTTTAAAAGCATCTAGGCACCCAACATCCATTAAAATCAATGTGATTTAGGTTATGAAGTTCCTTTGTAAAATTTCTCTAGAAGAATAACTGAATCTTTAGGCCCTTAAACATTTTTGACAATCTAGCCCTAAGTAAATACTGAATACAATAAAAAGGGATGGAATAACAAGGCTAATTTTTCTTCCTATCTTTCTTGCCTTCCAGAGAACACATGGCACAAATGCCATGGACAAATCACACATCCATCACCAAGTTCATTCTCCTGGGATTTGGGAACCTGAACGAAGTTCAGATTCTGCTTTTTGTGGTTTTTCTAGTGATCTATATTGTGACCTTGGCTGGGAACCTTCTGATTGTTGCTCTAGTTGTGGCTGATCAGCACCTTCACACCCCCATGTATTTCTTTCTGGGGAACTTGTCCTTCCTGGAGACCTGCTATACCTCAGTGAGTGTCCCCAGATTGCTGTCTGGGCTCCTCGTAGAAGACAGGACAATCTCATTCAGGGACTGTATCACACAGTTATTTTTCCTCAGTGCTTTGGCTTGCATTGAGTGCTTCCTCCTTGCAGTCATGGCTTATGACCGTTACTTAGCCATATGCAACCCACTCAACTATAATGTTATGATGAACCTCAGGGTTTGCCTTCAGATGGTATCTGCCTCCTGGATAACTGGTTTCTCAGCCACTGCTTTAGTAGTGGGGATGGTGCCCCAGTTAAGCTTCTGCAGCTACAATGAAATTAATAATTTCTTCTGCGACATGGAGGAGCTGCTCAAATTGTCCTGCACAAAAAGCTCCCTGGTGGAAATGATTGTTCTGCTCTCCTGCTCCCTGGTAACCCTAGCTCCTTTCCTCTTTATTGTTGTGTCTTACATTCATATCCTCTTGGCCATCCTGAGAATCGCCTCCTCTGCTGAGAGGCAGAAGGCCTTTTCCACCTGCGCCTCTCACCTGCTGGTGGTGAGTCTGTATTACGGGACCATCATTATTATGTATGTGGTGCCATCAGCGGAGCGATCCCCTGCCTTCCATAAAGTTCTGTCTCTCATGTACACAGTTATCACCCCAATGTTCAACCCCATCATCTACAGTCTTAGGAACAAAGAGGTGAAGGGGACATTCAGGAAAGTTGTGCTGCAGAGTTTAGGCATGGTTTAGGCTGTCATTTTCAGAGCAGCTTATGGAAGTTTGGCACCCAACTCCCATTTGCAGATCAGTACCTAATTTCTTTAAGCCACTTTGAATAACTTAGCCCAGATCTCAACAGAATTGTGAAGATAGCAATCTTAACAATGTCTTTGATTGGGCCTTTCTTCTTGCCCAGCATCACTCTGCTGTAATGCCATGACTCCCAGAGCAGGGCCCTGTACACTGGCCTATAGTGTTTAAACTGTAATCCAGAGGCAAATACTTTCCTAATGTAACCTTTTCATAGACACAATTATTGTAGCTTCTGCCGGGATTTCCTGTGAAGTTGAACGGGCAGGGGACATGGTCATCATAGCCGTGCTTGGGTGTTGAGGAAATTGGCATGATCATGAATGAGAGGGAAAGTGTTCACAAGTTAATCTCTCTATTGACATGGCCTATGAGCTGAAGAAAAAGTTGGAGAATCCCCTGATCTTAAGGTATCCACATGACTCTGCCTAGGTGGCTCATCTTTCAGAATTGAAGCCTAAGAGCGGATGAAGAATTTAAAGTCAATAGGCTGATCATAGCCTCTGTACTGGAATTTTCCCATTAAACGTTTTGTTAATCAGAAAATGATGATTCACTGAAACCAAAATGGTCTGCGGGAAAGTATTGTTTTTGCACGAGTCTCCTGTTTCCATTTTTTAAAGGTTCCAATTGGTGGAAATGTCCCATTTTGAAAGATTTTTCTATTTGGAATTTCCATTAATTTATACGAAAGAACAGGGCAAAATTTTTTCAAAAGATCAAAATGAAACTTTCCCCAGCAGCCTGGGGTGTGGGTCCCATGGTGGGACCCATTGAACATGTCTCAGCTATTCATATATGTGCCATCACAGGGGCCTCAGGCATTGGGGTATCTCCTGGTCTCTGCCTGTGTCTCACAACAGTATAGTATGCCAAGAACTGAAATGCTCTGGTTTAACTAAAGACTTTTGGCTCAACATAGGGGTAACTGGGTGCAATTGAATCCCCTGTGACACACAGAAGTCTGAACTCGATGATCAGATGTTCCTTTCTTGCCTTAAACTACAAAAATTATTGAAGCAGAACATTTGGATGGGACCTCTCTGGGCTGCTTTGCCCAATTATCTGTTCATGAACATTGTTGAGATTTCGGCATTTTTGTCCTGATTTTGGACAGGAAAAAACAAATCAGAATCTTGACAAGTCCTGCAGGATTCAAAACCCATTTCCTGGGGAGTTACGAGTGTTCTCCTTTCCTGGTTTTTACTTTCCGAGAATAATAATACTGAGCTGGAGATCTCAAAGCACTTTATTAGACTCAGTGTCACCATCCCCATTTTGCAAAGGGCACAAAGAGATGAGGGGCCAGATTTTTTAAATGTATTCATGTGCCTGGAACCCACAAGAGGAGAGGAAATTCATGATTTAGTCCTCAGTGGTGCACAGGATCTGGTCCAAGAGGTGAATATAGCTGAAATGCTCGGTGATTGTGACCACAATGTAATTAAATTTCAAACCCTTGTAGGGGGGAAAATGCCAAAGAAACCGACCACTGTAGCTTTTAACTTCAAAAAGGGGAACTACACAAACATGAGGAAGCTAGTTAAAGGGATATTAAAAGGAATAGTCGCAAGAGTGAAATGCCTGCAAGCTGCAGGGAAACTATTTTAAAACACCATAATAAATGCTCAAACTATATCTGCATCCCAAATTAAAAACAAAACAAAAGAATAAGAGGACCATAAATGCTTTCATGGCTAAACAGCTGAATATAAGAGACAGTTAGAGGCAAAAATCAAACCCTAGTGAGGAAAATGTAAAGGATCATAAACTCTGGCAAGTCAAGTGTAAAAATCTAATTAGGAAGGCCAAAAAAGAATTTGAAGAACAACTTGCAAAAGACACAAAAACTAGCAGAAAAAAATGTAATCACATCAGAAGCAGGAAACCTGTTAAACAGCCAGTGCCTACTGGATGATCGAGGTGCTAAAGGAGCAGGCAGGGAAGACAAGGCTGTTGCGAGAATGTAAATGAATTCTTGGCATCAGTCTTCACTGCAGAGGATGTGAAGGAGATCCCCACACTTGAGCTGTTCTCTTTAGGTGACAAATCTGAGGACCTCTCCAAGACTAAGGTGTCATTAGAGTTGGATTTGGAACAAATTGATCAATAAAACAGTAAGAAGTGACCAGGACCAGATGGTGTTCACACAAGAGTTTTGAAGGAAATCAAATATGAAATTGCAGAACTACTATCTGTGGTATAGTATATAACTGAAGGATAGCTAAAGTAATGCTGATATTTTTTAAAAAAAGGATCCAGAGGCAATCCTGGCAATTAAAGGCTGGTGAGCCTTATTTCAATACCAGGCAGTTTGATTGAAATTGTAGCAAAGAAGAGAATTATGAGACACATAGATGAAGACAATACGTTGGGGAAGAGTCAACATGGCTTTTGTAAAGGAAATCATGTCTCACCAATCTATTAGAATTCTTTGAGTATATCAATAAATATGTGGACACGGGTGATCCAGTGGATATAGTGTACTTGGACTTTCAGAAAGCCTTGACAAGGTCCCTCACCAAAGTCTCTTATGGAAACTAAGCAGTCATGGGATAAGAGGGAAGGTCGTCTCATGGCTCAGTAACTGGTTAAAAGATAGTAAACAAAGCATAGGAATAAATGTTTAATTTCCCAATGGAAATTGATAAATAGCGGGGCCCCTCAAAGATCTGTACTGGGGCCAGTGCAGTTCAATATATTCATAAATGACCTGGAAAAGGGGGTAAGCACTGGTATGGTAAAGTTTGCAGATGATACAAATTTACTCACGATAGTTAAGTGCAAAGCAGACTGTGAGGAGTTACAAAGGGACCTCAGAAAACTGTGTGAATGGGCAACCAAATCGCAGACGAAATTCAGTGTTGATAAATGCAAAGTAATGCATATTGGAAAACATAATCCCAACTATACATACAAAATAATGAGGTCTAAATTAGCTATTACCACTCAAGAAAGAGATCTTGAAGTCATCATGGATATTTTTATGAAAACATCTGCTCAAAGTACAGTGGCAGTCAAAAAAGCTAACAGAATGTTAGGAACTGTTAGGATATAGATATTCAGGCCTGTCTGTAAAGGCCTATACTTTAGGAATGTAGGTGTATTCTTATCACTTAGCTAGTTATAGATGTATAAAAGAAAGAATCAAAATCACTGTCTTCTGTGAAAGGGCCTTCTCGTACTGTGACAGTCTGAGGCTAGGTCTACACTACCCGCCTGAATCGGCGGGTAGAAATCGACCTCTCGGGGATTGATTTATCGCATCTCGTCGCGACGCGACAATCAATCCCCGAATCGATGCTCTTACTCCACCAGCGGAGGTGGGAGTAAGCACCGTCGACAGGAAGCCGCAGAGGTCGATTTTGCCGCCGTCCCTACAGTGGGGTAAGTCGGTTGCGATACGTCGAATTTAGCTATGCTATTCGCGTAGCTGAATTTGCGTATCTTAAATCGCCCCCCCCCCCCCGTAGTGAAGACCTGCCCTGAGGCTCTGTTCTAAGGCTAAATAAGGCCTTTGGCTAAGCAGCAGAGGCAGCCATAAGCTGAGAAGTGACCGGTCACATCCTCACATCCCAAACTAGTCACATGGAAATAAGGTGCTATTGGGCTGTTAGGAATACAATTGTGTTCTGATATTCCGATCACCTCCAGAAAAAGGAAAGAGCCTAGAACATGTAAAAGGAAATTTAGTTTGATAGTTTTCTGTCTGGTAAGAACTCACTTATCAATAGACACAGCTGAAAAACCCTTAAGTCTGTATAGATGTAGTTGTGAAATCCTCACTTCTGTAATGTTTTGTATGTTTATTTGCATGGTCTCTGTCTGGTTCTGTGATGGTTTCTGTCTGCTGTATAATTAATTTTGTTGGGTATAAACTAATTAAGGTGGTGAAATATAATTGGTTAAATAACCGTGTTACAGTATGTTAAAATTGGTTAGTTAAATTTCAGTAAAATAATTGGTTAAGGTATAGCTAAGCAAAACTCAAGTTTTACTGTATAGTCTGCAGTCAATCAGGAAGTAAAGGGGGGGAATGGGAACAGGGACTCAGGTGGGGAATTGGGATCATGTTTTGTTAAGGGGGGGAATGGGAAGGGGGAATGGGAACAGGGAATGGGAACAGGAACAGGGACATAGGCAAGGCTCTGTGGTGTCAGAGTTGGGAAGGGGGACACTGAGGAAGGAAACTGGAATCATGCTTGCTGGAAGTTGACCCCAATAAACATCAAATTGTTTGCGCCTTTGGACTTTGGGTATTGTTGCTCTGTGTTCATGCGAGAAGGACCAGGGAAGTGAGAGCGGGAAGGAATAAGCCCCCTAACAGGAACTATTAGGAAAGGGATTGATAATAAGATAGAAAATATAATAATGCCATTATATAAATCCATGGTACACCAACACCTTAAATACTGAGTGCAGTTCTGATCACACTATCTCAAAAAAATAGTTGGAGAGTTGGAGAAAGTATAGAGAAAGGCAACAAAAATGTTTAGGGGGATGGAGCAGCTTCCAAATGAGGACAGATTTAAAAGACTGGCACTATTCAGTTTAGAAAAGAAACGACTAAGGGGGGATATGATAGAGGTCTATAAAATCATTTATGGTGTGGAGAAAGTGAATAGGGAAGTGTTATTTACTCCTTCACATAACAGAAGGACCGGGGGTCACCCAACGAAACTAATAGGCAGCAGGTTTAACACAAAAAACAAAATGCACAGTCAACCAGTGGAACTTGTTGACAGGGAATGTTGCAAAGGCCAAAAGTATAATTGGTTACATAAAAGAATTAGATCAGTTCTTGGAGGATAAGTCCAACAATGGCAATAAGCCCAGATTGTCAGTGATGCAGCCCCGTGCTCTGGGCATCCCTAAACAGCCAGAAGTCGGGACTGGACAACGGGATGAATCCCTCAATGATTGCCCTGTTCTCTTCATGCTCTGTGAAGCACCGGGCATTGGCCACTGTCAGAAGACAGATACTGGGCTAGATGGACCATTGGTCCAACCCAGTATGGCCACTCTCATAAACTACACACAGGTGCCCCAGTCCAACACTGCCACTAGTGGCCTAAAAGGGGGGAATGGTCCCTATGTAGGTAGCAATGAATGCAAAGCTGGGTGTTTTGATCCTCAAAAGCCAGCAAACTGGACGGGGAGGCACCTAAGCTAGCCGGAGGGAGAAGGGGTATGTGCTAAGCTGTGCTGATCCCACAGTGTTAGGTGCCTCAGTCCAGGCTGGTGGGAGGCGTCTGTCTTGGCTTACGATCCACAATTGGGCACTCTCTCCTAGGGTCAGGCACATATGGCCTATTTTTCCTACAAGGAAGAGCCCCTCTCTCATGACTGTCAGCCAAGGGGTTAGGGTGCTCACCTGATTCAAATCTCTCCTCCGCCTGATGAGGAAAAGGGAGCTGAAGAGGGATCTGCCACCTCCCAGGGGAATGCTCTAACCACTGAACTGTGGGACATTCTGATATGGGGCTCCCTCAATCTGGCCTGCTGAAGCTTTTCCACTTTGGGTAAAGACTTGAAGAATCATTGGGAGGGAGGGAGAGAGAGAGAGAGAAAGAGAGAGATGACTCTCTAGCCTAGTGGTTAGAGAATTGACCTAGGAGATGGCAGACTCAGCATCCAGTCCCCTGCTCAAATGCCACTTTAATTATTTATTGACAGGGAGCTCCACTCGATAATACCCTGTAGCACTGGTGATGTGGACAATGGCACTGCATCATTTCTCTGTGCAAGCCCTTTTCCATGTTGATCTCTCTCTATGCTCCATGCATCAGTGTAGCATCTAACACAACTGATGCACCAGGTCCCAGAATCCCAATTGTAGCCCACAAGAAAACTGCATCAAAGAGATTACATATGGGCACCCCCAACAGATGAGACACATTGACAACACTGTGTACCCAACTACTGAGCATCTCCCCTGTCATTTCCACCTCCTGAAGAAACAAATCAACCCACCAACTGAAAAAAGCACTACCTAAAAGCACTAAGCACCAGTAAAAAGCACTAAAATAAAATAAAATCATAAAAGAAAACAGAAAAGGAAGCAAGAACCAAGTAACTGCACTGATACCACAAACAGAATTTTTACCCTGGTGGGAGGAGAAGAGCTAGTGATTCCATAAGGTCTACTAGGGATTTTGATGTGGCTACTGATTTTATGTGGAAGGTGCTCAGATAGCATAGTAATGGGTTGCAGTATAGAACTCTACACCAGAATAGAGAACCCCCCACATAGATAGGTAGATAGATAGATAGATAGATAGATAGATAACCCTAACTCCCGCAAGTCCTTCTTACATGTGATTATGGTTGGCCCCCGACACAGGGCAGGACGCTACACTTAAATTCGTCCACTGTCTAAGGATCATGAGCTAAAAGTGAGACTTCCAGACCTACCAATCATGTTCCCCCAGCACCCACTTGCAGACTTCCTATACAGCAAAATCTTTGTTCCATGCAGCAGGGCATATAGGTGAAAGGCAACCAAACTTCACTCCTGATGGCTCTGAGTGATGGTCCTTCAGTGAGGTAACATGTACCTTTCTCAGGTAGAAGAGCTGCAATGAACAAAGAGCAATAGGCTGCTATTGAGCAAGCCTGGGCTGGTGCAGTCACCGTGCCAATATTTCCACACATTGCAGGCCACAGAACCTCACCCACACACTCCTGTAACAGACCCCTAATCTCTCTCTGAGTTACTGAAGTCCCCAAATCATGATTTACAGACTTCAAGTTACAGAGAATTCACCATTTACACTAGTTTAAACCTGCAAGTGACCCATGCCCTGTGCTGCAGAGGAAGGCGAAAAAACCCCAGTGTCTCTGCCAATAAGACCCAGGGGAAAATTCCTTCCTGACTCCAAATATGGTGATCAGTTAGACCCTGAGCATGTGGGCAAGGCCCACCAGGCATACATCTGGGAAAGAATTCTCTGTAGTAACTCAGAGCCCTCCCCATCTAGAGTCCCATCACCAGACATTGGATATATTTGCTGCTAGCAGTCGCATATCAGCTACATGCCATTATAGGCAGTCTCATCATACCATCCCCTCCACAAACTTATCAAGTTCATCTTGAAACCAGTTAGGTTTTTTGCCCCCACTGCTTTCCTTGGGAGACTGTCCTAGAACTTCACTCCTCTGATGGTAAGAAACCTTCACCTAATTTCAAGCCTAATCTTGTTGATGGCAAATTTATATCCATTTGTTCTTGTGTTCATATTGGCCCTTAACCTAAATAACTCCTCTCCCTCCCTGGTATTTATCCCTCTGATGTATTAATAGAGAACAATAATATCTCCCCTCAGCCTTCTTTTGGTGAGGCTAAATAAGCAAAGCTCTTTCAGTTGCCTCTCATAAAGCAGGTTTTCCATTTCTCGGATTATCCTAGTAGTCCTTCTCTGCACGTGTTCCATTCCATTCCCATTCTTAAACATGGAAGATGAAAATTGCACACAGTATTCCAGATGATGTCTCACCAGTGCCTTGTATAATGGTACTAACACTTCCCTCTTATAAAGAGAACAAACACAGATTCTGAATAAAATTTGTTAACACCGTTCAAGTTTATGAATCTTGATAATAACAAAAAGAAGTGATAATTAAAAAAAATATGTCTTTCTTTCCCTCCCTGAGAAGAGCATTCTGCTCACCAGTCTCCTTATGGCCTTCTTCATCTTGGCGTTCCTCAGTGTGTAGATCATTGGTTTCAGCATCGGGGTGATTACAGGCTAAAGGACTGAGACCACCTTGTCCATGGGAATTTCTGGAAAGGCCGAGCATAGATGAAGATGAAGAGGATGAATATTAAACACAGAACGATGATCTGGGTTCCACAGGTGGACAGAGACTTGCGCTTCCCTTCTGCGAGTTGTGTCCTGATCTTGACCAATATGATGGTCTACGAAATGAGCAGGAAAATGAAGATAATTATGGCAAGCATCCCACTTTGGGACACCATCAGCAGATCAAAGAGGTAGGTGTCAGTGCAGGCCCGTTTGATGACTTGTAGGACATCACAGTAGAAATTGTCCAGGATGTTTGGCCCACAGAATGGTAAATGGAGGATCAGTTCAATTGATGCCAACATTAGAGCCTTTGCAAATTCCCTCCTGTGCTGCGATGGCAGAAGAAGGCTGATTGGGACACTGTGGAAGAATTGGACCTTGGACTGGCTTCCAAAGCAGAGGAAATCCCGTGGCTGGTGAGCTTTGTTCTTGGCACTGAGATGGAGAGAGCTAAGCAATGAGTTAGAGCGGGGGAGAAAAAATTCAGGGCTTCTCGGTTCCAAGCTAATTTTAGATGGGAAGCGGTCTCAATGATTAGAGGAGGGGGGTAATTGTATTTTGGGGTCCCTCTTGGCTCATTTAATATATATTGTCCAAGAGCTCTACTGAAAGGACTGATAACATTTGGTGAGATACAATACAAAAAGATCAGAGTCCAAAGTTGGTCTTTCGTACTTGGCAGCCAATACACAATCAGAGACCTGAAACGTCAATACTGAGATTCAGTAGGCACCTGGGGACTTAATACGTCAATGAGGTATAAACATCTCAATTAAAACATCCTTCTACCCAATTTTATCAGGCACTTCAAGTAACAATGGTAATGGGATCTTTTTTTTAGTGCTTGCATAGAATAGAATAGAATAGAATAGAATAGAATAAAATAGAATAGAATAGAGATCTAACCTGTAGGACTCTTACTGGCCAAGTCGTTATAGGTAGAGTTGGGTGAATAATGAACTTTTTTGGTTCACTAGCTATTAAAAAAAATTAAACTAACGTTTAATGTAAAATATAAACTAAGGTCAAACTGAAAATAACATTAAAACATTTTTTGGAGATTGAAAAGTCAAAGAAGTTTTGACCTCAAAACAGTGGTAATATCAAAGCAAAGCTGGTTCTGTAGCAACCTGGAAATTTTGGTTTAGACTTTCAGGCATTTTGCAAAAAGCGAAGTAAAATATTTCCAAAACCACAGGAGGTAAACACTATGATGGTAGTGGTAGGATGCTCCCTCATAAGCCTCATAAACTTAGTGGTCAAGGTATTCATCAAAGACATAAGAAATGTGTATTCATTCTCCCACAAACCCCACCTGATGAGCAAATAATGGCATGTGATGTCTGTTATCAATAAAACTATCAAAGATGTCTTAAATTTCAATGTAAACTTCTCACATTGTCTACAGTCTGTGAATTATTCATAGGAGTTATTTTTGAAACATGAATAAATACAAGCAGATGCCAATCTGTAAACACAAAACTATGCTAACTAAATTATTCTTTGAATACTATTTGTTGATTGCTGGTACTATTAGAACTTATTATTATTCCAAATTATTATTATTATTATTATTATGCAAATGTCCTAATGGGGTACCTGAGACACTATATTATTTACTTTAACAAAGAGAATGATAAGGAGTGACTTGATTACAGTCTAAAATATCTGCATGGGGAACAAATATTCAATAATGGGCTCTTCAATATAGCAGAGAAAGATATAACATGATGCAATGGGTGGATGTTGAAGCTAGACAAACTCAGACTGCAAAAAAGGCATAATTTTTTTTTTATATTGAGAGTAATTAGCCATTGGAACAATTTACCAAGGATCATGGTGGATTCTCCATCACAGTCAATTTTTAAAAACAAGACTGGAAGTTTTTCTAAATATCTGCTCTAGGAATTATGGGAATTTTCTCTAGCCCGTGTTCTACAGAAGGTGAGAAAAGATTATCATAATTCTCCCTTCTGACCTTGGAATATATGAATGTAAGAGCAGACTCCCATTGATTTCAGTGGGCTTTGGCTCAGGCCAAGGGGCCAGAACTTGTGAAGTGAGGAGTCATTCCTGAACTAGAGCCTGATTAAGCCCCATGCGGTGAGGAGTCATTCCTGTGCTAGCCTCCAGCCAATCCACAAGCCAGGAGCTGGGCTGGTGACTCTAAGGGCAGGTATATAAGCCCCACAGGAGGAACAGCAGCTCAGTCTGCCCAGCTTCATGACTTGGCACTCTCCTCTGCCTGTTAGTGGTGACAGACTCCACAGACCTTAGCCTGCTCCAGCCCTGCTCTGACTCCAGCTCTGTTCCGAGCCCGGGTCCTGTTCCAGCCTGGCTCCCAGGCCCATTCTTGCTTTGTCCCAAACCTACTCCTGACTTCAGCTCTGACTTTTGGCTCCAGTTCCTGTCCTAGCTGCCTCCATACTGATCACTAGGCCTGACTGCCACTGCTACAACCACTAGGCCTGACCCTTCACATCTAGAACACTGGCTCAATTTCTCTTGTCTCTGATAGTAAGATATGGAATTGGCCCGTGTGAATAATAGTTTGTAATAACTGATACTCTTCTTTCATTTGTAATCAGTGACAACATTCACACTGTCTTCAATGGCAGCATGACTGAGCTCAAACTGATCAACAAAAAAATGAACTAAGAGCCAGATTATGAATCCCTGGCTTAGCAACTACCAATATTAATTGTTCAACTGAAGACAGTAAGACTCCTCAAGAGAGTAACAGCAATATATCAAAAAGATATTTAGGCACCTAACTCTCATTGAAATCAGTGCTTATGAATGAGAACACGAGTGCCACATGCTGGCAACTTTAATTATCAATAAGAGTGGCATTGTAACAGGGTGCAGGTGGGTCCCTCTATCTTCGGTCACTTCTGCACCCACAAACCAGCCAGAGGCCTCTGCTTTGGTGCAATCACCCGTGCTCTTTATTTACAGTACAAGTTCCCACCAACTTGTAGCTACAGACAGCATCAGGCTCACAGCCTCAGGGACTGCTAGCTTCTGCAGTCAGCAGGGGAGAGCAGCCTCTAACTCCCTGGCTCCTCCATTTCCTCTCTCCCTGGCTTCCTTCCTGCAAGCCCTTATATAGCCCTTAGCTAATGATGTTGGCAGCTGTTCCCGGTTTGGCACTTAGGCCTGGGCTTACTCAAGGAGCTCTAATTCCCCTTTCCCGATTGGAGCTGGCCTGACAGAGGTCTGGCTCAGGGTTTCCTAGATAGATAGATAGATAGATACTGTGGATTGCAACGATTCATTTGTTTGTACTTGCACAAAAACTACGCCCAATAAAAAATAAATATTTGGTCAGAATTTGTCATTGCAGTGCACGATACCTTGACCCACTGTGTTTCATCTCTATGTTCAAAGACTCTTCATTTTTTCAAACATTTCTTGATCACAATCCTTCTTAAAGAATCTTTCACTTCCTTGTTTCTAAGGCTGTAGATGAAGGGATACACTCCGCTTGATACCACCTGCCAACTAGACATTTAGCCGTTGATCACTACCTGTTGAGTCTGACTATCTAGACAGCTTTCTATCTACCTTATAGTTCATTCATCCAATCCATACATTTTTAACTTGCCGGCAAGAATACTGAGGGAGACTGTATCAAAAGCTTTGCTAAAGTCAAGGTACATCACGTCCACCACCTTCCCCATATCCACAGAGCCAGTTACCTCATCATAGAAGGCAATCAGGTTGGTCAGGCATGTCTTGCCTTTTGTGAATCCATGTTGACTGTTCCTGATCACTTTCCTCTCCTCCAAGTGCTTCAAAATGGATTCCTTAAGGACCTACTCCATGATTTTTCCAGGGACTGAGGTGAAGCTCACTGGTCTGTAGCTCTATGGATTCTCCTTCTTCCCTTTTTTAAAGATGGGCACTATATTTGCCTTTTTCCAGTTGTCTGGGACCTCACCTGATCGCCATGAGTTTTCAAAGATAATGGCCAGTGGCTCTGCAATCAAATGAGACAATTCCCTCAGCACCCTCGGATGCATTAGATCCAGACCCATGGACTTGTGCATGTCCAGCTTTTCTAAATAGTCCTTAACCTGTTCTTTCACCGCTGAGGGCTGCTCACCTTCTCCTCATGGTGTGCTGCCCAGTGCAGCAGTCTGGGAGCTGACCTTGTCTGTGAAGACCCTGGCAAAAAAAACATTGAGTACTTAAGATTTTTCCACATCATCTGTCACTAGTTTGCCTCCGTCATTCTGTAAGGGTCCCATACTTTCCCTGACCTTCTTCTTGTTGCTAACATACCTGAGCACTGCCATGATTGTTGTCATAACTATAAAGGGAAGGGTAATAGCTGTCCTGTGTACAGTACTATAAAACCCCTCCTGGCCAGAGACTCCAAAATCCTTTTCCCTGTAAAGGGTTAAGAAGCTCAGGTAACCTGGCTGGCATCTGACCTAAAGGACCAATCAGGGGACCAGATACTTTCAAATCTTGGGCGGGGGGAAGGCTGTTGTTTGTGTTCTTTGTTTGGGAGTGTGTTCGTTCTCGGGACTGAGAGGGACCAGACATCAATCCAGGTTCTCCACATCTTTCTAAGCAAGTCTCTCCTATTTCAAACTTGTAAGTAAATAGCCAGGCAAGACGTGTTAGTTTTCCTTTGTTTTCTCAACTTGCAAATGTACCTTTTACCAGAGTGTTTATCTTTGTTTGCTGTACTTTGAACCTAAGACTAGAGGGGAGTCCTCTGAGCTCTTTAAGTTTGATTACCCTGTAAGGTTATTTCCATACTGATTTTACAGAGATGATTTTTACCTTTTTCTTTAATTAAAAGCCTTCTTTTTAAGAACCTGATTGATTTTTCCTTGTTTTAAGATTCAAGGGGTTTGGATCTTGATTCACCAGGAGTTGGTGGGAGGAAGGAGGGGGATGGTTAATTTCTCCCTGTTGTAGATCCCAGGGGGGTTGGAACTGTATTCACCAGGAGTTGGTGGGAGGAAGGAGGGGGAATGGTTAATTTCTCCTTGTTTTAAGATCCAAGGGGTTTGGATTTGTATTCACCAGGGATTTGGTGAAGGTTTTTCAAGGTTTCCCAGGAATGGAATCCATTGAAATGGTGGCAGCCGAACCAAAGCTAAGCTGGTAGTTAAGCTTAAAAGTTTTCATGCAGGCCCCTACATTTGTACCCTAAAGTTCAAAGTGGGGAACCAGCCTTGACAATTGTGTTAATCTCTTATGTCTATATCATCTCCACCATCCTCAGGAGTCGCTCTTCCACAGGCAGGCGCAGAGCCTTCTCCACCTGCACCTCCCACATGATGGTTGTGACTTTACTTTATGGGCCCATGCTTTGATGTATGCCCAACCATAAGCTATCTTCTCTGTACCCAAGAAAAGTGGTGTCCGTGTTTTACACCTTTGTCACCCCCATGTTGAATCCCTTAATCTACAGCCTTAGGAACAAGGATGTAAAAGAATCCTTGAGAAGGACTATGGGCCACAAACTCTTCACAAAATGAGCCTTACATTTCAACATAGAGACAGAACATAGTGTGTCAGGGTTGTTCTTAATTTCCACAAAAAACAGGAGCAACAACAAAAACTACAGAATTACGACAAGCTATTTCTTTGTTTTTCTTTTTTCTTTTTTATCCAGCTATAAAACTAGGAGTTTTTGAGATATCTGGTTGGACATCTAATTGACTAGGTCGTCTGTCTGTCCATCTCTCTCTTTCTCTGCCTATTACTATCACCACTCTCTCTCTCTAGTTGGCACTCTAATCATACCTGTTCATATCAGTAGCTCGGGAGATTATTCAGTCATAGAGATTTACAAAATTCTAAAATGTTTTTATCATTGATAGAGACTTTCATCCTTCAGGACATGAGAAACCCACTGACTGCTTGGGCTAGAATGAATTTTTCCTCATGGTTTAGCCTATAATTGTCCTTTCTCTGAAGCAGCTGATATTGGCCAACACTGGAGAAGGGTTCCTGGACTAGAAGGAATATAGGACTGATATGCCATGGCAATTTCTCTGTCAAGTGACAATATTGCATGTTAAAAACAATAAAGTACTGCCATAGACTTCAAATCCTTGTGTAAGTTTTTATATTCCTAGATCTGTAGAATAGGTCTGAGCCATGTGCAGCTCCTCAGGGAGCTGAAAGAAATTCACAAAAGGACATAGGCCTCTAACTCAGGGGTGGGCAAACTTTTTGGCCCAAGGGCCACATCGGCATAGAGAAACTGTATGGAGGGTGTGACAATGCGGTTCTGGCGGAACCCAACTGAGAGTGCCAACGCAGGACAAATTGCTCAAACAGGGCAGTTACAGCCCAAGGCTGGGGTTTTTCCACCTCTAAGACAAACCAAACCAGCCAGACTAAGAGGACTTCGGTCTCACCCCACCGGCTAACCGCAAGTCTCACAAGCCATTTCCTTAGACACTCCAGTTTCCCAGTATCACCACCAGTACCATTCGTTATGAGGACAAATGGTTATGAAAACCATACCCAAATAAAAGAAAAAAGGTTCTCCTGATCCCAAAGGACCAAGCCCCAGACCCAGGTCAATATACAAATCAGATCTTACCCACAAATCACGCTGTTGCCAATCCTTTAGCATCTAAAATCTAAAGGTTTATTCATAAAAGGAAAAAGATAGAGATGAGAGTTAGAATTGGTTAAATGGAATCAATTACATACTGTAATGGCAACATTCTTGGTTCAGGCTTGTAGCAGTGATGGAATAAACTGCAGGTTCAAATCAAGTCTCTGGAATACATCCCCCGCTGGGATGGGTCCTCAGTCCTTTGTTCAGAACTTCAGTTTGTAGCAAAGTTCCTCCAGAGATAAGAAGCAGGATTGAAGACAAGATGGAGATGAGGCATCAGCCGTATATAGTCTTTTCCAGGTGTAAGAACACCTCTTTGTTCTTACTGTGGAAAATTACAGCAAAATGGAGTCTGGAGTCACATGGGCCAGTCCCTGCATACTTTGCTGAGTCTGAAGGCATATTTGCCTTCTCTCAATGAGTCCATTGTATAGCTGATGGTCCTTAATGGGCCATCAAGCAGGCTAGGCAGAGCTAATTTCAGCTTGTCTGGGATGTCACCCAGAAGCATAGCATCAATTTGCCATACAGACAGTATAGAGCCAATATTCATAACTTCAACTACAAAACTGATACACACATATAGACAGCATAATCATAACCAGTAAACCATAACCTTGTCTTAGACACCCCATTTGACCCCCTTTATACAAGATTTGGGTGCCACTACAGGACCTTGGTTGCAACAATGATCTATATGGTCCCAGTTTATGTCAATAATGTCACAGAGGGCCAGCTAGGGAAGGCTGTGCCTCCGCAAACAGCCTGGCCCCCGCCTCCATTTGTTCCCTCCCACTTCCTGCCCCCTGACTGCCCCTCTCAGAACCCCCAACCCATCCAAACCCCCCCGTTCCTTGTCCCCTGATTGCCTCCTCCCGGGACCCCTGGCCCTAACCACCCCCCGGGACCTCACCCCCTATCCAACCCCCCACCGATCTCTGTCCCCTGACTTCCCCAACCCTATCCACACCCCTGCCCCCAGTGACTCCCACGCCTATCCAATGCCCCCTGTTCCCTGTCCGCTGATTGACCCCCAGAACCTCTGCCTCATCCAACCCCCCCTTCTCCCTGCCCCCCGGGACCCTCTGCCCCTTACCCAACCCCTCACCCCCTTACCATGCTGCTTAGAGCAGCAGGAGCTCGCACTCCCGCCACCTGGCCGGAGCCAGCGCACTGAGGCACTGAGGCTGCGGGGCAGGGGAGACAGCAGGGGTGGGGCAGGGGCTGTTGGGTATTGTTGGCTGAATACCTCTCAATTTTTCCTATACAAGCTGTTCCATTTTGTATGAAATAATTAAATATACACCGAGCAAGAAAGAGAGTGAGAACAAGTCTATAGTGCAGCTGTTTGAGCCCCAAACAGAGAGCTACCCTTGGGTAAATCCCCTTCCCTTCATCAGGGCAAAGGGCGAATTAAACTGGATTCATTCATATCCTGGATCACTACACTAGCCACTTGACTGCAGGTTGAAAGGGAGACCTCCTCACCCAACTGCTAAAACCTTTAGCCTAAACTCATGTGGTGCCTATGTTCTCCATGTAAATGTTCCCCAGGTGCCTCTGGGTATGCCTCTGGGTATGTGCAGTGCAGTCTCACTTGGGGATCCATACATCTGCTTAAGCCCCAGCACAGATTCATGAGCAAAGATGGGTGTTCCTCTGTCTCACTCACTTGCAGGGCCTGATCTGGTAGGTGTGCTCAGAGCAGGCCTAAATCCATATATGGGAGAGGCAGGAGCAGGGGCTCACTTATAACTTTTAGCCTAGCAGTGGCTATATCACTGGCTCAAGGCCCATGTCCCTCTTGGGGGGTGAGGGAAGAGGAGGAAGCTGAACAGGAAGCTGCCACCTCTCCAGTGAGTGCCTGAACCACTGGTCTATTGGGCATTCCGTTCTCGAGCTCCCTCAGTCTCTCCCATTGAGGCCGTTCCACTTTGGATAAATGGAATGAATCATATGGACTCCTTCCAATGGAGGGGGCATTGTGAAATCCCATGGGGATTCACGTGAAGGTGAACTGTTTCCCCCAAACTGAAATGCAAAGCGGTCCTGGGAGGCAGGGGTAAGGGGTGTGGAAGCAGAGAAAAGAACTGACAGAAGGAAACTGCAATGCATGATGGTTGTTAGCAAGAGTCAGGCTTCGTAAAAGGGAACTGTAATGCATAATGGTTGTTAGCAAGAGTCAGGCTTCGTTAGCAAGAGACAGTCTTTGTTAGCAAAAGTCAAGCTAGCTGTAACCCTGATAACCCTGATAACGCGAGATTTGTAAAAGCAAAAATTGTGTAAGAATTGTGTAAAACGGGTAAAAAAGAGTTGTGTAAAAAGTCATTGTAACCTCAGTATAAATAAGGTGTAAAAGACCTTGTGTAGATAAGGTATAAAAACTAATTGTATGTAGGCAAAAGTCAAAACAAGTAAGGAAATGAAATATCAAAATGGCCTATGTATAAACAAAATGCAGCTGTCCCTCATTATTTCTGTAATGAAAGGTATAAATGCTTGCTGTAATTAGTTACTAAAAAAAAAAACCTGCTTGCTCTCTCCTCTGCACATGTAAAAGTTAATAAAGCCTCTAACTTGCTGTACCTAACAAAATAGTAAAAACTCAGTTTTTCTCCGACAGGGGCAAGGCAAAAAAGCAATTAGCCAGGTTAATAACCGAAAACCATTTGTTCTGCGGCTGTACATGGAGCAAGACCTCGGGCATTGAGGCGACCACCGGTGCTTTGGTTTACTTTTTGGTAGTCTACAGTGAGGTGCCAGGCCTGCCCTCCCGCCTTTAATACCAGAAAGACCTGGCTATTGGTAGTTTGAAGTACCCCTTGTTTTTCCAGTTGGCAATCACCCCTACGATGCCCTCTTCCGCTGCTTTGGAATAAGGATATTGTTGTTGTGGGGGAACAGGGGACCCCCCCCCACCTTCACCAGCGCTGTCTTATGCCTACCACATTTAGATGGATATTCTTGCCACACCCCGGCACTGTCTGCCATCAATATGCTTTCTTTTCTGCGGTTAGCGCAGCCACTGCAGCTGTGGCAAAACTTCTCCCCTCGTCCCTAGGCAGGGGCATACACCACTCCTGCCACAACATTCCCTCTTGGTTGTAAGGATTGAGTCACAGCCCCTGATCTAGCATCCATGGCATTTCCAAAATTACCGTCTTCATAGAGGAGTGGTTAATAGTAAATGAGGCATGTAAAACTGTTCCTAGAATGGTTACTGGGATTTGGTTATGGGTCTGTCACTGTTGCGGCCCCAAATTGAAGGCAGAGACCCGCGTGGGGGGCCCAGGGTTGCCCTTAACAGGGGTGAAATTTAACACAGTTATACCCACCCCGGGGTCTAGTAGGGCCATACAGGGGTGCTCAGCGACTACAATGGCTATTTTGGGTCATCGGTTAGAGTTCCACATTACCTTACCCCAATACTGCCAGCGGGACCCCTGGCCGGCAATGGGGCCACCCCAGTCGGAGCCCTCCCTTGGGCCCCTGGTCTGTGGGAGCTGATTGCGGGGCTGGTGCTACTTTTCCACCAGAGGGGCAGAAGGGGTGGCTACCGCCATGGGTCGGGGCGGAGGTGGCTGATTGCCCGCTGTGTGAGCCTGGGTTTTGCGGATACTGGCGGACCATTCACCCTGCCAGGCCAAGAGGGCCAATAGCCGTTCTACCAACAGGACATTGGGTTTTTTATCCCACCAGCTTATATCCTCTCCCCGAGCCCAGAGGGAGCGCCAAATTTGCTTACAAACCTCCATCTTTGTTTTATTTACATTTTCTTTAGTTAACGGCGAAAACCTGCCCTTCTGGGGGTGCTGGGTTGACCGGCCCTCGGCTGTCCCCTTTTCCCCTTCCGCTGGTACCCGACTGGTATACGCGGGGGCGCCTCCCAGCCCCGAGCTGGAGGGCAGTCACATTTACCATTTGATTTGCTTTCAAACTGCTTAGCAATTTGCATGATTTTACCCTTTAACGCTTCCCAATTTGCGGGTTCATCCTTGGCCCTTAGTCCCAATTTATTCCTCCACCAATTATTTATTTTTTCCATAAGCTTCCATAACTGCGCCACAGTCCACGGAAGCTGGCCCAAAAGGCGCTATTCCACATCCGCCGTCTGGATTTGTTCCAAGACAACCACAATTAAACTTTGCTGGTAAAAGTAATTCAACCCGGTTTGCCCCAGGCCCTGATCTAGGTTGGACAGGAACTTCCGCTTCTCTTGAGGGGAGAGAAGGATGTTCACCACAGCTTGAACAATAAGCAACCCCTCTCCCTGCAAGTGGGCCACCGCGGTTTTCAGAGTGGAGGCCAGCTCCTGGTTGGCAGCAGTAAGCACCCGCTTGATTTTTTGCTGGGACAAATTGTTTACGTGTATAATATTTTAGAAGGAAAGGAGCCAGGTAGTGGCCTTTTCTGTTTTAAAGGGGCCGAGCTCATGAGCCAACATGGAGATGTTGGCCGGGCCCAGCAGACTCTGGATTTTGGCTAAAATACGCTGAGTCTCGACCCACTTCCCATCCTGGAGTTGTTCTGTGAACCTCTTCTTAGTCTTAATGAGGGCCGCTATCGGGGTGCAACAAGGTTTCGCCCATGATTGGGGATTCTCGCAAAGGGAGAGATTAAAGCCCTCACAAGGGTCACCTGAATCACTCCCCATGAGGCTTGCCACCTGGATAGAACGCATAGCCAATTGGCGTTTCAACTGCTTAATTTTTTTTTATGGTGAGCACATTGCCATTGAGCCGTATTCTGGGTATGAATGGCCAAATCTTTGATGAGTTTCTGAAGGACTGGTACTTGCTTTGCCAGTACTTTCAGGTGGGTGCATTTTGCCTTTTTTGCCTGGTAGTTTTGTCTTAAGGCCTGCAACTTATTCTGGGCAAAGGCTTGGGCACTTTTAGTTGCTTAATTTTCACTAGCTGTCGGGTACACATCTCATCCCTTCTCCCCAACTCCTCTTTCTGTCCCAACAACATTTGATACCACATGGCCGCCACAGTTCATATTAATTCCACAGCTTCCCCTACATTTTGCTTTTTATACTCGGCATACAGGTTTAACAAATCCTGCCAAGTATGCACGCTTTTCTGGGGCTCTACCACAGAGCTCTGTCACAGAACCCCAGGGATTGTATCCCACTTTAGTGAGAGCCCTCTCCAACTGGGAGAGGTCCTCACACCCCTTTGACAGAGGCAGCAGGGTTCTGTCTCTCTTTGCTGCCTCCCCTGTAGCACGGGCATCCAGTTTTCCAGCCACCAGTGACCCCAGCAGGCCGGGTAGCTGGACTCCCATGTCCGTGCTCCTTAATGCCCATGTGTCCAGCCGTGAACCCATTGATGATGCCATTGCCCATGACTGTGGGACTCCCAAATCTGCAGCTGTACCCTTCTGTTTCCTGAACATGTTGTTACAATTTGTTAGTATAACTTCTAAGATTTTTTTCAGTCACTTGAAATTTTATGCTGCCCACGCTGGCACCGGGGCTTACAATGTTTACCCCCTGTGCTGGAGGGAGAGATGTTAAGCCTCCCTCTGTATTACTTGGTCCTCTACCACTGAGGGTCCATAAACCAAATCCAAAACCCCTTCTTGGGCAGAGCGAGAAACCCTAAATTTTTCTTTTATACTCAGTCATGCTATGACTGAGGATGTATACATGGAGGATTATTTCTTTCGCTTGCAGCGAGGGTCTCTAAGCCCTTCTCCTACTGCCCATCACTTTTACGGCCAGGGTAGACCCACCTGCACCCTTCCCCCACCGACTGGGGTGGAGAGAGGAATGCTAAACCTCCCTTCATTTCTCAGTCATACTACGAATGAGGGTGGGGCACACCTTTAATCATAAAATCCTTAACATGAAATACCAACCATGCTGGGCAGAGCAAACATGAAACACCAAGGGCAGACCAGTTGGTGCACTCTGCAGGGCCCCTCCCGTTCACAATTCTCCACCAAAACTGTGACAGATTTATGTTACCAATCTGCCTGAGGCGTCAGGTGATTGGGCTCAACGGGTAGATGAATAAGCACACCAATTTAAAACAATTGCGCACCATCTTGGGTGGGGGGGACTTAATTTTATTCGGAATCACATTCCTGACTTTGCCACCCTTGCTCACCCCTTATGGGCATTGCTCAAAAAGAAGGTGCGGTGGTGCTGGGGAGAGCTGCAGAAAACCACCTTTAAAGTATTAAAGCGAGCTGCCTTGCAAGCCCCAGCCCTCGCTTTTCCAAACACTGCCAAGCTTTTTTACCTTCGGCTGTCATGCGGTCCAGAGGCGCCGGGGGGCGTCCTCTTCCAGAGAAATGCGGAGCGTCCGCTCATCCCAGTTGCATATAATTCCCGCATATAATCCCCGCTGCAACAGCCGGAGGTAAAATATAGCCCCTGTAAAAAGGAGTGCTTGGAGGCAGTGTGGGCGGTTCAGGCTTTCCAAGCATACACCAAAGGGGTGCCAATAATACTGCAACCCCCCCACCATTATATCTTAACTGGGTCCAAAATAAGTTTGGTCTCAAACACCTGCTTGGCACAGTGAACCCTGTTCCTCTACCAAAGGGGGGTGGCATTGGAGACTCTGCAGTCCCCGGACCTGCTCAGCGTGGCTCTGGTGGAGCAGGGCACCGAGCATTCCTGTAAGGTAGCAGAGCGGGAATGTACAGCTGCCCCAAAATGGAACCCCCTTTTAATTCTTCAAAATCAAACCCAAACTAACAATTTATGGTTTACAGATCAATCCTGCTTTTTCCTCCAAGGAAATCGGTACATCCAGTGTGCAGCCTTAAGTGGGGGGAAAGTAAGCCTCACCAAAAACCTGGTGCATGGTTCAGCACAAAATGCCAAAATAAAGGCAGTGCTGTAGGTTCTAAAATATGAGAGTCAGCTGGGGGAGGACTTTGAGGTATATCTAGTAGCAAAGAATAAGTATGTTGTACAGGGAGTATCAATGCACATGTTCTATTAAAAAAAATAATTGAAACACTGCAAACCATAAGCCCATCAAACATCAAAAAAAGTGGCAAAAAATAATGGTGTTGTAGAAAGGACAAAAGGGGGAGGTCTACAATGCTTGGGTAAAATCGCATGCCCATAAAAACAATAAATTACTCCATAAATAAAATGAACAAGTAAATAAACTAACTCAAATTCGTTTGAGTAAGGTAGCAGCATTGGTCACAGAACTAGTCACCACCGAGCAGGAGGACTTTGTTCAAAAATTGCGTAAGTGGGCACATAAGGGGGTGAAAAAAAACCTGTTCAAAGTCAAGCAGGTGGCACAGTGGAGAAAATAAAAACAAATGGTGCAAGAAATCATGAAGGATGTCTTCAGTGCACCCAGGTAAAATGAGGAGCTCAGCTCCACATTTTACAGGGACAAAAAACCCAAGGGGTATGGCATCATCTGCAAGTAAATTGTTTTAATCTGCTACCAACAACAAAAAAAAGGGTATAAATACCTCCTAGTAATCGTTAATGTATTTTTAGCCTGAACAAAAGCGTTCCCAACCCAGGTTAATACGGTGGTCATGGCAGCCAAAAAAATCTTCTGCCAATACAACACACCCCAAATTATTGGCTCGGACCTAGGGGGGGTGGTCTTTTGTGGGAGAGGTTCTTAAATCCTTGCTTGCTGCCCTAAACATCAAGCAACAAATACACATCAGTTATTGGCCACAAAGCAGCGGCATTGTAAAAAGGCAAAACCAAAACCATAAAAACGCCCTCCATAAAATGTGCTCTGCTTCAAAAATGAATCGATCCCAAAAGCTGCCAACTATTTTGGCAGGCTTACATAATTCTAACCACCTAGGTACCAAATACACCCCTTACCATATCCTTTTTGGTCATCCAATAATGTGGGGTAATCTGTGGAAATTGGAGGGGAATTTACTCACCAGTTCACCAAACGGTCGGTACATCACCCAGCTGAGGGAGGAGCACTGTAAAACTCGCAAAGACGTAAAGGCTGCTTTAAATAAGAAAAAGGCCAAATGCAAAGGGCTCGTCATTAAAAACATCCGGGAATGGCAAATTAAAAACAAGGTAATGTTGCAAAAACTGGAAAAAGTGGCCCACACCCTGAACATTAAGTGGGTGGGTCCATACTCCATTGTAAACCACATCTCCCCAGTAATGTACCAGCTTCAGCTACCCGGTAAACAAAAATGGGCGCATGCCAATCAGCACAAAACATATGTTTCTTCCTAGGTTTCTGGTCATGGCATCGTGGGTCTCAGTTGTGGACCAGCCACCTGCCTGAATCATCCAGGTTTCCATCTGTCCATGGGATTATCTGGATAATTACAATTATGAGAAGGGAAAGTACCTCCAAAGGCTTTCCATGATTCAAGCTACCAATGGGGCCTGAGCCACAGTGTGGCACAAGGCTGTAGGGGAGGAGCAGTGGTAGGGTGACCAGATCACCCAAGTCAAATATCGGGACGCGGGGGAGGGGGCATGGCGGGGGGCGGGGCCAAAAAAAAAACAAAAAAAACCTTCCTCCGCAAGCACTGGAGGGAGGCCCGGGAGACTCAGGGGAAGCGCGGGGCCAGGGTGAGTGAGAGTCCGGCCTGGTCCCAAGCAGGCAGGACTCAGTTGGGTGGTAGGGAGAGGAGGGGGGTGGCCCGCGGGGACAGGCGGCGGCTGTTCTCACCCCCGGGCAGCGGGACTCGGGAGCAGCCGCTGCTGCAGCTCCCACTGCCGCGGGGGAGGAAGCGGCCATGGCGCTTGGCGGCTGCGGCTCTGGCGCCCCCGAAACCCCCGAGCCTGGGCCTGCTGTGGGGACCTAGCAGTGCGCACGCTGCACCCAGCCCCTGGCCAGTCGCATCTGGGCTGCTCCCCAGGTGGTGCTATCCCGCGGCGGCCCCGGAGTGGGGGCAGCAGGCCCCAGCCCCCCCGTCCAGCTCGGGTCCCGCAGGGGAACAAAACGGGGCTGGGCTGCCGATGCCTCCGCCCCGGGGCCGCCGCGGGATTGCACCAGCTGGGCAGCAGCCCAGACGCGACTGGCCAGGGGCTGGGATGGGTGCAGCGTGCGCGCTGCTGGGTCCCCGCAGCAGGCCCCGGCTCGGGGGGTTCGGGGGCGCCGCAGCCGCCGAGCGCCATGGCCGTTTCCTCCCCCGCGGCAGTGGGAGCTGCAGCAGCGGCTGTTCCCGAGTCCCGCTGCTCGGCGGAGGAGAACAGCCACCGCCTGGCCCCGCGGGCCGCCCCCCTCCTCTCCCTACCGCCCAACTGAGTCCTGCCTGCTCGGGGCCAGGCCGGACTCTCACTCACCCTGGCCCCGCGCTTCCCCTGAGTCTCCCGGGCCTCCCTCCAGCGCTTGCGGAGGGAGGCGGAATGGTGAGCCCGGGGAAGAGGCGGGGATTCGGGGAGGGAGCCAATCGGGGGAGGAGGGGGCGGGGTCGGGGGGGGGGGGGGGGCGCAAGCACTTCCGGGCTCCGGCTCATTTCCTTGTTTGTCCAGTGTCCCGACCGCACGTCGGTCGGGACACGGGACAAACAAGGAAATATCGGGACAGTCCCGATAAAATCGGGACGTCTGGTCACCCTAAGCAGTGGGGGCAATGCATAGTCCAGATAAACACAGTAGGGCCACAGCAAACTACATGGTGGGTGGCTCCGAACCTTCTATAAATCCCAAAGGGACAAACCCTGTTTCTCATGCGGTGGCCTCGAGCAAAATAAAAAGCCCTTTGGTGAGCAATAGCAGTCCCTAATCCCTAAAGAAAATATTGCTGTTCTAACCTCCTAAACCAGGCAAACAACATGCACAACAAAAACCAAAAAGGACTGTAACAAAACAACTAATAACTTTAAAAGTTTTTATATGTGTCTTGGTTTCCCCAATAAATGTATTTATGTTGTTCTTTTTCTTTCCTTTTTGCTTTGTTAACAAAACAGGCAGTAATAGCAAAAGCCCAGAACACCCTGAACAGAAGTGGTGGAACCGCTCTTGCTGCTTCAGGCCTGCAAAATTCGTCAGTGTAATACAATGTATGTATGGTGGAACATATCTATAAAAATCCTGGGGTGTCCAACACTTTTGTCATCCTTTGTTAACTTTACCACTGTTCAAAATTGGCCATGGTAAAAAAAACAGGTCAATTATCCATTGGCAGGGGGGCAATTGTGGCTTAGCATCCTGAAAATGTAGCATCACGTATTACCTGGGTATTTTTCCAGGGGCGGCCCCCTGCCGAAAGCCCCAGGTCCCCTGGCCCTGCATATCCCTCCCCAATTGAATCCCAAATGGGATTAACCCAAAAGGGTCCCGTACCTCGTCAGGCAACACCACGTAGGACAACACTATGTCCCATCGCTACCTAATCCCCCTCTCAAAAAGTTTGTGTCTACCTAAAAACAATGGCCCCTATCTTTAAAAAAAAACCTCCATCCATACTGCCAATGCTTATGGTTCCACTGGGAAGGGGAAATCTAAACAAAATGGCTCAAGTAAACTACTGATGGGAGGGTACATGGGAAGGTGTTCAGTGTCACAAAAAAGTTCAATATGCCATCTGAGTCAATGCTCCACATTGACAGCTGGCATCAAAATGTGGTTGCAGTATTAGTCCCCAAATGGTATTGGGTTCAACCTAACCCCCACAGTTCCAAATGTTGGTATATCACGTATATCGCCCACTCATCCGCACACACGACTCACCAGTGTGGGGAAGTAAATATTACATGCCCCAAACAATTTCCAGCATCACTTCTAAACTGTAGCCTCCTCTACTTAGCCCCTAGTCTTCAAAAAATAATTCTAGAAAAGCACCTCCATATCTCCCCCCACCAGCAGTTGTGGCAGTTGTTACCCACCACCAAATGGGAGGCTGCCACTCAACACTAAATCCTCCTGAATGCCACCTTGGGAGCTTTAAACATTTACCTGCCCCTAACACGCTTTCAGGTCCCCACCTTCCTTCCCAATTGTACTGGGGGGCCACCTTCCAACTTGCCCTCCTCATGCAGACGTTGTCCTTGTCCCCCCCAAAAAGGTGAACCTTAGTGGGCTCCTTGTGGAATGGGGCCAATATGGCAGCTAGTATTTAAAATATTCAGCAAGGGTCCATAAAAAACAAAGGGTTAAAATAATTTAAAAAGGCCATAAAACTAATCACAAGTGCAAATCTCACCCACCTTACAGTGGCCACCGCCCTTAAACAGTATGCCCTTAAACATACTGCCAAATTGGCCCTCCACACATGGAATAACTTTAGGGACTAATTAAAACCATAATTGAGGCCGGGAATCAACTAGCAAAAATTCTGTGTGTTCCCAGCTCCAACAATATTTAATCCAAGAAGTCCGTAGCATCCAAAAAAATGTGCTCCATAAAGCCTGGTTCGGGAAAATCCATTCCCACTCAGGGATTCCCTGGGAGCAATGGCCTTTTCACTATTTCTAAAGGTTCACTAAGTAAAAGTGCACAGGCATAGCCTGCTCCTTCATGGCCTTTGGTCCCATAAAAGGAGTGTGGGCCCCTACTATAAAAATCCAACCACGCCTTTGGGAAGGCTGCCTCTGGGACTGGGTTGTCCATTGCGATGTGTGGGAGGTGGTGCCTCCCAATAACACAGCTAAGCGGTATGTACTGACTACATCTTCTGACTATCAGCACATATAAATTGCAAAGGGCAACACTTGGCAACTGTGGCCTATAAAGCTCCCTCAAATAATGTGTAAAAAAAGGCAATGCCAGGCCACTTTTATAAGGTGGGTCAGCTCATCTTCTTGGAAGGGGAGGCATCGGGATATGCCCCCACTAAGTCCCATGTGTTCACAATACCTCTGCATGTGTTTGAAGGATCACCTACACCAGGGGTGCCCCTGAATTTGTAGTGACACTCTCAGGCACAAATTTTTTTGATGCTTTGGCCCGCGGTTATGCAAAGTATGGTTAATATCTCTAACTATGTTGTGTTTAATTTTTCATAAATTACACCCAATTTTTCCTGCCTTTAATGCACACTCAAAAACAACTAACTGTATTCCAAACAAATGCCTCCTCCTTTTCAAGTATCAGAGGGGTAGCCGTGTTAGTCTGGATCTGTAAAAAGTGACAAAGAGTCCGGTGGCACCTTATACACTAACAGACGTTTTGGAGCATAAGCTTTCGTGGGTGAATACTCACTTCATCAGATGCACCTCCTTTACAGTGTTGCAGCACATGTCTAATCTAAAAAAAGCTGCCTTTGTCACAGCCATCCGGATGGCGCATCTATGCCAACAAAAAAATGTGTTATGCTATGTTACTAATAAAGCCAAAAGCCACTACTGGCTAGTGTATGCAATTGTTGCCACCCTAACAATTTTGTTTGTGCTATATTGCTGTTTATGTAAAAAACCAACAGTATCCCTAGCCACCGTGTTAAAGGAAGGGTAAAAACCTAAGTGGTGACGCCTCACAACAAAATGTTGATTTGGGGTTAGGGGGGGAATGTCAAAACCCAATGGCCCCCTCCCTCAGGGGGTCCCCTGGGGAGGCAAATCAACATTGTATGTTGCTAACGCTGTTGCAGGCATCGCAAGGCAGTTTGGGAAGGGTTAAAGGTGTAAGTGTGAAGTAAAAGGTTCCTTTGCAGGTTACAAAAGGCCATAGAGGGAGGAAGGGAATGGGTTAACTCAACGCTCCAGCTAGGTCCAAAAATAAAATGCTAACTCCAGCCCAAGGCAACCACACAACCAACTCTCAGCTGCCTGCCAAACCCCCCCCCAAAAAACGGAGGCCTGAATTCCAACCCCAACCAGCCATAAAGAAAAAAGTCAGCTAAACAAAACTGCAGGGGCTGCAAAAACTAGTAAAACAGTAAAGGCCAGCAAAAAAAACCCTGACAGTTTTCACGTCCCTAAAGCGTGTTTTAAAAACACTAAAAAAGCCACAAAAAGGCAGTTCGAACTGGTACTAAAAGCACGGGGGACAAAGGTCCCTAAATAAAATGCCCCCCAAACCCCCCCAAACTTAACCCCCTCCTAAAAGCTAAAGCAAATCAAAGATCAACAGCAGACCCTGAACAGCCTGTGCACAAAACAAAACTCTCATCCACCCTTCCCCTTCTTCTTCTTATATTACACTCAGGCTTGGCCAGCCTTGGGTAGGGCGTGTGTTAGTATAAAAGTGGGTTAGGACATGGGTACTAACGCTTTCTTCCTTCCTTTAAATAACATGAAAAGACCCCACACTCACTGCTGTTATTTTATTAATAAAGCTTTAAAACTTAAACACTTGGTGTGCTCCTTCATTCCCTCCCCTAACAATCCTGCACCCTCAGCCTGATCACCTGATGCCTCAGGCAAATTGGTAACATAAATCTGTCACAGTAGGAATAAGGGTGTGTGACTTTTGCGGGGGCTGCTTCAGCTACCTGCGTGGATGTTATGGCTGCTCCTTCATAACCTGAGACCCAGGAGAGGAATGCAACAAGGTGACTCTTGGCCTGGGAAGTGAGACAAAGGCCACAGGAGGAGCAATGGGTAGGGCAGGGGGAGGACCAGACCTCTGGCTCTGGGCTTCTCTCCTCCCAAGATGGATGTGGCTGAAAGTCACTGATTTCTGTGATAATAAATTCTGTCCTACGCTGTGTTCCTGTTGACTAATAAACCTGTTTTACCAACTGGCTGAGTGTCTCCTCTGACTGCGGAGTTTGGGTGCAGGGCCCACTGGTTTCCCCAGATGCTCCGCCCAGGCAGACTCGCTGCAGGAAGTACATAGTGGGGAATACTCTGAGGTCTGACCCAGGAAGGTCGAAGCTGTGTAAGCTTCTTTCCCTGGAGACAGTATGCTCAGAGAGAGGAGGCTCCGCTCCACCAGAGTCCAGGCTGGTTTCATATGGAGTAGATCCAGAGCATCACACTGGTGACTCTGTGACTGTCAGTAATGGTGAACCTCTCTGATACTTGAGTAATGGTGAAGAATCACTAAAAATGTGAATTCTTTTTATTTAATTATTCAGATTTTTTGTGTGCAATTTTTTCAGAATTCTTTCAGTCAAAAGTGTTACCAAAAATGTGAATTGAATAATATGATTATCATTTAAACTGTTTTAGTTGTTTTCAATTGAAGTTTTGCATGGCAATTTCCCCCCATTTTTTAATCAATTTTATTTTCTGTTTATTATTCATCATTTCAGTTTTAAAAAATGAATATTTTTGGTTAGCTGTTTAGTCCAATTGAGGGACATTTTTAATGAAAAAAATTTAATTTGAATTTGATTTAAATATTTTTTAAAGAAAATATTTCTTTATAAAATGAGAAATGATAAACAAATATTTGTAATAAAATGTCATGAAATGTTTCAGATTTTAAAACTTTTTTGACCAAAAAAGTAAAATAGTAGTTTGAACATTTTTATTGGTGCTGATGTCATAGCTCAGTGGTTTGAGCATTGGCTTGCTAAACCCAGGGTTGTGAGTTCAATCTTTGAAGGGGTCATGAGAAATGAATCACTTGACTCTATCAAGGGTTTTAAATGATGGCAACTGGAACCGTATGTCGAGACTCAGATTTTAAAGAAATGAAGGGGATCTGGGCAGCCAAATCTCATTAATTTTCTTGTGAACTGGGCACCCAAATGCCTTAAACTGTGTTGAAAATCTGAACCACATTCTTCATTTGCGTCTCTGAGATCTCACAAGTTAAGCAAGTTTTGGCTGCTTGGTTTTTGGATGAGAACCCACCAAGAATACTTCAGTGAGCAGGCTAGGTAGCTCAGGTTGTGTGTGTGTGATATCCCCTTGGCCTTAGTGCTGGCTCCGATGCTCCAGCCCAGCAGTAGGGGGCACTGTGTTGCAAGGTGGGGGCTCATTAGTGGTACCTCCCCTCAAAGTCTGTACTGAAGCCAGTTGCTTGGCATGATTCTAAGCGAAGTTCTATGGCCTTTTGCAGTCACAGCTTCCCAGGATTGTGACCCCCATCCTGTAAGCATTCTTTGTTCTGAGATGTATACATTTCCATTTAGCCCTATTAAAACACAAAAGTTCTTCATTGGTTTCTTGGAAGATATTTGCATCTGCTTTGAAAACTAACAGGCTGAGCGTAATTGTCTATGTCTGGGATTTTCAGTGGAGCCCAAGGGAGTTGAGTGCCCAAATCGCACTGAAATTCTCTGATCCTGATTTTTAATCATCTCTGTGCTGCAGCCTTTTGGGAGTGAGACCTTGGGAGTGAGGTGTCTGGATATTCTATATTATAGATCTGCTGATGAGTCACTTCACCCACACTCTGCTTTGAGCAAAGATGGGCTTGGTGTGTGTTTAGGGGTTGGGTTTTTCCATCCTTTAGCAGATGTGGAGAGTGCACCCTGTCTCACTTCTGATAAGCATTGTGGGACTGAGAAGCAAGTGGAAACAATACTTATAACCAAGGTAAATGCTTCTTTATGAGCACTGAAGATGTTATCTTATTACAGCAGAGCAGAAACTTAGATAGAGTCTTAAAGGGCCAGCGTCCAGAGTTTCCAAAGGTATTTCAGCACCTAAAGATGCAGCTACTTACCCAATGGGCATTTCAAAAGCAATTGTTTTCAAGAAGGGAGAGGGAGCCAGTGCTTACGGCATGGTTGGGGTTATGAGTGACCTGTTTTCAATTCTCTGTTCTGCTGCAGATTTCCTGTGTGATTGTGGCTAAGCCAGGTATATAATGGTTTAATTTACATTGAAACCAATAGGAATTAGGCACCTGCTTCCATGCCCTTGAAAATCCCACTAGGTGCCTAGCTGCATTTTTAGGCACCTAAATACCTTTGGAAAATTGGCCCTTTGTTTCTTCAGATGTAAATATGGAATTCTTCCAGGCCTCACAAAGATCAATACATTTTAGATTGTGGGGTTTTCAAGGGCTAGGGATATGGAGCTCAGGTAAGTACCTAAGATAGGTAAATAGCTTTCAAAAGCTGGCTCCATGTTCTGATTTTGGTAGCCCTCTATCAACTCTGAAGAGGCCCTCCAGATTCACATCAGGTCACTGAGATCAAAACCTTGCTTTCCAGGGTCTGAGATAATGGCCCGACTTCTGCAGTCTTTTCTCAGGCAAAAATCTCATTGGTATCAGAAGGAGTTTTGCCTAAATATTAGTGAAAACTGACCCTGCACTCCTTACTCATGTGCGTAGCTACACTGAAGAGAATCCCGTATTTCTTGTGGCGTAAGGTATTACTCATCAAGAGTAAGACCTGGTTTATCACAGACTTTCTACCAGTATAACTATTTTAGTTATGACCATGTTTTTTTATCAATATAGTTATACAGTACCAACTCCTCATGTAGACATAATTATAGCTTATTTCTAGAACTGGTTTGAAACAATATGCTGTTTTGCCAAGACATATCAGTCTCCATGAAACATTCATCTGGAAGTTTTTTGGGTGCAGGATACAAAGAAAGAGAGATTCAGTAGCTGTGTGCTTAGGGTAGGAGCTGGGGATGTGGAAAATTGATATTCAATCTGTCCTCTGCCTGAATTGGAATCCTTGGCTGGAAAAAAATTCTGCTGTGACTCATGCAGAATATCAGAGGGGTAGCCGTGTTAGTCTGAATCTGTAAGAAGCAACAGAGGGTCCTGTGGCACCTTTAAGACTAACAGAAGTATTGGGAAGAACCTCACTTCTTCAGATGTTCAGAGGTTCTTACCCACGAAAGCTTATGCTCCCAATACTTCTGTTAGTCTTAAAGGTGCCACAGGACCCTCTGTTGCTTCATGCAGAATAGGGACTCAAAGCTGGGTTTCTCCCATCCCAGACTGCTCACTAACTGCCAGGTGATACCCATCACTCTCTTAACACAGTTCTGTTTTCATTAAAATGTTCTGAAGGTTTTGTTTTCATAGTTTTATAGAAATGAGGCAGGAGTAAATATACTTAGACCATCCCTGATGGGTGTTTCTCTAATCCGTTCTTAAAACTTCCACAACCCCCCTAGATAACTTGTTCCAGAGCTCAACTACCCTTAGAGTTAGAAAGTATTTCCTAATATCTAACCTACATCTTCATTCCGCAGCATAAACTGATTCCTCCTTGTCCTAGCTTCAGTGGATGTGAACAGCTGATCACTGTCCTCTTTATAACAGTCCATAGCTGCAATGATATATAGCACCTTTATATTGCTATAACTGTGTCCACACAAGCAAGAATTGTTATTCCTACGTAGTACAACTGAGCATGACTAATTTTTTCCCCATCAAAACCATGTATTTTTCAATATAAAATGGCTTTTCAATCAAAGGGAATTTTTTTTTTGCAGAAACAATTGTTTTGTCATAATGTTGAAAAAACTAAAACTAGTTTTTGTTTTGTTTTTGGCAAACCAAAAAATGTCCAGTGACAAATTCCAGCAGAAAAGAAAAATGTTCATTTTTGTCAAAACTGTTGCAGAATTTTTTTTCATGATTCACCTCCAAAATCAAGCCCTAGAGGATAATTTGCATGAATGAGGGTTTTAGAAGTTTGTAGAAAGAACTTCTGGGATTTCTTTGATTCTGATGCTGATTCTCATCTGCAGTGTGCTAAAGGGGGCAGATAAAATGTAAAGTGTTATATAAACTGAACAGATTACGTTATTGATTATCAATTGCTAATCACTAGTATGTAACTGATATTCTTAATAACTACTGTTAATGAGCCATGTAAGCCTAATTTTTGGAGGGCTGATTTTTTTTCTGTGCTGGAAATGTAGGCTGGACTTCTCAAAAACAGCAAAGGGAGTCAAGTGCCCAATTTCATTCTATTCTTTGTGATTGTGGTGTCTACATCGCTTAGGTTCTTTGCCTCCTGCAAGGCTCTGTTTCAATCTCAGCACTAGAGCTGGTCACGATTTTCCATCTAAAACAATTTGGACCAAAATTGTCTTTTTTATCTTTTTTTTTTGCAGAAACATTTTATTTTCTGCAAAAACTGAAAATTTCTCAGTCAAAGTTTTTCTGGTTTAGGTAACATTCATTTTTGAAACATGATTTTTCAACAGAAAGCTGAAAATTTTCACTGAAAAGAGGTTTCTACAATCAATGTATTTTCAACAAAGGTAGTTTTTGGAAAGTGATTTTTTTCAGGTTTTTATTTTTTTTTAAAGAAGGGGGAAGAAAGGAATTATTTCACGGGAAATATCAACAAAAATGAAAATTTGTCAAAATTTCCAGCAAAATATAATCAACCATTTTGAACTAGCTTCACTCAGCATGGAACAGCCTAACCCCGTTGCTTAATGCAAGAACAGCTCGGCTAGCAAGGGAATCAGCACAGCTGCATTCACATATTATAAAGCACTTTAGCTTGATGGGACAGCACCATTACCTTAATTCTTCTACAGGGAAACTGAGGCACGGATAGGGGAAGTGACTTGTCCATGGTCACACAGCAGGGCATTGGGAGAACCAAGAATAGAACCTAAGGGTCCTGACTTCTTGCCTTCTTGAAGACCAAGGGATCAGCTTTTCAAAAGAGTTTAAGGCTTAGGAGCAAAATCCCATTGAAAGTCAGTGGGATTTGTGCAACTACATCTCCTAGGGGCTTTTTGCAAACTGCACCCAAGATTATTCCCCTCTTGATACTATTGCTAAGTGCTGCTAAAAGCTATGTCACAACAATCACTAACAGACTCATCTCCTCCTGCAGCTCTGCACAGCGCGCGGCAGCCCCTGGAGTGAGTCTCAGAGCCTGAGTTGCCCACCTCCCTCACCAGGTTTCAGACCCCAAGCTTCCCTCTGAGCTGCAACATGAACATGGCTAATTTTAGCATCCTATCACGAGCCCCGTGAGACCAAGTCTGTCAACCGGGATCTGAGACTTGCTGCCACTCGCAGTATAGATGTACCAGGGAATACCCTTTCATATAATAGTGCAGTGCCAGGGCAATAGATAATCTTTCAATAAGAACATAAGAATGACCACATTGAGTCACAACAATGGTCCATCTAGCCCTGTATCCTCTCTTCCGACAGTGGTTGGTGCCAGATGCTTGAGAGGGAATGAACAGAACAGGGCAATTTCATGTGATCCTGTGATCCTGTCCCCTCTTCTGGCAGTTGGCAGTTTAGGGACACCCGGAGCATAGGGGTGCATTCCTGACTAATATACATGGAGGGAGCTATCCTCCATAAATTTACCTAATTCTTTTTTAACCCAGTTATACATTTGGCCTTCATAACATCCCCTGGCAATGAGTTCCACAGGTTGACTTGTGAGTTGTGTTAAGAAATACTTCCTTAAGATTGTTTTAAACCTGCTGCCTACTAATTTCGTTGGGTGACCCGAGCTCCTGTGTTATGTGAAGGGGTAAATAACAATTCTCTATCTATCTATCTATCTAGGTAGAGGCTAGAAGGGAGGGACAGCTCTGTGGTTTAAACATTGGCCTGATAAACCCAGGGCTCTGAGTTCAATCTTTGAGGGAGGGATCTAGGGTAAAAAATAATAATAATAATAGTTGGGGATTGGTCCTGCTTTGAGTAGCAGGTTGGACTAGATGACTGCCTTCTAACCCTCATATTCTATGATCACTAGATTATGTAATTTGACCTTCTGTTTATCACAGGCCCTTAAATTCTACCCAGTTATGCCCCTGTATCGAGCCCAATAACTTGTGTGTAGCTAAAGGCTATTTTCCAAAATGGCATCCAGTCTGGATCTGAAGTCATCCAGAAATGGAGACTTCATTACTTCCTTTAGTAGTTTGTTACAATGGCTACTCAACCCCCACATCTTCCTTTTACAGGGATCTTAAAGCTCTGAATTCACACTGAAATAAAGTGGTACTTGGACATCTCACTTCCTTAGATTCTTTTGAAGAGATGAGTCTTTTTAGACAAAAGGACATGTATGTCCAGCCCAGGACAGCTGTCAATATTATTGCATAGAAACAGGCATCAGAATGTGAAATTATATGATATAATCTTGCTATTAACTCATAAAATCCTATAATATTGTATAACAGTACGGGGGAATGTCGGTGCATTGAATTTTACAACCAGCTCAGGGATGTGTTTTGTATCAGTTCTACACTCCAATGAGGGACAACAAATTATTTAATACAAAGGATTCTGATTTTAGTTCTGCAGGAAAAGGGACCATGCGGTGAACTAAGGTATACTTATGTGGATCCAATTGCATTTATTGGCAATATCTGGATGAAAATTACACCTCTGGAATTTCCAAAAAGGGACTTCCATTGGCAGAAATCAATCACTCAGTCAAGCCGATTGGCCAGCCTTGTAGGATAACGATTATCGGGATGGCAGATGCAAGGAACCAAACAGGTGTGTCCGAGTTTATTCTGCTGGGTTTCTCTGACCACCCTCAGGTGCAGCTGATACTATTTGTCGCCTTTGCATCGGCCTATGCCGCGGCCCTTCTTGGGAATGTCTCCATCATCACAGTCATCTGTTCACAGCCTGGACTCCACACCCCCATGTACTTCTTCCTGGTCAACCTCTCCCTGCTGGACATTGGCTGTGTGACCTCGACCGTGCCACAGATGCTGAAGAACCTGCTGGCCCAAAAGAAGGCCATCTCCTTCCAAGGCTGTCTGGCACAGATGTACTTCTTCACCGCCTTCCTGGCGACGGAGCTGCTGCTGCTGACTGGCATGGCTTTCGACCGCTATGTGGCCATTTGCCACCCCTTACGCTACTCCCTTGTCATGAGCCAGAGGACCTGCTGCCACCTGGCAGTAGGGATATGGGTATCGGGCTTCCTAATCTCTCTGCCACATACTCTCTCCTTGCTCCGCTTGTCCTTCTGCGGGCCCAACATTATCAACCACTTCTTCTGTGAGCTACCACCGCTGCTTCAGTTGTCCTGCAGCGACACAAGCTACAACCAAACCTTGGCCCTGGTGACAGATGTGTTCCTGGGCATAGGCTGCTTCCTCCTCACCCTCCTCTCCTATGTCTACATCGTCTCTTCTGTCCTGAAAATCCAGTCTGCCGCAGGGAAGCGCAAGGCCTTCTCCACCTGCTCCTCTCATGTGATGGTGGTGACGCTTTTTTATAGCACTGTGATTTACACTTACGTCCGGCCCCCCTCCGCTTACCTGGACAGAGACAAAGCCGTGGCTGCTCTGTACACTATGGTCACTCCCCTTGTCAACCCCCTCATCTACAGCTTGCGGAACAAGGAGGTGAAGGAGGCCTTTAAAAAACTTATGGGTGGAAACAGAGGCTGAGATTTTCCACTCCATCAAGGGCAGCATGTCCAAGCATGTCCCTTCTCCTTTAGGAACAGTAATAGAGGGCAGGGAAAGCATGGCCCATTGGGTGGGGTACTGGCTTGGCTCATTGAAAATGAGGATTCAGTTCTTGACGCCTACAGCCTTCATGTGTGACCTTGGGTGAGTCAATCAGGGAGATGTTTCCAAAGGCGTTTAAGCACCTAATGGGATTTTCAGAAGTGATTTGATTCCAAAGAGAGTTAGGGACCAGATTTTAAAAGATTATATTAAGTCCATGCATATGACCACCACAGGCACTTCCTACCAAGTGTTACTTACATAGATATAAGTGACCAAATTCAAAATATGCAAGTAACAGGGTACCTTCACCACTAGGCCACCTCCTTGTGGCTGGGTCTGGGGATTAGCTCTCACCTGGGCTGGCATTCCTTCCCGGTGGATGCTTACACCTTGGCCTCTCTCTCTCTGGGAGTTCCCTCTTCATGACATGGACCTCTGTCATGATGGTCAGGTCACTGTTTAGTTTTCCCCTTCCAGGATGTCAAAGTCACACTGGACAAGTTGTCTGTATGCCATGTCAGGCAGTCTTCCAGTCCACGCCTATGTCTGGAACCACTTTCCTAATTGATGGTAGGGAAACCTGGGCCCACCACTACTCTGGGACGCAGCCCAGAGACTCTCTGACCCGCAACCACAGTCTGCTCAATCTCAGATCCTGTTGCTGTTACCCTGGGATTGATCCTAATTCACCTTTCTATCTCCTGGCCCATCTCTGGGTTCACCAGTCTGAGCATCCTCCACTCACAGGGGCTACTTCACCCCTCTCAGCTTCTCACCAAACTATGTAGTCCAGGGCTGGATCCCGGGGCTCACTCTCCCCCTAGAACTCCTCCTTGTTCCTAGCCAACTTCCTTTCTCTATGGGGAATAGCTGCAGAGCTCCTCCTACAGCCCCCTCTTGCTCTCAACTTCCTAGATTTGTACATGCCCAGCTTGGCCCTACACAGCTGGGCTTCATCACCAATTAAATTTTATCTGACCATGACTCTCCTCCAGGTGCAGCCTATAAGGTCAATTGGACCTTTTCAACCTGCTCAGATCTTATCTGGGTGACACCCCATCACAATGCAGGAGCGCAAAAATCAATCATCATTAAGGCTATGTTTTAGTCACGGGTATTTTTAGTAAAAGTAATGGACAGGTCACAGGCAGTAAACAAAAATTCACGGCCAGTCCTGTCCATGACTTTTACTATATACCCCTAACTAAAACTTGGGCTGGGGTTAGGGGTACTGGAGGGACAGTATTGGGGGTGCTCCTGGGAAGCGGCGACCTCCAGCTCCTAGCTTCACGTGCTGCCTCTGCTCTACCCCAAGCCCCAGGTCTGCAGCTCCCATTGGCTGGGAACAGAGGCAGCACATGGATCTAGGAGCTGAGTTCCTGTTGCCCTTCTAGGGAGCCCCCCCCCAGATAAGCATCATCCTGCACTCCAACCCCCAGCTCTGAGCCCCTCCCCCACCCAAACTCCGGGTTAGCCGCACAGGCCACTGCAGAAGTCATGGAGGTCATGGCAGGTTACAGAATCATCCGTGACTGCCGTGACCTCCATGACAAACGCAGAGCCTTAATCGTCATTAATATCAATAAGCGTTTAGAATTGAATTGTGCTGACAAACCCAACAATGATACTACATAGGGGCTTCCCCAAATAAGACATCTTGTCTGTTCTGGGTCTGTCTTATCAACTGGGAGCTCTTGTGGGGCAGGGGCTGACTTCATGACTCTGATTTCCCACCCGTGAAGTCAGTAAGACTTTGCCATTGAGCTCAGTAAGATTAAACTCCATGTCTGTGTTTCGGGCAAGAGGGAACATGTTGTCAGTGCTAAGGAAATAAGAAAATACAATCAGTACATAAATCATAATGGCACTAACCTAATGATATGAATGACTTTGCATGATATTATATTGATATAGATTTAATAGTAATGCCACTAATAATAATTACCGGGTTGCCAGTATTTTTGTCTAGCTAATATTATTATTAATCTTTTTTTCTTTAAATTTATAATGTTGTTTAATAATTAATTGGGAAAGAGATATATCCTTGAAAAAAACTTGAATTAAGTTTAAGTAGCTCTGGAGTCCCTTGTATTAAAGGTAAAGGTGATATATTATTTTGGGTATGGGTGAGCTAAGGACTATATTGAATGATGTGACAGGCAAGCATAGTCCTTTGAGACAATACGGTGAAGTAAATTTCCTGGGAAATACTTCAGCAGAGGTGAAAACAAATTCCTCCCCCACCCAGTTATGCCAACACCAGCCTCCTGAAGCTCTGACCCAAGGAAACAACCATTGTCTAGTTCTTACATGTTCCATGAATTTAAAGATCAAAGGCCTCTGGTGTGGGCTCAGATCCCACTTTTTACACCATCTATGTCATAGTACAGAATACATCTCTGTTTCCCTGCCATGATCCTGCAAGTGCTACCAGCTCCTCAACTGTCCCCTCTTAGAGGCACAGGCCTGCATTTCCGTCCTTCCTGACCAGTGTTTCTCCAGAATAAATATGTATATTCAAGGATTATGAGGAGCATAGATGCTTCAGTAATGGGGTCTAACTGATTAACATGTTCGGGGTCTGGAAGCAATTTTCACCAGGTCTGATTACCAGAGACCCTGGGAGTTTTTTGCCTTCCTCTGTAGCATGCATCACTTGCTGGTCTGAACTAGACACCTAGCTCACATTGAATTTCAATAAAATTTGGGGACTTAATTGCCTTTCCTGTGACAGCCCCAGATTGTGGGAGAATAACCACTGTTTGGTTCACTCAGATTTGGGGAATAGATATTTTTCTATTGATCAAAGTGCTGGGGAAGGCTCTGACCTATTTTGTGATGAGCAGTTGAAGAACCATGAAGCCTGCAATCTGGTCTTAGGTCTGACTCTTAGGGTGAGATTTTTGCAAGCTGTCTAGTGCAATAACAATTAAATTAATGAGACTTGTTCTCAGAAGATCTAGGCATCAGTGAAAAATCTGAGCCTGGCTTGGTTTGCTAAGAGCTCAGGCTCTATCACACCAGGATGATGGGTGGGATATACATGAAGGTTTTCCAAAGATGCCTTAGGGAGTTTGATACCCTAATGCTATGGAAAGGCAAGATATTCAGCTTAGTCACACAAGCCCTTAGGCCTGAAACAGGTTGCCATGACATGTGGACCAAAAGATAACCCTGTAATTATGAAGTGTACGATTTCAGTGAAAGATGTTAAATCATAGAATCATAGAATATTAGGGTTGGAAGAGACCTCAGGAGATTATTTAGTCTGATCCTCTGCTCAAAGCAGGACCAACACCAAATATATCATCCCAGCCAGGGATTTGTCAAGCCGGGCCTTAAAAACCTCTAAGGATGGAGATTCCACCACCTCCCTAGGTAACCCATTCCAGTGCTTCACCACCCTACTAGTGAAATAGTGTTTCCTAATATCCAACCTAGACCTCCCCCACTGCAACTTTAGACCATTGCTTCTTGTTCTGTCATCTGCCAGCACTGAGAACAGCCTAGCTCCATCCTTTTTGGAACCCCCTTCAGGTAGTTGAAGTCTGCTATCAAATCCCTCCTCACTCTTCTCTTCTGCAGACCAAATAACCCCAGTTCCCTCAGCCTCTCCTCATAAGTCATGTGACCCGGCCCCCTCATCATTTTCGTTACCCTCTGCTGGACTCTCTCCAATTTGTCCACATCCCTTCTGTAGTGGGGGGACCAAAACTGGACACAATACTCCAGGTGTGGTCTCACCAGTGCCGAATAGAGGGGAATAATCACTTCCCTCGATCTGCTGGCTATGCTCCTACTTATACAGCCCAATATGCCGTTGGCCTTCTTGGCAACAAGGGCACACTGCTGACTCATATCCAGCTTCTCGTACACTGTAATCCCCAGGTCCTTTTCTGCAGAACTGCTGCTTAGTCAGTCGGTCCCCTAGCTTGTAGCAGTGCACGGAATTCTTCCTTCCTAAGTTCAGGACTCTGCACTTGACCTTGTTGAACCTCATCAGATTTGCTGATGTTCTGGAAACTATGCAGATATTGACTGGAAACTATGCTGCAATGTGCCAGTTAATACCACAAGATGCCCATCAGTAACATTTTGTGGAATTCTGTAATAATGTCAAGTTGCTATGGAACTCATTGATGTACATGCTAGTGAGAAGAAGAGGAACTAAGTGGAATAGCCATTGAGAACTGGAGAACCTTTAAATTAGCGAGGTATGGAAGTATGGATAAGGAAAAAGGGGTTGGAACCCTTATACATAGTGTGAGCCTTAGCAGGAGTAAGCATAACTCAGGATCAAAAGGTATTGCCCAGCCTGTGTGCTGGGAGGAAATGAAAGACGCCAGCATGACAATCACAGTGATGGTGATGACAATGAAGATGATGATGGGGAAGATAATAACTGACACTCCAGGGTCTCCCAGAAGGAGAGGTGAGAAGTGAGTGATTCTGGTCCTAGGGCTAACTACTTTGGACTATCTGTCTATCTTCTGTTGTATTTCAGTGTTTGTGGGATTGTTTATCTGCTTAATGGATTTCCTAATAAAGGGACTTCTGACAAATCACAGTTTTTTCTTGTGTGTACTTACAGTCTCTCGTTCCAATGATACAGATAACAATATCCCTGATACTGTAGCCATAAGGAGACTGAAACTTTCTTGACCACTGTGCTCTAAGAGATGAATCAATAATCAATATTAATCAATTAATCAATCATCTGTCATCAATCATCAATAAGGCTACAGAGTGTAATTCAAGAAGAAGAATATGTATCAAAAACATGTTCAAACTATGTAACTAGGCAGGGTTGATGAACAAGGTTTTTCCAGACAAAGAAATGTTGGGTTATGTGAGGGAATAGGCCTGGCCGGCCTCCCTTATGTCACTCGGGATACCGGCGAAGGCTCACTATACAGGCCTTTACAGGCCACAGGCTTGAACTAGACTAAGTGACGCAGCCTTCTGCCAAGTTTGGTCAAGGGTTATGATCAGAGGAGGGAGGAAGAAAAAACATGAAAAGCCCTAGTAAAATAATAGCTTGTGTGTTTATGGCTAACGAAATATAATAATCGCTTGTTGACGAAACTTAATAACTGCTTGTATGAAGAAATTGATTCTAGCTAAATGCAAGCTTCTCTTGCAGCTCCAGCTAAATGCAAACCTAGTCAATCATATATCTCCTTTGGGTGTCTTGTAAAAAAACCCCAGTACACGGACAGTAACACCCCGGAAGGTACTATACACCCTGCCGAGAATATACCCTAACTGGTGCCAAGTACTGCCCATATTGGAAACCACAAAGAAGCCCTCTACCCTATATGCACCCAATTCTTGGAAAAATAATAAGGAAGGTACCGGGAAAGGGGGCAGACCCTAACTCTTTATTTTTCATAAATGATGTATAACTTGTACTATGTTTGCGGTTTGTAAGAATAAAAGGAGCCTGCAAGCTCTGATCGGGGATGTAGTTTCTAACTGCAACCCCCAACGCGTTGGTTTGTATTACAATAAACTAGCCTCAGGCTTGAGTCTGTGAACTAAAATCAATGCGTGGGTGACTTTTTCCACGACAGTTACCTGTCTGCCTATGTCTGTGATGCAGCGTAAGTAGGATAAATCAGATGGAATGGGCATTCATCTGCATCTGAAGTCAACAGGAAAAGCAAATTAAGAAGAGAAGAGGATGGACTATAAGGAGGAAAAGGACAATATGTGGTCCCACACTGAGGGACAAAAAGCACAGTACTTTTTGCATCCATGAAAGTTGAATCCTGATCCTGGTGGCTGGTGATGCTGAGGGCTTGCTTTAGGTGAGCAACTTAATTTTAGGCAGATTTTTAACCTGCTCAAGTCATGTTTAGTTACTTAGAAGCGTGTTATAATTTGTAATCATATTTGTTTCCACTATCCTTACTCAGCATCACTTCAATCTCTACCTTGGTTAATAAACTTCCATTTGTAATGGTAAGCAAAGTGTGAATGCATAGCTGGGCCAAACAACCTTGTGTGCAGTCTTTGGAGGCGGCAGACTTGGTAATTACTGTTTGTCCAGTGACAGGGGCTGAATGCTGAAGGGAGCACCCCAAGGACTCAGAGGTTGGTGTGTACAAAGCACTAGCCTGCACAGAAAGGGTGAGGTCTCAGAGACCTGGAAGGCAAAGCTTGTTGGGCCAGAGGCTGTTGGTTTCAAGGAGCTGAACCACAATAGTCATAGACAAGATTGCTTCATGCTAAGGGCAGGCAGTGATAAGGTACCTCACAACCTTGAGTCCCCCTGGGAAGTGTTACCCCCTCCCCTCACACAAAGGACAGCTGGGGATGAAACTTTTTGGAAGGATGTCCCATTATACCTAATATATCAGTGGTTAGAGCACTCAGGACCACAGCCCTGCCTGACTTGGAGCAGGGGCTGGAGCCCATGTCTCCTATGTACCAGCAGAGTGCCCTAACCACAAGGATCTTGGCTAAAATTGGGTGGGACAGGGTCTCTTTCTAGTTTTGGTTTTGTTTATCTGAGGAAAGCCTTACCTGGTGTAGCTCAGCCAATTTGAATTTGAATTTCACAAGTACCCACGATCATTCCATTTTAGTGCAGGAATGGCGAGTGGTTCTAGTCTGTTTTGACCATGGAACACCCACCTGGGGATAATAACACATCAGGTAAATGTGCAAATTGGGACAGTTGTAGATGCCAGTACCTGGAGTTGCTCCAGTTTGGAATAAAGATACCACAATGTAGTAAAGCTGCTCAGACTAAAAGCAAACCTTCAAGTTTATTAAGAGGACAATTTGAGGGTTAACAAAGATTCCTCATAAATCTACACACAATCTTTTCGTTATAGCAATACAGCAAGTACTATGCAAACAAAACAATAATAGTATGTAACATACAGATTTCTTCAGTACCAAAAGGTACACAAGCAACAAGTCCTATGCATTTAAAACATACACCACGGATTTGGCATTAACGTCCCCACACTGTCCTGAGCTGAATAAGCAGCAAGCACCCAGTTCTTTGAATAGGCTGGTATCCTTCTCCTTGGGGTATCTTCTTGCTGCAATTAGTAAAAGCAGGCCAGTGAGATTCAGCCCTCAGGGCAGAGATCTTCACCTCCCCTGTGGTCTCCCTCCCTCCCTCTGGGTCCGTCTGAGCTAACTGAAGAGTTTGGTGCTTTTGTTCTTTATTCTTGGGAGTGGAATTGGCCCCCAACCCTGCACCATTGACTCTGGTGCCTGCTCAGGGACTCTCAAATCTGACTACTTCTTTGATGGTCACAGAGAAGTCTCTCCTGATCACTGCAGGTCAGCAGTATGGCTCTCACCTTTGCTTCCGCATGAAGACCCTCACCCAGCTCCAATGCAGCCCTTTAGCTCATCTGCATCTGGTTGCTTGACCTTGGCACCATCTGCCTCTGGCTCAGTACCTCACCCTTCCATGGACCAACTCCAGATCCCCACTACCACATGTTACAGGCACCCAGGAATATGTCCATTCTGTCCCAGGTACAGTGATCCTGGCATGGGTCTTGTTCAAGGTCTCTGGGGACCCCTTCCAATACTGCATCACCCTGATTCTTCAGGTAGTCCAAGTAATCATCTTACTCTGAAGTTGGCTCTCAGGTTTCCCGATACCAAGAGCTTAGAGCTAACTCATAGAATCATAGAATCGTAGGACTGGAAGGGACCTCGAGAGGTCATCTAGTCCAGTCCCCTGCACTCATGGCAGGACTAAGAATTATCTAGACCATCCCTGACAGGGGTTTCTCTAACCTGTTCTTAAAAACCTCCAATAAAAGAGATTCCACAACCTCCCTAGGCAATTTATTCCAGTTTTTCCTAATGTGCAGCATAAACCACCCTTGCAGCAATTTAAGCCCCTTACTTCTTTCCCCTGTACTTAGTGGTTACAGAGAACAATTCATCACCTTCCACTTTATAACAACCTTTTACATATTTGAAAATTGTTAACATGTTGCCCCTCAGTCTTCTCTTGTCTAGATGAAACTAACCCATTTTTTTTCAATCTTTCCTCGTAGATCACAACAGAAGAGGACCAGGTGGCCGCTACCATGAGCAGGCAGACCTGTGGGCTCATGACCACTGGGTAGCGCAGTGGGTTGCAGATGGCCACATAGCAGTCATAGACCATGACCGCCAGAAGCACGGCTCCACTGCTGCCCAGGAAGTGGAATAAATGGAGCTGTGCCAGGCAGCTGGTGAAGGAGATGGCTTGGCACCCTGAGAGGAAGCCAGCCAAAATCTTGGGCATGGTGACCGTGGAGAAGAAGATGTGCTTGGAATCCTAGAACATTTACAGGAAGCTGCAATGAATAAACCTAATAACAATCCCATCACATCTACTATGATTTGTAATACTGTAGCAATTAGTGATGCCAACTGAGATTACAGCCCCATTTACACTGTATAGACACATGGTGAGAAATAGCCCTGCTCGAGTCCAGTCAGCTCCAACCTAAGTAAACAGGAGAGACAAAGGGTGTGTGGGGAAGAAAAGAGAGGAAACAATATACCCAAGATCACACAACAGTTGAGTGGCTGAGCTGGGGTAAAATCCAGGTCATTTGAGTCCTAATTTGGCTGCTTGTTTTAAACTGAAATGGTATATGCTATATCTCACATACAAGTTATGCAGGAATCATCTGATGGGGTTCTTTGGCACATGTTATACATATGCTTGGAAGCATTAGTTTTTTTGTCAGTAAATGTCGGCGGACAGCTATTTCAATGTACACACACAAACTGATGGAAAAATATTTCCATTGACAATAGATTTTTAGACACAGTAGAAGTTAGAAAAATGCTGCTTGAGAACTTATTAGAGTCCCACCTTAATGTGTATAAAAAGTATTGTAATGAATGCTGCATAATTAGCTTTTTTCAGTAAATGTCGATTTCACCATACAACACACAAATCCAGGGCCGGCTCCAGACACCAGCCTACCAAGCACGTGCTTGGGGCAGCACCTTGGGGCAGGGCGGCGCTCGGGGTTTTATTTATTTATTTATTTACTGGTTCATCGGGGCAGTGCTGGAGGGGTTTTTTTTTGTTTCCGCGTTGCGGTACTCGGGGTGGTGGGACTTCCGGCGGCACGGCGCTCGGGGGGGCGGGAGCTTGGCGCTCGGAGGGAGGGCGGGGGCTGATGCAGCGCGGCGCCCGGATGGGGGCAGGGGCTTGGTGTGGCGCTGGGGGGGGGGGGGGGGCTTGGCAGGCCACTGGGGGGGGGGGCGCGGCCCTTGGAGGGGGTGGGGCTTCGGGCGGCTCGGCGCTCAGGGAGCGGGGCTTTGGGCAGCGTGGTGCTCGGAGGGGGGGATTTCGGCGGTGCTGGAGCGGGGGTATGGTGGCGCGGTGCTCGCGGGGTTGGGCAGCCCCCTCTTTTTTGCCTGGGGTGGCAAAAAAGTTAGAGCCGGCCCTGCACAAATCAATAAAAAAAATATTTTGATTGTTAATAGAAATTTACAGCTAGGCAAAGTAAGAAAAATGCTGCTTGAAAACTCATTAGAGTTTGGTTTAAAGCTAGTTCTGTTGTATATTTTGATGTGCGACGTTGACAAATTTGTGTTTTAAGGGTTATAAAGCTTAAACTTTTTGAATCTCAGTGTCCACTGTCATTACGTAATTATTGTCTGGACCCCCCCATAAATTTCCCACTACTGTGAAAATTTAAATTGATAAAAATGTTTACAAATTGATATTATCCATCAAAATACATATTAAACAAATTGAAATCTGCCGAGCCTAGTTATACAGGATATCAGACTAGATGATAATAATTGTCCCTTCTGGCCTTGAAATTCACAAATCTATGCAACCTGCCACCTTCTTAACTATACTGTGCTTTGAAACTCCTAGTCTAGAAGACTACCTTAATTTTCAGGGTAATACCCAAGTTTCTCAAGCACTTGCCTTTGTGGAATCAGAAGCTTTACAAAAGGAATCTGAGGCAGTTTGAAAATCTTATCCTTGGTGACTGTTGCATGCTAACAGCTCAGCCATAGGCCGCTCTGGTCTTCCTTGTAATTGAAACAGTAATAGTCACTGGAGTCAAAGGGTGCTGAAGAGAAAAAGCAGGAATATCTGTCTGTTCAGAATAGAAGAGAGATGCAGGATCCTATTGACTTGAACTTTTGGATGTCTGTACTGAATCTGTGCAGCAGGCCCGGCTTCTAGGCAGGGGGGCCACGGGGCTTAGCGCACTGCCCCCACCCCGAGCACCAGCTGCGCACTCCCATTGTGTGGAAACTGGCTAATGGGAACTGGGGGGGAGTGCCTGCAGGTGAGAGTCACGCGGAGCCGCTTGCGTGCCTCTGCCTAGGAGCCAGACCCGCTGCTGGCAGCTTCTGGGGTGCAGCGTAGTCCCCGGTGCACCCTGGCTGTGCCACTGACTGGGAGCTGCCAGAGGTAAGTCCATGCCTCAACCCCGTGACCCAATCCCCTCATCCCCAGCCCAGAGCCCTGATACTCTCCCGCACCCCAACCCCCTGCCCAGCCCTGAGCCTGCCCCAAACCTGGAGCCCCTCCTGCACCCCAAACCCTTCATCCCCAGCCCCACCCCAGAACCTGCACCCCCAGCCCTGAGCCCTAACCCCCTCCCGCATCCTAACCCCCTGCTCCAGCTCAGAGCACCCTCCCGCACCCTGAACCCTCATCCCCAGCTCCGTTGGGTAATGGGCATCAGCAATTTTCTTCAACTGGGTCCCCAGAAAAAGAGTTTGAAAACCATTGCACTAGAGCTACCACCTCTCTGGGAAATGGGTTAACTAAGCTGACAGAAGAACTCTCTCCCATCGGCTTAGAGAGTCTTCATTAAATTGCTACAGAGGTGCAGTCTCAAACAAAGTGTTTTCTGTCCTTTACACTGTCTTGATGCTCTGATCAATCCCCTCATCAACAGCCAGAGAAAAAAAGAGGTAAAGGAAGCCCTGAGGAGAGCTCTGCAGAAATGTCAGGAATTTGGAGAGGTTGATTTATATGGTAATAAATGAATTTTCTGGTTAGAAAGGAACAATCTAAGGCTTGGTCTACACTTACCCCCCCAATTCGAACTAAGGTACGCAACTTCAGCTACGTGAATAACGTAGCTGAAGTCGAAGTACCTTAGTTCGAACTTACCTTGGTCCACACGCGGCAGGCAGGCTCCCCCGTCGACTCCGCGGTACTCCTCTCGCCGAGCTGGAGTACCGCAGTCGACGGCGAGCACTTCCGGGTTCGACTTATCGCGTCCAGACTAGACGCGATAAGTCGAACCCAGAACTTCGATTTCCAGCCGTCGAACTAGCTGGTAAGTGTAGCCAAGGCCTTAGTTCTAGTCAGTCCAAACATCCTGAATTATAGGAAGAAGATACTGAGGACTTTTTAGTGTCGCCTCTCCCTTTCAGTTGTATTTATTTAGATGAATAAGGGCAGTGCCTGAGCTGGTGTAAATTGCCAAAGCTGAATTGACTTTTATCCCCAATGTTATTTCAGTGTCTCTGACACTGGCTGCCAGGGGTTCTCCTATTGCAATGAGAACTAGGAAGAGTGGAGAAATTGGGTAGCTTGGGTGTGAATGTGTGAGATTTTTTTAATGGCATGTTTATTGGTTTTATATAAAATATAAGCACACAATGAAACAAAATTTATATAAATACATGCACAATCCCCTTTTCCCCGGAGCAGGTGGAACAGCACCCACCCTCCCTCCCCTTGAGGTGGCAAAATATCAGGTTTTGGTGAGGACCTGCTATGAGCATTGTACTAGACACTCCTTTCTGGGGGGCCTGAGAAGGAATTTTTCCCTCACCACCAAATAAGCCTAAGTGGAGTGGGGGGTTCAGGGAGTGCTTTGTTATGGTGTTATGATCACTTCTTATAGATTCATACATTCATAGATTCTAGGACTGGAAGGGACCTCGAGAGGTCATCGAGTCCAGTCCCCTGCCCGCATGGCAGGACCAAATACCATCTAGACCATCCCTGATAGACATTTATCTAACCTACTCTTAAATATCTCAAGAGATGGAGATTCCACAACCTCCCTAGGCAATTTATTCCAGTGTTTAACCACCCTGACAGTTAGGAACTTTTTCCTAATGTCCAACCTAGACCTCCCTTGCTGCAGTTTAAACCCATTGCTTCTGGTTCTATCCTTAGAGGCTAAGGTGAACAAGTTTTCTCCCTCCTCCTTATGACACCCTTTTAGATACCTGAAAACTGCTATCATGTCCCCTCTCAGTCTTCTCTTTTCCAAACTAAACAAACCCAATTCTTTCAGCCTTCCTTCATAGGTCATGTTCTCAAGACCTTTAATCATTCTTGTTGCTCTTCTCTGGACCCTTTCCAATTTCTCCACATCTTTTTTAAAATGCGGTGCCCAGAACTGGACACAATACTCCAGCTGAGGCCTAACCAGAGCAGAGTAGAGCGGAAGAATGACTTCTCGTGTCTTGCTCACAACACACCTGTTAATACATCCCAGAATCATGTTTGCTTTTTTTGCAACAGCATCACACTGTTGACTCATATTTAGCTTGTGGTCCACTATAACCCCTAGATCCCTTTCTGCCGTACTCCTTCCTAGACAGTCTCTTCCCATTCTGTATGTGTGAAACTGATTTTTCCTTCCTAACTGGAGCACTTTGCATTTGTCTTTGTTAAACTTCATCCTGTTTACCTCAGCCCATTTCTCCAATTTGTCCAGATCATTTTGAATTATGACCCTGTCCTCCAAAGCAGTTGCAATCCCTCCCAGTTTGGTATCATCCGCAAACTTAATAAGCGTACTTTCTATGCCAATATCTAAGTCGTTGATGAAGATATTGAACAGCGCCGGTCCCAAAACAGACCCCTGCGGTACCCCACTCGTTATGCCTTTCCAGCAGGATTGGGAACCATTAATAACAACTCTCTGAGTACGGTTATCCAGCCAGTTATGCACCCACCTTACAGTAGCCCCATCTAAATTGTATTTGCCTAGTTTATCGATAAGAATATCATGCAAGACCGTATCAAATGCCTTACTAAAGTCTAGGTATACCACATCCACAGCTTCACCCTTATCCACAAGGCTCGTTATCCTATCAAAGAAAGCTATCAGATTGGTTTGACATGATTTGTTCTTCACAAATCCATGCTGGCTGTTCCCTATCACCTTACCACCTTCCAAGTGTTTGCAGATGATTTCCTTAATTACTTGCTCCATTATCTTCCCTGGCACAGAAGTTAAACTCACTGGTCTGTAGTTTCCTGGGTTGTTTTTATTTTCCTTTTTACAGATGGGCACTATATTTGCCCTTTTCCAGTCTTCTGGAATCTCTCCCGTCTCCCATGATTTTCCAAAGATAATAGCTAGAGGCTCAGATACCTCCTCTATTAGCTCCTTGAGCATTCTAGGATGCATTTCATCAGGCCCTGGTGACTTGCAGGCATCTAAGTTTTCTAAGTGATTTTTAACTTGTTCTTTTTTTATTTTATATGCTAAACCTACCCCCTTCCCATTAGCATTCACTATGTTAGGCATTCCTTCAGACTTCTCGGTGAAGACCGAAACAAAGAAGTCATTAAGCATCTCCGCCATTTCCAAGTTTCCTGTTACTGTTTCTCCCCCTTCACTAAGCAGTGGGCCTACCCTGTCTTTGGTCTTCCTCTTGCTTCTAATGTATTGATAAAAAGTCTTCTTGTTTCCCTTTATTCCCGTAGCTAGTTTGAGCTCATTTTGTGCCTTTGCCTTTCTAATCTTGCCCCTGCATTCCTGTGTTGTTTGCCTATATTCATCCTTTGTAATCTGTCCCAGTTTCCATTTTTTATATGACTCCTTTTTATTTTTTAGATCATGCAAGATCTCATGGTTAAGCCAAGGTGGTCTTTTGCCACATTTTCTATCTTTCCTAACCAGGGGAATAGCTTGCTTTTGGGCTCTTAATAGTGTCCCTTTGAAAAACTGCCAACTCTCCTCAGTTGTTTTTCCCCTCAGTCTTGATTCCCATGGGACCTTACCTATCAGCTCTCTGAGCTTCCCAAAATCTGTCTTCCTGAAATCCATTGTCTCTATTTTGCTGTTCTCCCTTCTACCCTTCCTTAGAATTGCAAACTCTATGATTTCATGATCACTTTCACCCAGGCTGCCTTCTACTTTCAAATTCTCAACGAGTTCCTCCCTATTTGTTAAAATCAAGTCTAGAACAGCTTCCCCCCAGTAGCTTTTTTAACCTTCTGAAATAAAAAGTTGTCTCCAATGCAGTCCAGGAATTTGTTGGATAGTCTGTGCCCCGCTGTGTTATTTTCCCAACATATATCCGGACAGTTGAAGTCCCCCATCACCACCAAATCTTGGGCTTTGGACGATTTTGTTAGTTGCTTAAAAAAAGCCTCATCCACCTCTTCCACCTGGTTAGGTGGCCTGTAGTAGACTCCTAGCATGACATCTCCCTTGTTTTTTACCCCTTTTAGCCTAACCCAGAGACTCTCAACACTTCTGTCTCCTATGTCCATCTCTACCTCAGTCTAAGTGTGTACATTTTTAATATATAAGGCAACACCTCCTCCCTTTTTCCCATCTATCCTTCCTGAGCAAGCTGTACCCATCCACACCAACATTCCAATCATGTGTATTATCCCACCAAGTTTCAGTGATGCCAACAATGTCATAGTTGTATTTATTTATTAGCACTTCCAGTTCTTCCTGCTTATTGCCCATACTTCTCGCATTTGTATATAGGCATCTAAGATACTGGTTTGATCTTTCCTCCCAGTTTTGTCCTGACCCTCCTTTCTCTCTGACAATATAGCCCACAATCCCTCTCATTTCCGACGCATCTCCCCGGTCTCCATGTTCCCCACTTATCTGTGGGCTTTGCTCACCTGTCCCCGTCGAACCTAGTTTAAAGCCCTCCTCACTAGGTTAGCGAGTCTGTGTCCAAATAGGGTCTTTCCTCTCCTCGAAAGGTGAATGCCATCTCTGCCTAGCAGTCCTTCCTCGAATAGCATCCCGTGGTCTAGGAAGCCAAAGCCCTCCTGGTGACACCATCTTCGCAGTCAGGCATTCACCTCCATGATGCATCTGTCTCTGCCCGGGCCCCTACCTTTGACAGGAAGAATTGAAGAGAATACCACCTGTGCTCCAAACTCCTTCACCCGTACTCCCAGAGCCCTGTAGTCACTCTTGATCTGCTCAGTGTCACACCGCGCAGTATCATTTGTGCCCACATGGATGAGTAGCATGGGGTAGTAGTCAGAGGGCTGGATAATCCTCGACAATGCCTCCGTAACGTCTCGGATACGGGCTCCTGGCAGGCAGCATACCTCCCGAGATGAAATGTCAGGGCGACAGATGGGCGCCTCCGTCCCCCTCAGCAGAGAGTCTCCGACCACCACTACCCTATGTTTCCTATTCGCAGTGGTGGCAGCAGACCTCCCAGCCTTAGGGGTACGAGGCTTCTCCTCCTTTACTGTAGGGAGTGATTCCTTCTTTCCTGTATCAAGAAGAGCATAACGGTTACCTATTACCACGGCAGGAGGGTTCGGAGCAGGGGTGGAGCACTGCCTGCTGCCAGAAGTAACCAGCTGCCAGTGTCCACCCTGAGCCATCTCCTCCTCCATCAGTGGTGTATCAGCAGTCCTGTGTACTGGGACAGCTACCTCAGTTGTCTCCACATGGACACTGTTGAGGAATTGCTCGTGGGTTTGGATGCTCCTCAACCTAGCCACCTCCTCCTGTAGCTCTCCCACCTGCTGCCTGAGAGATTCCACCACCAGGCACCTTTCACATTGGATAGTCCCCCCAGCCTGGATATCAGTAAGTGGAAATTCTTCTTCTCTAAATTCTTCTTCTCTAAACGGACAAGTCCAGTATCAATTGATCTGTTGTATTAGCGATAGTTGAGTGAAATTGGTAACAGTGATGCATTATTCATCCAAATTTATTACTTATTTATCCCTTTCTTTGTGCAACTTTATAATATATAGTTTTTATAAAGCATTTTAGGGTCTGTTATTTTAGGTCTGATAATGTGTTAAAGATAATGTGTTGAAGATTGTCCATCAAAAACTGCTTTTCATGGAAAATGCCACATTTTCATCAGAAACCATTTCAGCCAAAAATGTGGGAAACAATGCTCTAGTGGGAGAAGGGGTGTGGCCCCGAGTGACATAGTTATACCGATATAGGTCTGTAGCATAGGCCACCCCTAAGTAGATCACTAGAAACAGGAGGAAGAAAAGAATCCACCATTCAGGGAGATTCTCACATCCCATCAGGATGAATTGTGTGATAGATGTTTGGTTGTCCCCTTCTCTTTTCTCCATGAGGTGCATGAAGGTTTCAATTTCCACCGTTCTCTGTGTGATGTACCTGGTGACTGAGAAAAAGCAATACTCATTTAGGGAGTTTGCTGTACTATTAAACTTGGTCAATTTCCATCCATTTCATTCCATAAAAATTGAGATTGCAAGCTCTTGACTCAGCTAAGGAACTGCTTCACTCCCAGGTGTTGCAGAGGGTATTGGGATAGAGGTTCCCTACCAGCCTACCCAAGAGCAGCAACACGGTAAATATATCTTTCTTCTACCCCTGTCCCCACATTTATTCAGTTATAGATTTATAGATTTAATGGCCAGAAGGGACTATTTGATCATATGGTCTGACCTCCTCTACACCACACACCATAGAATTTCCTCAGTTACCACAGCACTGAGCTCAATAAATTGTGTTTGGCTAAAACGTAATTTCAAGAAAAGGTCTAATGGCCAGATTTTTAAATGTATTTAGGCACCTGGTTAAATTTTCAAGGTAATTAAAACTCATTGATTTAAATAAGTGTCAAGCACCTAAATGGTTTTAAAATCCATCTAGGCAGCTATATACCTTTTTACAATCTGGCCCAGAATGATTTGCACAAGGCTATAAAGAAAGGCTGTGGTAGAGCAGAGAATAGAAACCAAGTCTCCTTAATGACAGGCTAGTGTTGTAAACATCAGAGTATCCTTCCTCTTCAAAACTAAGATGGAGCAATAAATAGCTAGGCAAAATTTGTCTCACAAGTGCCACTATTTCCAAATTGGTAAGGATTTCCAGTCTCTATCCAATGCATTTCTAATGTACACTGTAGCCTATAAAAATGACAATTACTTATGTTCCAGAGAAATGTGTTGAAATATAAGTAGGCCCAAAACATCCCTTTCCTAAAAATATGCTTGACAATTGTCAAGTGAGGCTTGATAAAATATGAGAAAAGTGAAGTGAGGCAATTCAGAGGCAAGCTAGACATAATTTAGGGCATAACCCTAGGCCATGTTTTGGTCCTAACTGGTTTATACAAGAGTTTTAAATAAAATGTGAATGTTTAGGAAAATGTTATCTATATTGATGGTTGTGTAAGGGGCTTGATAAAGAAATAGGAAAGTAGATGTATGTAGATAGATAGAGCTCCTTTATGTTTCATCAGTTTCCCTGGCGATACATCACGTTCAGATTCTAAAGTCCTTAATCAGGTAAAACTTCCAGGGAGTGAGGACACTGTCCAAGAGTGTGTCTTTCGCATTAAGGGCTGTGTCTGAGGAAGAGAATGAGATTGTGCCCTGAGACTTTTAACCCTGATCTTTAATCCTCATCATAAAGCAGCAATTTCCCCTTCGATGGTGACCAGGTCTGGCCTCACAGTCTTGTCCTCTCAGTACCTATGTAGAAACCTATATGTTGCTGTTGGGGTTGGTCTCTCTCTTCTGCTGCTCGTCATGATTGTTTGCATCACTCAAACCCTTGTCTGACTCCTGCTCTGGATCCTTGCAGGGTATATCAGGGAAAGCAGCCATCCTCTGGCCCTTCCAGCTGCCGGGATCTCCCGTGGGCTCTGCTGCCAGTGAGCACTGAGAGTTAACTTCCCAAGGGAATTAACATGGTGGTGTTTGTTAAAACAGTGTCACACCAAAGCTGACGCCATTGGCATTCAAATCCCAAAGGAAACCTCCCTTTCCCCACATATAGTGTATGTGTGCCAAGAGCCCAAGAGAATGGGAAATACATTTCCATGCTTTTAATAATGATATCTAGCTCTACCAGATCATTCGCCATGTGTTGATCTCAAAGCACATTACACAGGAGGACTGATAGCATTATCCCTGTTTGACTGATGAGGAAACTGAGGCAGAGAGAAGGAAAATGAGTCCCAAATGGTCATGAAGCAGGCATTCACGTATCTGGGAATAGCCCCCAGGCGTCCTCAGTCAAAGTGTATTACCCTGGCTGCTGGACCACACAGACTGAGAGACTTTGTCTATTACCTTTCAAAGATTTGAAAGGTTAGACAAATATCATAGAATCATAGAATCATAGAATATCAGGGTTGGAAGGGACCTCAGGAGGTCATCTAGTCCAACCCCCTGCTCACAGCAGGACCAATTCCCAACTAAATCATCCCAGCCAGGGCTTTGTCAAGCCTGACCTTAAAAACCTCTAAGGAAGGAGATTCCACCACCTCCCTAGGTAACTTCACCACTCTCCTAGTGAAAATGTTTTTCCTAATATCCAATCTAAACCTCCCCCACCGCAACTTGAGACCATTACTCCTTGTTCTGTCATCTGGTACCATTGAGAACAGTCTAGATCCATCCTCTTTGGAACCCCCTTTCAGGTAGTTGAAAGCAGCTATCAAATCCCCCCTCATTCTTCTCTTCTGCAGACTAAACAATCCCAGTTCCCTCAGCCTCTCCTCATAACTCATGTGCTCCAGCCCACTAATCATTTTTGTTGCCCTCCGCTGGACTCTGTCCGGGATGGTCTAATGTAATGGGCCCTTGCTCTCCTGGTCGGAGGGAGGCCAGTCAGGCTCATCCGATCAGGTCAGGGCCAGAGTCCGTCAGACCGGCAAGAGCCTCCCAACAGGGCTGCACAATTAATAGTCCCGACCAGGCTTTAGCTTAGGTCGCTCAAGTAGGCATACCTGAAACCCAGTTTATCAGGGCTGACATTGGCCTGGGCGGAGCTCAGGCCGGCAGCAAACTAACAGTCTTTACAGGACTGGCTTTGGCCTGGGTAGGGCTCAGGCAGCCAGCAAACACACAGTCTCTAAGGGGCTGGCTTTAGCCTGAGTGGAGCTCAGGCTGCCAGAAAACAAACAGTCTTTATAGGTGAGTGGTAAGGGAGCTCCTGTCCTGGGCTAGATCCTCCTTGCACTGTGTAGGGGTCAGCCCCCAAGGTGGGATGGTAGGGGGATGCGGGCCCACCCTACTCCATCTCGTCCCAGCCCAGGGCCCTGGCAGGGGCAGGATTGGCTGCCCCTTCATCAGCGGGGATCCAGACACAAGACGCAAACTGAGCCATTCCGGGCTCTGCAGCTGGCTGCTCCGTGGCTGCCCCTGGGCTACTTCCTGCCTCCCTGGGGTTTGGTACCTGTGGCCTCCAGGCCTCTTCCGGCTCTTCCGAGTAAACTGCAGCAGGTACTCCAGGCCAGTCATCATCCATGTCTGGGGATTGGGAACAGCCAGGTGCAGGTTCCTCTCGGGGCCTCTGGAGAACAGGCCAAGCATCCTCCTCCGGTACAGGCTCTCTCCCAACTGAGCTGCAGGGCTGGCCTTTTATACTTCCGGCCTCAACCCGGTCCTTCCAGCGAGGGGAGTGGGGCAATCTAGGCGCTACCCTCCAAGGGGCGTGTAATGGTCCCTCGCTCTCTTGCTCGGAGGGAGGCCAGTCAGGCTCACTACATCTAGGTAATACCTAATCCTGCCATGAATTCAGGGGACTACACTAGATGACCTCTCAAGGTCCTTTACAGTCCTACGATTCTCTGATTTCAGTATCTGTCTGATTACTGCCCATCACCATTGTATTTGGAAAACTTCAACATAAAATCAACAGGGGAATAGCAATGTCCCTTGCAGATTTAATGAAGTCTCTGGTTCTTCTCCTTTTGGAGGTAAAAAAAAAATCCTCTTTAGGATAGGGTTTTTGTTTTTTATTTTTTAGATTTGATTCATTTCATTTTTTCAGGGTGGGGTTGGAGTTTTGAGATAGAAAGGGGAGTCATTTTACATTGTTAAATAATATCCAGGTCAACACCAGCAGAACTCACCAAAAGCACAGGGACTATTGCTATTTGACTATGGTGAGTCCTTAAGGACAGAAATAGAGGTGGGGTCCCCATTGCGCTGGGTAATGCATAAACTCATATAGGGAGAGAATGTTCCTGCCCCATTAAATTTACAATTGAAACAGACAAAAGGGGAGTTGGGAAAAAAGAGGCCAATGGCTTTTCCAAGACCCCATCTGAGGCAAGAAAAAATAACAGAAGGCAGGTGCTCTGATTTCAAGTGCAATGCCTTACCCGCTGGAGCACTGTGTAAGATATGTGGTGTCACACAATGTCTCCGTAGCTCAAGCATTAGAGCGCTGGCTTGTAAACCCAGGGTATCAGAGCAATTTGGGGTATTTTCCAAAGATGAATGGAGAATCCAAGAAACACAGACCACAGGATATCACAAATGGAATAGGATTCTGGCAATGCAAAAAGACTTGGGAATATTATTTAGAAATTAAAAAAATGAGAAATAAAAGAAAAAAATATTTTAAAATCCCAAATATTTTAATTTAATACATAACCATCTTTTGACAGGGCTGGTTGGTCACTGGTTAGCTCAGGGGTTCTCAAACTGGGAGTCAGGACCCCTCAGGGGGTTCATGTGGTTATTACATGGGAGGGTCATGAGCTGTCAGCCTCCACCCCAAATCCTGCTTATAATGGTGTTAAATATATATATTAAAAAGTGTTTTTAATGTATGGGGGGTTGCACTCAGAGGCTTGCTATGTGAAAGGGGTCACCAGTATAAAAGTCTGAGAACCCCTGGGTTAACTGGTTTGATTTTCTGCAGGAAAAGTGCATTTCTGAAGTGATTACACATTGTGGATGTATAATCAGAACCAGAACCCATTTAAAACCAATATTTTTCAGGCTGAGGTTTTTAGTTTTTGTGAAAATATCCTGATTTAAAAAAAAAGTTTTGAGAATTTCCATAGGTGGAATAAAAATCATCCATCACTTAGGAAATGTAGGAACCAAATCCCACTGATTTTGAATGAGGGTTGGAGGCCTAATTTCTCTACCCCATCTTTGAACATTTCTCCTATTCAGACTAGGGTCATATACTTTCCCCACTCTTCCTGTTTCTCATAGAATAGAAGAAGCCTTGCCAGCCAAGGTAAAAGAGACTGAAATAATTCTGGGAATAACAGTAAAGAATGTTTTGATTTCCCACCACGCACTTAACTATGCTTTTCATTTTGGCCAAGATGACTGGAGTTCAGGATGGAATTTTTGAAAACATATTTGGGGGAGATCATTGTCTGGTTCCAATCTCATTGCAGCACTGAAATAAATGAATCTATCGAAACGTATACTAGCTGAGGATCTGCCATTATTTACTTAAATAAATATAACTGAATGGGAGATACAACTCTAAAAATATCCTCAGTATCCTCTTCCTATAATGCAGGATGCTTTAACTGATAAAAACTTCGACTATGTAGATGGATGCTTTCTGACTAGTGCATTGATTTATTACCATTTCTATCAATTTCTCTGAATGCCTGGGAACACCCTACATTTCTGAAGCACTCTCTTCAGGGCCTCCTTGACCTCTTTGTTTCTCAGGCTGTAGATGAGGGGATTAATAAGGGGTGTCAAGACCGTGTAAAAGACAGAAAACACTTTGTTTGGGGCTTTCAGGGCACCGGTGTTTGGTAACATGTAGACAGTTATTAGTGTCCCATAGAAAAGGGTAACCACAATAAGGTGTGAGGAGCAGGTGGAAAATGCCTTTTGCTTCCCGATGGTGGAAGGGATCCTCAGGATGGTGGAGATGATACAAACATAAGATATCAGGGTCAATAGAAATGGGGGAACAGTGTCTATGGAGGAGAATATGAGAGTCACCAGGGAAACCAGACTGGTGTTACTGCAGGAGAGTTTAATCACTGGGGTGAGATCACAAAAAAAATGATCAATTTCATTACGGCCACAGAAGGCTAATTGTGATATAAAAGATATTAATGTGGTAAGAATTATGAATGAACTTAGCCAAGATCCGGCTACTAGCTGCATACAGAACCTGCCATTCATACGGATTGCATAATGCAGTGGATTACATATTGCTAAGTATCGATCGTACGACATCACAGCTAGCAGAGAGCACTCAGCAGTCACTAGGAAACCAAACCAGTAAAACTGCACAATGCAGCCGGTTACAGAAATGGTTCTGTCCCCAGTCAGGAGGCTGGCCAGCATCCTGGGCAGAATGGCTGAGGTGCAACAGATCTCCAAGCAGGACAAATTCCCCAGGAAGAAATACATAGGGGTGTGAAGGTGCTGATCAACCACAACTAGCGCTACAATGAGCGTGTTCGCAGTCATGGTGACAATGTAGATCCCCAGAAAAAGGAGGAAGAAAATAAATTGCAGTTCAGGGAGATTCCCAAATCCCAGCAGGATGAATTCTGTGATAGATGTTTGATTTTCACCTTCTGCTTCCTCCATGAGGTGAATGTAGGTTTCCACTTTCACAATTCCCTGTGTGATGTAGCTGGTGATTGAGAAAAAAGAAATAATCATATAGTTAAACGCAGTGGATTGTCATCCATTTGATTCCATAAAATTGAGATTGCAAACTTTGATTAGAGTTTATATCCTTTCTCCAGCAAGGAACTGCTTCACACACAGGCATTGCATAGTGTATAGGGAAAGAGATTCCCTACAACCTCACCCAAAAAGCAGCAACACAGTTAATTTATGATGTATCCACACCTGTTCCCATTTTTTTTTCAATTGGAGATTCATCTATTTAAAGGGCAAAAGGGACCAAAAGATTGTTGCAAGGAGGAGGTGGGGAAATTGTTCCCCTTAAACTCTGAGGATAGGACAAGAAGCAATGGGCTTAAATTGCAGCAATGGCAGTTTAGGTTGGATATTTGGAAAAAACTTCCTATCAGGGTGGTTAAGCACTGGAATAAATTGCCTAGAGAAGTTTTGGAATCTCCATCATTGGAGATCTTTAAGAGCAGGATAGACAAACACCTGTCAGGGATGGTCTAGATAATACTTAGTCCTGCCACAAGTGGAGGACAGTAGGCTAGATGACCTGTCGAGGGCCCTTCCAGTCCTACGATTCTATGCTTCTATGATTATCTTATCTGACCTATTCTGCAACACACACCAAAGAAGTTCCCCAGTTACCCCTGCACTGAGCTCAATTAACTGTGTTGGGCTAAAACAGATTTTCCAGAAAAGCATCCAGAGCCAGTTTTTTAAAGATATTTAGGCTCCTAGTGGGATTTTCAGAATCATCTGGGCAATTAAAATTCATTGATTTAGATGGTTTTCAGGCAGCTGGGTGCTTTTGAAAATCCCACTAGGCACCTAAATAACTTTAAAAATCTGGCCCAGGGTGACTAGCTCAAGGCTATACAGGAAGGCTGTGGGAGAGCAGAGAATAGAAACCAAGAGGAATATAAAGTGGAATTGTTTAAGATGCTCAATATAGAGATATATAGTTCTGTAGGAAATAACTAAGTAGAGTGATGTATCAGGGGTTCAACAGAGAGATAGAGAAATAGATGGATGTTAAGGGGCTTGTCCAAGAGATAGATACGTTGGTGTCTGTGTGGATAGTTAGATCTCCTTTATTTTTCACCAGTTTCCCTGGCCGAATATCATGATGAGGTAATAGAGTCCTTATTCGGTCAAATAAGGGAGTACACTGCTAAAGAGGAGTGTCTTTCAGATTGGGGCTGAATCTGAGGCAGAGATTGAGGGATTACCCTGAGACTGTTAACACTGACCTTTAATCCTCATCTCGAAGCAGTGACCTCTCCATCGGCAGAGACCGGGTCTGGCCTCACAGTCAGTCTTGTCCTCTCAGTTCCTCCAGAGACACCTACAAGTTGCTGTTGGGATGGGTCTCTCCTGCAGCTCATCATGATTGTTTGCATCACACAAACCCTTATGTGCCTCCTGCTCTGGATTCTTGCAGGGTTTATCAGGGAAAGGAGCCTCCCCCCAACCCATTCTGCTGCTTGGATCTCCCGTGGGCTCTGCTGCCAGTGAGCACTGAGAATTATCTTCACAAGGGAATTAATGCTGTAATTTTTGTTAAAACAATGTCACACCAAAGCTGATGCTACAGACATTCGAATCACAAAGAAAATCTCCCTTTCCCCGCATGCGCTGTGTGTGTGTCAAAAGCCCAAAAGAATGGGAAATACATTTCCATGCTTTTAATAATGATATCTGGCTCTCCAGGCCATTTTCCAGCCATAGATCTCAAAGCGCATTACACAGCATGGCAACGGTCATTATCCCGATTTTACAGATGAGGAAACTGAGGTACAAAGAAGGGAAGTGACTACCAAAGGGTCATGAAACAGGCATTGGCATAGCTGGGAATAGCACCAAGGCTTTCTGAGTCGAAATGCAGCACCCTGGCTGCTTGATCACACAGACTGAGACACTTTGTCTATTAACTTTAAAAGATTTCAGTAGATATCACGGGGATTTATATTATATCTCTGTAGTATCTGAGCAGTTGCAACATAAAACCAACAGGAATAGCAAAATCCCTTATAGATTTAATGGACTCTCTGGCTCTTCTCCCTTTTAGAGGTAGAAAAACCCTTCTGTGTTGGGGTAAAGATATTGTTTTTGACTTTTTAGATCTGATTCATTGCTTTTTGGGGGTGGGGTTTTGGTTGGGGGACTTGGGATAGAAAGGGGAGTCATTTTATATGGTTAAATAATAACCAGTAGAAATGGCAGAAAGCAGAAAGGCTGTTATTATTTGATGATGTTGACTCCTTAAAATTGCAAATTCTCTAGGAATTATTTTGGGAAATTTTTATGTCCTGTGCTATACAGAAGATCAGAGGAGATTATAACAATTGTCCCTTTTGGCCTTGGAATTTATAATCTATTATTAAGACAATAATTGGCAGAGCTTCTGGGAGGAACTAGATCTCAAATCACATATTTATTCCTCCTGCTTGCCTCTGCCTCTGCTCAGAACATACTGAGCTGTTCTGCAGCTGCAGTTTACATGTCGATAAAACCGCTGCTCTCTGAGGACAGAAGTAATTCCTGTCTCTTTCTCTAGTAGCGTACCTCATAGTACCCAGCATAGTGCTGAAGAGGTCAAAAGCAGACCTTGCAATGCAACCAGGTGCTGTGCAATGCAACAGGATACACTGATTTTTGGCTTGGCAGCCACCTTCTGCATCAGTTCCAGCTTCCAACAGGCTTTAAGATGTGTCCATATGTGGAGAGCATTGCAATAGTCTGGTCTAGGATTTTAAGATACACAAGGTACCAAAATACCACTGAATTTCAATGCCTTTTACTAAAAGAAAAAAAAAGAAAAATCCAGTAGGGACTAGCAAAGGGTGATAGAAGGAAAAAAGTTTATTGTGTTAATACCTGGCAGTGGGAGGGGAGGAAGGGAGATAGGGACAGGTTTTAAACTCTTTCCATTGACTTCACTGTTGAGCTTGTTGGGGGAAAATATATTTCCACAGAAAATTTTGAGTTGCACCACAGTGTCCCCTCCTGGTGGAGGGAGGTGCATAATGGCAGTTGCATAGTGGTGGTTCATCAGGGGAAATGGCATCCAGCCCGGGAGCCTGGCACATAGAGGGGTATGGGAGCATCAGGCTCCAGAACTACAACTCCCATGAAGCACTGCAGTTGTCTTGCAGCATCAAAAGATTTCAGTTTGGGGCCAAAATTGGAATTTTTTTTTGTTTATTTGTTTTGTTTCCAAGTGTTCAGCTTTTTGATGTTAAATCTAAATTTTCCTTGGAAACCAAACATTTTTCATGAACAAATTTGTATTCAGACAAACACCAATTTTCTATTAAAAAAGCCCAGTAAAGTAGGAAAATTTTCAAATAGCCCTACTTCAGTGTTCTTTGGATCAGGCCCCAGTTGCCAGGAAGCCTAGCCCTCTTGGGCCCCTTAGAAAATCCCAGGAACAGTGACTTGCCAAAAGTCACCCAGGAAGTCTGTGGCAGAGGAAGGATATGAAGAGAGGTCCTAGTTTCCCACAGGCTCCTTTGGAAATTTCAGCCCTAGTCCCCAAATAACAAGGGCATGGATTCCTAGATTTTAAGGATAGAAAGAATCTTGATATCATTTTGCCTTGTATAACACCCATCCAGAGAGCTTCACTTAGTTATCCTTGTGTTGAGCCCAGTAGCTTGTGTTTGTGCCAGAAACACATTCAGTCTAGATTTGAACACACCAAGAGATGGAGAATCCATCATTTCCCTTGGCAGTTTGCTTCAATAGTTAATTACTCTCACTGTTAAAAAATGTGCCTAATTTTAACATTGATGAGAGTGTCTCTTCTCTCTGTCTCCCAACACAAGAACAAAGGGGCGGTCAATGGAATTAAAAGGGAAGAAACTTAAATTGCTAAAGGGAAATACCTGTTCTCATCCCCTGAATACCCTCAGCTTCCCCTGGACCCCCATACCCAGGCCCCAGTTATCCCCCAATTTCAGCTTCACTGAGACACAGCTACCCATCACCCAACTACCCCAAACTCCTCCAGTTTCTCCCAGACACCCCCATCCTACACCTAGATCCCCCCACACATCCGCATTTCCCCTCCCAGCGACCCCCACCCAGCATTAGCTTCCACTCTTTGTGTCAGGTGCCGTACAAACACAGAAAGAGACAACCCTTGCCTTCAAGCTGTACACTGTTAAGAGTGGGAGTAACTAACCATGGGAGCAACTTGGATGGATTCTCCATCACTGACAATTTTAAAATATAAAATTTAAATTTTAAAAGCAATATTGGATGTTTTTTAAAAGCTCTGCTATAGGAATTATTGGTAGCATGGGGGGAGTTCTATGGCCTGTATTATTCAGGAGATCAGATTAGATGATCTATGAATCTTTAAAAAGCTTCTTATAAATTAAAGGTGCAACCAGACGAAGATATGGGATAAATATAGAAATTTTTTGGTTCATACCTTTTTTTTTGTCTCAATGGAAAATTGATTTTTAAACTAAACAAAAGTGTTCTTGGCAAGCATTTACTTTGAGGGGCATCATTAAGGAAAAAAATTTGGGGGGAGGGGACTAAGTTGTATTAGGATCCCCACTTTGACCTCCTGGTGTGGCTGATCATGGGGGATTAGTAGGCCACTCCCAAGAGGGGGGGGCAGACAGATCATATCCCGGATAGTGGGAGGAGGGTTGGTAGGGGTGTGTGTGTGTGACTAATGGTTAGCCTGGGACAGGGATCCAGGCTGAACTTGCTCCATGCTCATCTCAACACAGGTCACCACTATTTGTTCCTGTCCAACCAGCTGAGATGAGGGGATAATGCTGACAGAGGCCTCTGGAGACAATCTGTGACACCCCACTCTTTCATAGGCCCGGGCCAAATTTGAGTGGTGCCCAGTGTGTGCTCTGAGCTGCACCTCCCACAGGTCTGGGGGAGACACCACATAGCTGACTGGAGAACAAGGTCAAACCAAGGTCTGAGAGGGGCAGTGCCCCACCTGCCCCATTAAAAATGATGTCCCTTATAACCTTCCTAGAATTTTTTCCATCTTTGTCAGAAAATAAAAGCCTCCAAAATAGTTTTTTGGGGTTGTTTATATGAGTGTTTTGTTTCTGGATGGAAATATTTCAGTTACCAGTGACAAATTGTTAGTTTTTGGCACTTTGTCAGGGAAGGAGATTGGGTTTTTTGGTTTTGTTTTCAAGTTTTTAAGGAAAACCCAACATTTTCCATTAAAAAAGTAGATGAAGACTAAAAAAACTAGCAAAGAGAATGTTTAGGGGTGACTTGATTTCAGTTTATAGGTAGCTACATGGGGAAGAAATATTTAATAATGGGCTCATCAGTCTAGCAGAGAATGGTGGAACACGATCCAACAGGTGGAATTTGAAGCTAGACAAATTTAGACTGGAAATATGGTGTAAATTTTCATGGTGAGAGTAATTAACTATTGTAACAAGTGTCATGGTGGAGTCTCCATCACTGAGAATTTTAAATCAAGTTTGGATGTTTTTCTAAAAAGATCTGCTCTAAAAAATATTTTGGGGATGTTCTGTGACCTGTATTATTTGGGAGATCAGATTAAAGGATCCCAATCTATCAATATATGGAAACTTTTGGTTTCAATGAAATTTTCTGGGGAAAAAAAGAGAGAGACTATGGGCTTGTCTTCACTATGGGCTAAATTGGTGTTGCTGCGATTGATGCAGTCACATTGAGTTAGCGGGTCTCGTGAAGACACGATAAGTCAACGGGGGAGCACTCTCATGTCAACTTAATTAATCCACCTCAACAAGAGGCTGAAGTTATGTTGATAGGAGAGCATCTCCCACCGACATAGCGTGTGTAGACACCACGTTAAGTCAATGTATGTTATATCGCTCAGGGGTGTGTGGGGGGTTACACCCCCAAGCAACATAACTTACGTCGACTTTAGCAGTAGTGTAGACTGTCTATATAGTGTGTCTATAACTCACAAACTAAAAGAGCATTGTGAATAATTTCCAGATACGGTGGTCATCTAAATTGACCATACTGGAATTAGTAGGGCCAGATCCACTGCTGGTGTAAAACATCTAGATCTCTAATAGCAGCTACAGCTCCATGAGAGTCAATGGATCACATCTGTCAATATGTCTGGAAACTCTAGACAGGTGTTTGTACATGGGCTGAATATGAGGGCAATGGACACTTATGCATCAAGGAGAAGACCTTGCGAAGGAGAGACCTAGGACACTGAGTTGTGATTGGCTACGCAGAAGTCTTATTCCCCTACTATTAAGCCTGATTCTCACTTAAACCAGTCTGAAGCTGGTGGAACAGCACAGGGTTCGATAGTGTTACTCCAGATCTGCACTGGTATACGTGAGAATGGAATCAGGCACAGTGACCTCAGTGGAGTATCTCCTGATTTACAGTGGGCAGAGTGAGAGGAGCAGGATTCAGCTCTATGGCTGGGATTTTCAAAGAAGCGTAAGGGAGTAAGGCACCAAAATCCCATTGAATTTCCTTGGGAGCTACTGAGGAGCACTTTGAAAAATCTGGCCACCTATTTCAATGCCCAAATGGATGCTGAGTTCTCCCCACTCAATCTCACTACAAAGGTCGTACCCATAGTCGTATAGTGCATCTGCGACAGGTCTGGAATGGAAGCCAATTTTCCCTAGTTCCATGTTACTGTGTTAACCACAAGTTCATATTTCTTGTTAATTATAGGTCAAGCCCTATAATCTATCTATCTATTGTGACAGACCCAGACCAGTGGGGTACAGGAGTCTGGTAGAGGGCAAATATACTGGTCACTGGATGAGTAGTGTCAGAGAGAGGCTGAAGGCCCATCAGAGGCCACAAAGAGTCGGAGCACTGAGGGAGAAGAGGATCATGATGTTAGACTGCCCAAACCAAGAGACCGGGGAACTCCTAGGGCTCCATACAGATGCTATGCCTGCAGGGAGTGGGGACGCATAGATCAGATTAAAGGATCCCATAGTTGCACAGTGTCCCAATACTGAGGAGCCTATGCAGTGTAACCTGGGGAACTGGGCAGACCATGTTCCCTAATCCACCTTGTGAGGGTCTCAGTAACCCCACATATGTATACCAGATCAGTGAAACTAAATGGGAGTGCTATCACGTTTATCTCAGGGAAGCTCGTGAAGCACAGTCAGCTGCGGCAGGCTAAACGTACAGGGATAACATGTGTTCATGGGACAGTTAGTTACTACCCCACCATCCAAGTAAAAATCGAGATCCAAGGAACACTATTGAGGTAGCAGCAGGTGTAGTCCCTAAACTCCCATACCCAGTGCTCATAGGGAGGGATTTCCCAGGGTTTGGAAACTTACTCCCAGTAGGGGGATTGGAGAAAGATGGGGACCCTAAATTGGTGAGGCATCCACAGACTGTCAACCCCCAGTCTTCTCTGAAATATCCCCAGATTTCTTCTCCACTCCCAGACAGGGTAGAAAGACAAAATGGGAAAGAACGGCACCTAAGGCCTTGGGACCTGAATACTGACCAAAGCCAGAGGGTTGATCTTGTAGGTAGGTGGACCTGCGCAGCTGAAAAGGAGGCCACACAGAAGGGAGAAGCACCTGAGTCTGGCCCCCACCCTAATGCTTCTGAACCACTAGAGGCAACAGAGACTGGGCCCCTAGATCTTAGGCAGATTAGCCCCGGGAGAGGAAATTTTGGACAGGACCAGGCAGAAGACCCAAGGTATGACAACATTAGAAAGGAGGTGACTGAAATGGATGGGGTCCCCGTGGAAGGGAAAACCCAGGGACCAGGACCATATTTCATAATGAAGAAGGATCTCTTATACCGGGTTGCACCAGTACAGGGGCAGAAGGCACAGCAGATCCTAGTACCTCAAAAACACCAGAACGCTGTATTAAGTCTTGCTCATAGTCATCTTTTTGGGGGGCATTTGGGGGTAGAGAAGACCCTGGCACAAGTACTACGATGGTTCTTCTGACTCGGAGTACATGAAGAAGTGCGGAGGTACTGTGCCTCCTACCTGGAGTGTCAGCTGCACAGTCCCCATCCCCACTTGAGGGCACCTTTAGTACCCCTTCCCATCATAGAGGTCCCCTTCGAGTGAATAGCCATGGACCTAGTGGGACCCCTGGAGAAGATGGCTCGGGGCCACCAATATATACTTGTTGTTTTGGACTATGCTACTCGCTACCCAGAAGCCGTCCCCCTGCGGAACATGGCTTCTAAAACTATAGCCAAAGAGCTGGTGGGGATCTTTGCCCCAATGGGGCTACCAAAGAGGATATTAACCGACCAAGGAACCCCATTTATGTTGAAGCTAATGAAGGACCTCTGTACTCTGCTCCATATACATACCCTGAGAACTTCGGTCTACCATCCGCAGACTGAGGGGTTGGTAGAAAGGTTTAACCGAACCCTCAAGGCTATGATAAGGAAGGTGGTAAGTTGGGACAGGAAGGATTGGGACACCCTACTACCCTACCTTATGTTTGTTATCCGGGAGGTACCTCAGGCCTCAACTGGGTTTTCCCCCTTTGAGTTATTATATGGGCGTCACCCCCATGGCATACTAGATATCACCAAAGAGATCTGGGAAGAGGAACCCAATGAGGGGAGAAATATAATAGAGCATGTAATGCAGATGCGATACCGGATAGCCTGGGTTACCCCTATTGTACGGGAACATTTGGAGAAGGCACAGAAAGCCCAGCGAACCCATTACAATCGCCAGGCAAAAGTGCGACAGTTCCAACCAGGGGATCGGGTTATGGTGTTGGAACCAATGGCAGAAAGCAAGCTTCTGGCCCAATGGCAGGAGCCCTATGAAGTGGTTGAACCTGTGGAGGAAGTAACCTACAAGGTGTGGCAGCCAGGACGCAGAAAACAAGAACAGATTTATCACGTTAACCTTCTGAAACCCAAAAAGACCTAACCCAGGAAAACAAGCCTTTCAAAAAGGTGAGAGTGTCTCCCGATTTAACACCAGACCAGAAGAATGAGGTGTCTGAGATCATCTTCCGGAACCAAGATGTGTTCTCGACAAAACCGGGTCAAACAACCGAGACATATCACCACATCGTCACGAACCCTGGGGCCAGAGTAACAATGAGGCCCTATCGGGTGTCAGCGGCAAAAAGGGAGGAAATAAAAGCAGAAGTAAAATAAATGCTGGAGTTGGGGATCATCGAAGAATCCCACAGTCAGTGGTCCAGCCCAATCGTGCTGGTGCCCAAACCTGATGGCACCACAAGATTTTGCAACGACTTCCCACGACTAAACGAAGTATCCCAGTTCGACGCGTACCCCATACCTCGCATAGATGAGCTAGTGGACCGTCTGGGTAATGCCCGGTACTTGACTACCCTAGACTTGACAAAGGGGTACTGGCAG